>NW_011942160.1:3653510-4010973 GCF_000187425.2 Metarhizium robertsii ARSEF 23 | reverse complement strand
ATATGACTGGGTCGTAACAACTTGGAAGTATCAGGACATTAAAATCTTGTAAAAGTCTACCATACATATAAGACAAGCAAGACGGCGATTGTGCTCGGTGGTCTATTAGATATTCGGAGCAGCACTCTGCAGTTCAGTTACTGGTAATACAAAAGAATAAAGCATATTGGTCTATTATTACATGTAAGGTACGTATAATATACCTACCAGGTACTTACTTAAGTAATTAAGTACCTAGGTAGGTACCTATATACCTAGGTAGGTACTTACTGTAAGTAGTCTGGTAGTTTCTTTTAGGTCGACTATCTTAACCTCCCCCCACGCGACATCTTATCCCCTACCCACCGCTGCATCGGCATGGTATCGGCACGTTTTAAACTACCAGGTACCTACATAAGTACTGCGTAAGTACTAACTAAGTATTTAGGCGTATAGTTTTTATTTTTAAAAGTAATATAATTATTTTTAAATAAAACCAAAATAATAATTAGATTTTAAAAGACTTTAAAAGTTATTTCATTGTAATAGAGAGTTAATAATAATAATTAATATATTTTTTATCCTTTTTAAGTACTTATTACTTACTTAAAAGGTACTTCCAGTGCAAGTGCCACCTTTGACTTGGGACCGTTAATAACACCCCCATCCGCCTCCGTCTACCTTCCGTCTGCTCCGTACCCGTTTTCTTTTTCAACCTCGGACATCATAGCCCCAAACACCTTTGCTGATAGCCTGTGCTGGTTTGACCAACCAGACAGACCTCTGCCGGGAAATCCTTACCGCAGCAAGCTGCGGCTATTCGTCTTGTAGGCCTTGCTTCCCTCACAAACGTCTGATGCGTCGGTTCTCGTCTCGAAAATATCGACCACATCACTGTCTGAATCCTCTCATTTCGGCTGGCTGAACCGCGGCTTGTGATCTCTCACGCCGCTGCCTACCAGCCATGGGTCAACAAAATCAACAAATGCGGCGAGCTCGCCTGGTTGCGAGCGTGGCTGCTACAATCATCTCCCTGGCTTGTGGAACAAACGTAAGTGTTGCATCTACTTATCTTTGGAATTCTCCCAACTTGGACGAGACTACTGCATGTTCGCTACTGCTGTAGTCACGCCGAGCATGCCCCCAAAATGGTTGATATTCTATTCTCTCATTCTACCATGAGCTAACACGCCTTATCTCCAGTACGTCTATTCGGCATGGGCTCCGCAGTTTGCTGAGAGGCTCAAGTTATCAGCTACTCAGAGCAATCTCATCGGCCAATTCGGGAACCTAGGCATGTATTCGCTTGGTGTTCCCGTAGGCATGTTTGTCGACAGACGTGGCCCTCGGCCTTTTGTTCTCATTGGCGCCTTTCTCCTTGTTGCGGGATACTTCCCCTTGCACATGGCCTACGACAAAGCATATGGATCCGTTGTAGCTCTTTGCTTCTTTTCCTTCCTAACCGGCCTTGGTAGTTGTATGGCATTTGCCGCGGCTGTCAAGACGTCGGCACTCAACTGGCCAGGTCACCGAGGTACGGCAACAGCATTTCCGCTGGCGGCGTTTGGCCTCAGCGCCTTCTTCTTCTCATTTATCGGGTCTGTTCTGTTCCCTGGCGATCCTAGCGCCTTCCTTAAGCTGCTTTCTTTCGGAACAGTTGGCTTGACTTTCGTAGGCTTCTTCTTTTTGAAGGTGTACCCGCATTCGAACTACCGTGCTATCTGCCACGAAGAGGGACGTCGCTCACCCCCTTTGTCCGCTCATCTTCGGCAATCATACAGCCAATCCACTCCTCATGGTATTCGCCATTCTGAAGAACCTGGTACGTCGAATACAGACTCCACAAACACGCACATGGCCTCATCGCCCGTGCTCTCTGGCCCAAATACCCCGTCCAATAATCCTAGCTGGAGCAGCAAACCTGTCAATAATGATATTGAAGAAGATGCTGTGGATGAGACCTCGTCTTTGATGTCGTCGACAACCCCAGAGCTAGTAGAGAATGTAGTGGCGAGTAGTGTTGATACGGATCGATCTCATCGAATAGATATACGCGGCTTCAGTCTCCTTCGCAGTCAGTCTTTTTGGCTCTTGTTCACCATCATGGCTATTCTGTCAGGCGTTGGGCTTATGACCATTAAGTAAGTTTCGCTGTTCAGCCTTCTTGCCACTGTCTTCCTTCTCCTTCTCTGGGTTTTGGTTTGACCTTTCAACATGCTTGTTCTGGGCTGATTATTCCTAGCAATATTGGAAATGATGTAAATGCGCTATGGAAGCGGTACGACGGATCGGTGACAGAAGACTTCCTTGTCCATCGCCAACAAATGCATGTGTCTATATTGTCTGTCTGCAGTTTTGTGGGCCGGCTTCTCAGTGGTAAGTCTCACCATGAATGATTGCGCAGGTCGTTTTGATTGTCCAACCAACCATGCTGCTAATGATCAATGTGGAATTTTCAACTACTCTCTTATTTTACTACCTTTTGAGCAGCTGCCTAATCTTGCACTTACACATCCCTAACCTTCAGCCACATCCCTGGTCACTTGTTCTACCTGAGTTCGTCAAGAGCAAAATACCATGTAAAGAAGTATTTACTAATGCATTTCGCTTCAGGTGTTGGGTCAGACTTTTTGGTTAAATCCCTTCATGCCAGCCGCATCTGGTGTCTCTTTGTGGCATCCATCGTGTTTCTCGTGGCTCAAGTTTGTGCATTGATCATCGAAAATCCCCGCCTGCTAGGCTTTGTGTCAGGACTTTCTGGACTTGGATACGGGTTTCTCTTTGGAGTATTTCCATCTCTCGTCACCGAAGCTTTTGGGATTCGTGGTCTAAGCCAGAATTGGGGCTTCATGACTCTGGCGCCGGTCATTTCTTCAAACATATTCAATCTTTTCTACGGTTTGGTGTTGGATTCTCATAGTGTTTTCGACCCCAGTGGAGAGCGTTCTTGTCACGATGGCCTGGAATGCTATCGTGCGGCATATTGGGTGACTCTGATTGCTTGTCTCCTCGGAATTGTCTTCACTCTTCGGACAGTGCAGCATGAACGCGGCATCGAAGTAGCTAGTGTAAAAAGAAAAACCAACACAGAGGATTGAAGTTAGTACTTTGATTCCTCTTCAGAGAGGATTTCTGCATGCGGAGAACAAACAATTTGGTACAATGTAATACATGCTTCAAGGATTTATACAGTTCATTATTTATGTCTCTACCGCCAACTACCTAGAGACAATTACCGACCAAAGTTATCACCTGGTATCCAACCCGATAACCTTACAGGCGACAGAAATATGAATTCATTCCTCCAATGTACCCAGGGAAAAAAACGCCTAGCAATGCGTAATGTAGATAAAACAGAGACCTAAGTGTGTAATTGTAGCAGCAAAGCGAAAGGCTCTCCTGTGCCAGTAGTTACTCTTCCGAGAATATGCTGATAATATGTAGAAGGACTAAGGGAAGCAGGAAGAGCGGGAGGAGCTCGGAAGAAACTCGGGTAACTAAATTAAGTAATTAAGGCAAAACGGTTGCTTCAATGTGTCGTGGTGTTGCAGACCTCGTGGAGCCCCTCCTAGCTGTCAATGAAGAAGGGGTAAGATGCATGGAGGATTAGGTATCCAAGTTCAGGTTCAACTCTACACTCGATTTCGCAGGAAAAAAGTGCCGAGGAACTGTGATAGTGCAGCGAATCTCCCTAATTGATGCAGTCGTAACTTGACGCCTACGGGGTCTTTCTTCGATTTCGGCTTTCGTCCGTACCCCCTTCAAACATTGCGCCAAACCCGGCAATAGACCAAGAATCTGCTGTAGAGTGCAAAATAACCAACCATGCAGCAATGATATTAACCAAGTAGTGTAGCATATAGGCGTGTGAAACGCCATACACAGCAGCGCAAAATGCGGTGCCGAACAGAAGGACACTCGTAACATGCCGCAACCGGCTTGTAACCTGCGGTACCATTCTACCAGTGGTCAAGTTTTCTACCAGCAAAATGAAAGGCATAATGGACAGGACATTGTGGTGTGAGGAAAAAGGCGTGAGCCAATGCACCGCAAGATTCCGTATCCAAACGGCGAGGATTGGTAGGTTGATTGGCAAGACCCAGATCATTAGAAGCAGTATAGAGTGTACATAGCGGTAGTAATTCGCATTCGACGTTGAATCAGCTATGTTTGAAATCCGGTGGGCGCGAACAGTTGTGAACAACTGAACAAGGCACGCAACAAGATACGCAAACTGATAAGGGATAAAAGTTGAGACAAGAAATAGGAGAACAACTGTAGAAACCATTCGCCGTCTCGGTGTTGAGGGCACCAAGGCCTGCGACGCAATTCTTTTGTGGCTGGCTGTTTCTGTTGTAGGAGCATTGCTGAAGAAGGCGTATAAGATGCCAAGTGATCGTGTGAGAGCAAGCACAACGTAGTGTAATACAGCACATACCCCGATGCAGACAAGTCCGATGAGGGGAACAAGCAAGCAAAATGAAGGATTTTCGGTGCCAATAAGAAGCTCGTTCCTATGAAATGCATTCAAGTGTCGCTTGCTCCATATCAAGTTAGGGATGACCCTCGAAGTGCCTTCTGGTGAGACTGCAAGGAGAGTCAAAGAGACGAGAAGCAGAGGGATTGATCGCCGGAGAGAGAGATCCAATGCTTCCGAGAATGGAATGAAGATACCTGTTTGATCATAGGCACGAAATTGCTTCCTCAGGACCAGGGTCACAATGAGCAGCGGAAATGCTGCAAAAACTGTCCTGTAACGCATATACAGTTTCCCCAGACTTCCTAGCAGATCAATACGCAGCTTGGCCTCTAGTATACCGCATGACGGGTCTGCCCAGATTTGAAACCCCAGACCGCTGTTGGTACTCTTAAGTTCCAGCGGTGGAGGTACGTAGGGTGCAATTCCATGCAAACTAATGTGTGCACGTTTTGCATTGACAAAGTACTTTGATTCATAAGGCTTGTCCAAATACTGCCTGACCATTGGTGTGAAGAGGTGGCGCGTGCTCTGACATTGATGCTGGGACAGGTCTAAGTGAAATGCAAGGAGACTTGAGGTTAA
Source organism: Metarhizium robertsii ARSEF 23 (assembly GCF_000187425.2). Classification (NCBI taxonomy): domain Eukaryota; kingdom Fungi; phylum Ascomycota; class Sordariomycetes; order Hypocreales; family Clavicipitaceae; genus Metarhizium; species Metarhizium robertsii. Next base: position 4,005,932 of record NW_011942160.1, on the reverse strand, counting down.
GGCCGGAAATTGTACTTCAGCTGCCATTGGTCGATCCGATGGTAAGGAGAATGACAAGCCAAACATTGCGATATGCGAAAAGCTCGTCGGAAAGTCTCTCTGGATATCGTCCCGGTCGCTGAATTCACTGATGACAAAGCCTGCTGTTTGTGAGGTGGCTCTATCTACGACAGCGATGAAATTATATTCCGACAAGTCCTCTAAATCGTATTGAAGATACGAAAATGGGCGGATTGGGTTTTCCCCTTCGAGATAGAATGGATACTGAGTCGATGCTGTGGAAGCTGGTAGGAGAATGACATCAGAAGATGTGCTCTTGCAAGCGAGTCTTGCCTGGCTACCTCCCGGTATAGTCGCCGAATATGAGTTGTGTATAGTAGCTGAGTCAACCTCCCCGGGAGAAACAGTACAGACAAGCACTTCAAGCGGCCCGTTCTCCTTTGCATCCACTAGTGGAGAGTCTGTCAATAGCGAAAACCGTTTAGGAACGGACGTCTCCTGGGGAGGAATAGGCAAGAGATGAACTACTGGATCACGTTGGTTTCCCAGGCGGTCTAGAATCAAACGATCGCCCACTGGGACAATGCGGCTTGACTCATCGTCTAGGGCAAGCTGAACGATTTCATCCTTCGAGGCTATCGTTTTTTCTGTAGCCGCTTCTAGACCGGATAAGAATCGTCGTCTGAAGAGTCGCATTCTCTGGGCTCGAGGTTTGGTCTGTGAGGCGCGATTTGAATCGACAACATCATATAACGCTTTGGCTACAACTTTGCGGAATTGGTCGCACCAAAGGATGGCTTGATGATCCATGCTCGTCCAAACAGTCGGGATTCCAGTGGTAAAGACAGTGAAACCGTGAGTTTCCGGAACTAGAGGCTCCACACTTGCATAGTCCGAAGGTACAACCGTGTCCAAAGTTCCTCCTGCAATAGAAATGAGGGTGACATGCCACAACGGATTGTTATTGGCCCATTTCTGTGCGTATGCGTCTCTCCAGTAGGCATTGATCTCGTCGTAAATTTGCACAATTTGACCATCGAAGGTAACTGGTGGCCGAGAATGAGGAGCAGACATGGTGATTATTGTGTTGATGGAATTAGCTTGGTAATTTGACTGCACGAGCATTGCACGAGCAACGACACCACCCATTGAGTGACCAAGAATCACGACCGAGGTTGGATCGGGTAGGTGAGAGTCACGAGTGGTTCGCTGAGGATCCGAGTAGAGAGACAGAATGTATCGGATTGCTTCATTGAGATACTCTGCCTGGTCAAGCAAGGTCTGGCCATGGAAGGCGGTAATATCTTCATTAAAATCGACGGTGAAGAAGTCCAAATTTCGCACTCCCGAATCCACCGAGCCTCCATCGTGTTGCAGGGTGTCATAGAAGTACGTTGCTGCTTCTGCTGCAATTGGTCGAACCTGTTTGTAACTACCAGCATTGCCGGGTATAAAGAGTACCGGTATGCCACGTAACTGCAGTGTAAAAGGGTTAACACGTCGAGCCTTATCAGTACCATAGGCATTTGACTCCATCAACTGCAAGTTTGTTTTTATTTCTCACCTTGGCTTCATCGTCTACCCCTTGTTCGCGGTAAAGAAACAAGGAGTATTTGGTCGCAAAACGAGTATGTTCCGTATCGAAATCGGTAAAATGGATATACGAAGGTCGCATATAGGACATGCGGCATCCCTTGGGCTCAATTTGATAGCTAATGAGAGACTTCAATATAGCGGCCAGGAGTATGATGCCAATACCAGCCGTAAAAAGAACAAGAATGGAGACAGTGCCGTTGCGTCGACTTCCTTTAGGTCCTGACAGCCCAGGCGATGACTTCCGCAGAGCCATGGTCGTAGCGGCCGGCATAAACGGGCGGGACAGGCTTGGCGGTGTGACTGGTGAGGGCATCTTCGCATGTCCGTTACGGATATTGCTGCGCTTCCAATCAAATTCACCTGGGTCATTGCCTGTCCTACTGGCTGAACGTGATCTTGATTGCGGGCGGCAGGCCATGGCTTCGGTATCGGCTACATCGGGATTGCAAGACTGTTCGTCACCATCATCGGTCGGATCGGGAGAGCGGTTGGTCATGGAGGTGGTCTCTGAACAGGCGTGGGCGCTGAGAGAAGAACGAGCGGCAATCGGGAAAGGATGCGCGAGGGATGCACAAAATGAACGGCAGCTTGGGCAGAACGCCCAACTTTAGCGCGCAGAGCAGACAGAGCTAACGGTGCCGGAGACTGATAACGAGGGTAGTGCGAGCCGTAATATTACAAAAGCGAACGACGAGTATACAGAGGAGTATTGTTACTGTGGTCGTCGTCGCGGGAGTGAAAGGGATGGCGAGGCATGCCGTCCTTGAGCCAAAACGTCGTAACGTGGGTGGGTTGAATGGACTCTGGATGAATTAGGGACGGGAGAGCTGCACGCGGTGGATGAAGGACGGAGAGCAGTGCAAGTCACGTACGGAGTCAATAATATTACAGGGCGGGCTGCGCAGAGTTTGGTGGATCAGACCGGTTGATCCTGAGCCAGAACACACACCAGACTAGACATGGACCAGGTGACTTGACTACTAAACTACCTAGGTACCTAGGTACTTAGGAAGACTTGACCGGACTCGACCAGACATGGACCTGAGCAATAATGTCTGGTGGGTGCGTTCTCCCTACCAGACCACTACTAGGCAGATAAGTACCTACCTACTTAACTTAGGTACTATTACGCGCGCGGCGCCTGTTTCTGGCAACAGTCTCCTGGCTTATCAACTATTACAAGACAGCTTATAAGTATTTTAATTTAATTTATCAGACTTTTACGCTATCTTGTGATAGTTGTGCTGTCACCAAAACCAGGGCCCGCGCGTAGTACTGTACCTGCCTACCTACCTAGGTGGGTACCTAGGTAGGTACCTACTAAGAAGTAGGTAAGTACCTACGCGCGCGGCCCCTGGTTCTGGTGACAGTACAGCTATCATACAAGGCAGACGGGTCCTGAAATATCACGAGCTATTACTCCGTAAAAGGCTCATGTTTTAAATAAAAAAATTTTAACGGACTATCTTATTATAGCTAATGGTTAGCGGCGGCCACCAAAACACCCTTGTGCCTCCTAGCTACCTAGGTAGGTAAGTACTTAAGTAGGTAGGGAAGTTGTGATGGATTATACTCCGTAGACGCGATTGATTCTCCCACGGAGCCTGCCAAATATACACCACATCGCTTGGTTTGGATTTTGTGGGGCGCCAGCATATCCCACCTATCAATGGCCAACGCGTACTCAAGTCAGACACATCAACAACAAGTTACTGGGAGAAGTCACAACCATCTTCGTCAATGCTTCATGCATTTTCGGCATCACAAACACCAGGCCTTCTCATTTCGATTTGCATTATTTCCCTGTGTTTAATTCAGTTCTACGAAGTGCAGTAGCTTACAGCTCCATGGCACTTTCACATTCACATTCAACCAAGATTCTGTCAGGTTCGGAAAGCTTGTGAGCAATGGCAGCTACAATCAAGCCTATAGAAGGACGAAGTGTGAGCAGTTCTGAACCCACGCCGAGGGATCTATCATCCTCTCCTTTTTTTGCCTTGCCTTCCCTTTTATTTTTTTCTCTTTTTCTTCTTTTTGGGAGGTCCAACGACGTGAGACTGACTTTTACTCATCGCTCACATCTTTAGATCCATCTGATACAGTCTGGTCAGGTCATTGTAGACCTATGCTCTGTCGTGAAGGAGCTAGTAGAGAACAGCATTGATGCTGGTGCCACCATTATAGGTATGCATATTGTTATATGGCGGCCACCCGCACTTCTAAGGGGATTCATCCTTGGTCATGTAGCCCCAATACAGTACGAAAATATACAACGACGCTATGCTGACCAAACAATCTCGAAACTTCAGATGTGCGCTTCAAAAATCAAGGCCTGGACTTGATTGAAGTACAAGACAATGGCTCGGGCATCTGCCCTGCCAACTATCCTTCCATTGCCTTGAAGCACCATACTTCGAAACTATCGTCATACTCCGATATCGCGTCCTTGAGGACTTTCGGATTCCGAGGAGAAGCTCTGGCATCTTTATGTGCTCTATCGTCTGTAACCATCACCACTTGCCTTGAATCTGAGGTTCCGAGGGGTTGCAAACTTGGCTTCGAAATCTCGGGCAAACTCGCAAGCACAACAATGGTGGCATCCCAGAGAGGAACTACTGTATCGGTTGAAAAGTTGTTCCATAATTTGCCAGTGCGTCGCCGGGAGCTAGAGCGCAATATAAAAAGAGAATGGCATAAGGTCATTGCCTTGCTTAATCAATATGCTTGCGTCCAGACCAATCTCAAATTTTCTGTATCACAGCAGCCTACCAAGGGAAAGCGCATCATCCTATTTTCCACCAAGAGTAACCCCACCACTCGCGAAAATATAATCAATATATTCGGCTCCAAAGCAATGTCTACCCTGGTTTCTCTGGATCTGCTGCTAGAAATGCATCCATCAAATGTCGGTCCGGACTTACGGACTGATCAAGAGTCCAAGCAAGTGCGCATCCTGGGCCATGTTTCGCGTCCAGTTCATGGAGACGGCAGGCAAGCCCCAGATCGGCAAATGTTTTTTGTGAATGGAAGACCATGTGGGCTGCCACAATTTGCTAAGACATTCAACGAAGTTTATAAGGCTTACAACATCTCTCAGTCGCCATTCATATTCGCCGATGTTCAGCTCGATACAAAAATGTATGATGTGAATGTCAGTCCTGACAAACGGAGCATTCTTCTTCATGATCAAAGCTTGTTGCTCGATCGTCTTCGTTCATCTTTGATCAGATTGTTCGACAGTCATGACTATCAACTACCTACAACTCAGGTCCTCATTACAGAGACCCCGAGTTGTCCAGCTTCCGTCGATGCTGATAGGCGGTCAATACCTTTGATTAGAGAAAACCCGCCTTATACTTCCGAATCTGAGCTCTCCGCGACTTCACATAGTGAACCAGATGGGGGGTCTCCATCTAGCACTGGCTTTGTTAAAGGGAAGTCATCGCAATTGGCAATGCGGGAGGAGAAGATTGCCTCAGGAGGAAGGGAAGGGGCCAAAATCGCACCAGAATCTCTCACAAAGTGGTTTGGGTGTGATGCAAACCGACCACCGATTTCAAACTCTGCTAGCCAAAATACGCATGTCAAACAGAACCGGCCTAGCTTGAGTTTATTTGCCTCGAGTCAGACGACAGCATTAACCGACTCAGATACAGAACTAGCCAAAATACGCATGTCAAACAGAACCGGCCTAGCTTGAGTTTATTTGCCTCGAGTCAGACGACAGCATTAACCGACTCAGATACAGAACAGACCCCACAAAGCCAATCCTTGAGGCGCGTGGATCCTATCGCTGATACGGCACCAAGGAATACAACAGTGGTAGACCACGGAACCAATTCCCACAAGCCTAGTGAAGCCGTATCGGATTCGAGAAGTCCAACGGCGTTCTCTTGGAATGCCATCTCTAGTGGGCCATCAACGGCTTTAGTTCAAACAATTGGACATGGTGATACTGTACTGCTTATCCAGAAGAAGAAGCCACACAAGGGAGCGGTACCGCAAACTTCAGAGAACTCGCACTCTTCTCATCTTCCCAATTCAGGGCACACTGGAAAAGTTTGCAGTTTCAGCGAATTTCAAGAGAGAAACGCTCAGCATAGCTGTTCGGGTTGTTCATCTGACCCGGAAAGTACTGGAGATACTATCCTTGACGACAAGCTTTCTTCCTCTAATACGAAGGCCCAGCTATCGGAAGCAGCGACTCTTCATCCCAAGGGAATGGCAAAAGATAATATGGAGAACTTAGGGGGCGCCAGATGTGTGACGCCACATTCTAACCAACCACAAATTGAAGAAGACGAGCACATTGGCCGATCCATATCTGACTCAAACGATGAAGATAATGTCGCTCAAGGAGATACCAACAGAAGGCCTCATGCGAATAGTTCGGCAGCTCGTAGAACCAGAGCTCTGGGAGACGGACTACGCAAGAAGTTTGGAACAGCTCAACATTCACAGATAATACGAGCAACTGAAGCCACACTAGCGTCCCTCTCCAGCTCATGGTTGGCCTACTCAGTCCGAAACATTTCAGGTCCAGTTGAGGAGAGGGTAGCAGACATCACTGCATCTGACGCCGAATCAAAGCTCCCCCTTATTATAGCAAAAGATGACTTCTCGAAGATGAGAGTGGTCGGTCAATTTAATTTAGGGTTCATCATCGCAGTGCGTCCCAAATCACACCGGCATACATGCCATGAGGCTGATGACGCGGATGAGCTCTTTATAATAGATCAACATGCTTCGGACGAAAAATTCAACTTTGAACGACTACAAGTGAATACTGTTATTCAGTCACAGCGACTTGTCTACCCCAAAGCACTCCAGCTGACGGCCCTGGAGGAAGAAATTGTTCTTGGGAATCTACCAGCCTTAGAAGCCAATGGTTTCAAAATCCAGGTGGATTCCACAGGAGGCTCGCCGGTTGGGGCGCGTTGCCAGCTCTTGGCATTACCCTTGAGCCGTGAAGTGACCTTTACACTTAACGATTTGGAGGAACTGATCACATTGCTTGCTGAGGAGTCATCTGGTTCACGGCACATCCCCAGGCCGTCGAGAGTGCGTAAAATGTTCGCAATGAGGGCATGTCGGAGCAGTATCATGATCGGTAAACCCTTGACTACAAGCCAAATGTACTCGCTGGTAAGGCACATGGGTGAACTAGATAAGCCGTGGAATTGCCCGCATGGGCGGCCGACAATGCGTCATCTTTGCTCTCTGCTGGCCTGGGACAAGGCAAAGTGGGTGGCTGATTTGCATGGTAATTCTACAACAGAATCATGGCTCGCATACAGTATGGATAATTGACTGGCAGCGGCCTCCATTCAGTGTCCCACCCAAGTAACAAAGTAACGATCGTATTCAAAAAAAAAAAAAAACTAAATGCGCAATTCCCAATACCACCAGCCTACGCCACATGTCCATCCCTCAAGCATTATCCCGGCCTTGCAGTGTAAGTTCTTGTGTGCGTACGCCATATAATTTCCAAGATAAGGGTTCGTGTTGCAATGAGCTCCTACTCCTTTTGACCTCTGTGGAGCTTTCTAGTTCTGTGCCTCCAGCTTACCGGAATCCTCGACCTTCTTCGGTTACTTTGCCGCTCACATTACGCCTTCCTGACATCCCACCGCTATACCTTAATCCATAGTCAACCCCAGAAGACAACTTTCGGTCACTTCCGATAAAGATTGGTGGGGTTGAACTTCTCAACTGGCCATACGGCTTGGAGTAAAACCCGTCATCTAGCTGAATGGAGCTGTCTCGTTGGCGTTTCCACGGCCTTCCCACTTCGGGTTCTCGGTCCGTGATGTCTTGGCTATTGTTTACCTTCCTCAAATTGCTACTTAATTCTGAGAGCAATGTAAAGTCCTCGCGTGGATAGTTGTCACGGTCTTGATTCGATCTTGTGGCCATGAAATTATTGCTCTTATGTAGAGCTGTTGGATGTGACGCAAGTGGGTTTGGATGTGTTTCAGGAGAGACCAATGGTTCTGGACTGTTATATGTCACATCGTTTTTATCGTCGTGGTCTGATTCTGCTGAATCGGCTTCATGGAATGCCGGAACCAATGCAGCATATGATTTGCCGTCCCGAACTGCGCGACTAGAAGTTGGCACGATAGTGCCACTGCAATTGCGCTGGTCAGTTCTCGGAATAAAAAAATCAGTCAGCATCCAACTTTCAGTGGATTTTCCACGTCGGCCCTTATTTTGATTGCTACTCGCTGAACCCATTCTTAATGATTGGGCATCTGGAGCAGGAATGGAGGAATAGCGGCCAAGCTGCGATGGTCGTGGCGCTGAACATTGTTTTTCGGAAGATGAATAAGGCGAATTTCGCGGATGGTTGCTGGGAGCAAGTTGATACATCCTGTTTGGAAGATCGGCCTGTGAGCCCCTACTCGAGATAGAGTAGCTGGAACCCGCTCTTGTATGAAGAAATGGCACAGCAGCTGGCCGTTGATTCCCACACGATTCTGAAGCCGCCCCGTCCGGTAAGCTTATTGTGGTAGAAAGCCTGTTTCCTCCCTCTAGGCTGCTTCCGGTCGTGATGGAGGACTTGCTCCTTTTATGGAATGGCCTCGCTGTCAGATGATCCTCGAGCGGGTTCATATCCGGCGGCATTAGGCTAATTCTACGGAACATCATTCCAAGCCACAAAGAGATCAAGAGTGATATGAAATGCAAGCCTCCTGCTCCAATCGTCATGTAGTACACTGCGGGCACAAAGTACTTCATGATCTCTTGGTCACTGAGCCTAGTGGCCCAAGTTTGCGCGTTTTTATGGGTGGAAAACGCCCCGAATGCATATAAAGATATGAATACCAGATCGGAGGTGGCAGCAAAGACGTGATAGGCAGCTGAGGAGCCTGGGGTACGACCAGAGGCGTTCCGAGATAGGTGATATATCGCGTATGAACACTGAGCGATGGCGACACCGGGCTAAAAGTACTGTCAATTCCATTCTATTTTCAATATCCTGTTGCATACGACGTACCGAAATTCTCATAATCCACCCTGTGGCCTCGTCAATGTTTGTAATGAGAATGAGTAGGACGAGGGAACCAATGGCTGCATTAATTTCCAAAACACGAATCAAAAACTGAACATTCCGTAATCCCTTGATCCATTTCTTCATTCGCTGTCCAAGTGGCAAGTATGGATTATTTCGGTGTGAAACGACCATATGGGCACTGGCATGTATTAGCAGGGTGACAAGAGACTTATCCCATCTGTTCATCATTCTGCATGAGATTGATCAGTACATACTCAGGGTGTCGGTCGAATGAGATGAGAGGGCCTGTTGGAGGCGGTTTCCTAGGCTTTGGCTCCCAGCTGGCCCGCGTCACAGCCTTAGGATCAAAAGTGGTTGCGGGAAACCTCGCGTCATTTCGCCATGCGGCGTTATACATGAATGGCTGCGAGCCACCCATAGTGTCGAGCCCGATTTGCCAATGAAAGTAGTAATGAACCTAAAACCAGATCCTTTCTACCATGGACACTCACAGTGGCATGAACGAAACGTGTTGTTGGAATGCGGGAGCACCAGGACAATGGGAGATGTCTTTCGTTCCGGCTACCTGTAGCATTATCCTTCCAAAACGGTACATCTGGGTGTGATTGGAACTCCCGCAAGGCCAGCTTGGTTGGCACAGCAACATCGGGCTAGTAGTACTAGTACGGACATAGTCCCAAATCGCTGACGACCTTCGACCCACTGGTGAGCAACCTACCGCTTGGGCCACCAGCCATCATTCGGTATAGACTCAGAAATTCAGAACCTCTCCAAATACACCGCTGTGGCACTTATTTGGTTGGCTTTCGATTATCGTTCGCTCATTTGCTACCCTCCCCATCTTTTTTCCCTCATTCCGTCTTTTCTGTTCTCTTCTTTATTCTCTCCTTTGACTCTGTCAGTTTGATCGATCTTCTACGAGGACAATGTTCTGTCGCTCATGCCGGCCGTTACTATGCTCGTTGCCACTGAGGACTTTTTCCACAGCAGCCGCAAGTTCGAGCCGGTCGTCTGAGGCACCTTTTCGCATGGCCGTCGTGGGATCTGGTCCCGCTGGCTTCTATACAGCTTATAGGGTCATGACAAAACTCCCAGATGCTCATGTTGATATGTACGAGGCGCTGCCGGTCCCGTTTGGTCTGGTTCGCCATGGTGTTGCTCCTGATCATCCTGAGGTAAAGGTATGGCTGCGTCTCTGTGGATATTTGTCTTTCTTCGAGCCACATAAGTAACTCGTACGTAGAACTGTCAAGAAAAGTTCGAGGATGTTGCATCATCCCCGAGGTTCAGGTTCATAGGGAATGTCTCTGTGGGTCTTTGCAGCCGCGCTAAAGAGCAAGGAATGGTGAGATTAAGATCGTTGATGCAGCACTATGATGCCGTACTACTGGCGTATGGAGCGTCAGAAGATAAAAGACTTGAAATTCCCGGGGAGTCGACTTTAAATGGCATATATTCAGCACGTCAGTTTGTGGGCTGGTACAATGGCCTGCCGGAATGTTCCAGTCTCGATCCTGCACTTGTAAATGCGCAAGAGGCTGTCATCATTGGTCAGGGCAATGTTGCTCTCGATGTGGCTAGGATTCTATTGGAAGATATAAATGTCCTTAGAAACACCGATATCACCGAGCATGCTCTTGCAATCTTGTCTCGAAGTAGGATAAAAAGAGTACACGTTGTCGGCAGAAGGGGACCAGTGCAGGTTGGTTTGAATCGCATTTGTTCCATTCACGACAAGATTGCTAATACACTACGGCTCCCGCTAGGCCGCTTTTACTATAAAGGAAGTTCGTGAGCTCATGAAATTGCCTAGCGTGGCATTTCACCCTGTCGATCGATCTTTGATACCGGTTGATCTGAAATCGCTGCCACGAGCATCCAAGCGTTTGATGGAGGTCATCCTGAAAGGATCAGAAGCTCTCGTGGAGAGTGCACCTAAATCATGGTCTCTTGACAACTGCCTGGCTCCTAGTCGTTTTTTGGGAGGCATTCAATCTCCAGAGGACGTAGCAGGCACCGAGTTCAACGTCATGAAATTAACTGACGCATTTAACCCCTTGTCTAAGACAATGGCAACAGGCCAGACATTGCAACTGCCCTCTGATGTCGTCTTTCGGTCGGTGGGATATAAGTCTGTTGCCCTCCCTGAGTTTGCTGCCATGGGAATTCAGTTCGATGAGTCTCGAGGTGTAGTCAGTAACGACGGTCTCGGTCGGGCAACACAGGTGTTGGCCATTGACCAGCAGACTTCCACCTGCCAACAAGTTCCTGGTGTGTATTGTGCAGGGTGGGTCAAAAGGGGTCCGACTGGGGTTATTGCTTCAACCATGCAGGATGCCTTCATCACTGCAGAGGCGATAATACAGGATTGGATTTCCGGTGCAGAGTTTCTAAGACCAAAGGGGGATACACCTGCACAGGGCTGGAATGGCGTACGGCAAGACGAGGGTTCCCATACAGAACGCTCAGTGTCGTGGGACCAATGGTTGCAAATAGACAGAGCCGAAAAACAGGGCGGCAAGGAGCTTGGAAAGGAACGGGAAAAGTTTACAAACACCCGAGACATGCTCGCTGTAATTCAGTGACGACTGCGCTGATATATAAACTTGTAACAATAGGTTTCATGATTATACCTCACTTTACTTTTTCAGCTACTCTTCAACTTCTCTGTCAGTTCCGGCACTTTCTCAAATAGATCACCAACCAGGCCAACATCTGCAACCTGAAATATGGGGGCGTCGGCGTCTTTGTTGATTGCAGCAATTACCTTGCTGTCTTTCATACCAGCCAAGTGCTGAATTGCGCCAGAGATTCCAACAGCCATGTACAGCTCCGGAGCTACAACCTTGCCCGTCTGGCCGACCTGAAGACTGTTCTCCGCATACCCACTATCAACGGCCGCACGAGATGCACCAACCGCAGCACCGAGTGCATCGGCGAGAGGTAACATGACTCTGTCGAAATCGTCCTTAGACTTAAGGCCACGACCACCAGAGACTACCTTTGAAGCCGTGCCCAAATCTGGTCTGTCTGACTTCGCCAAATCTTCCGACACCCATTCTGCCGAAGTATCAGCTTTGGGGTCCACGCCATCTACAACAGCAGCTGACCCCGAGCCAGGAGTCACAGCGGCGAAGGCAGTACCTCGAATGGTAATGACCTTCACAGAATCTGAAGACTCAACAGTGGCGATAGCATTTCCAGCGTATATCGGCCGCACAAAGGTCTTGTCGTTTTCGATGGCAGTGATATCGGAGATTTGCTGGCAATCTAATAAAGCTGCCACCCTCGGCAAGAGGTTCTTCCCAAAAGCAGTATGGCCCGCAACGACGTGGGTGTATTTACCCTTTTTAATATTTTCCACGAGCAAGGGCGCGTAAGTCTCGGGAAGGCCCTGTTCAATCATCAATACGGACATTTATGTTACTGAATGAAGAAGACCGGAGTATTTACTTACCTTCTCGTACGCACTGCTGTCAACCTTGATAATTTGCTCCACTCCCTCAACTTTGGCAGCCTCCTGGGCAGCAGCAGACACATTGCTACCAGCAACGAAGCCATGGACTGTTCCCCCTAATTGTTTGGCGGCGGCAAATGCATTCAAAGATCCTTGATTGAGTTGTCCATCGCGTTGTTCAAGAATCGCCAATGTGGACAACAGCCGGCTTCTAGTAGCTGTTCCGTGAATCGCATTCGCCGGGGACAAGAGGCCGACAACTCGTCGAGGCAAAGAGCATTTCGCGAGGGCGTACATTTTAGTAATGAAAGAAGACTACACTGCTTGTCAAACTGCGATGCAAGCTCGCAGTCCTGTCCATTAGTCCAAGTTGGGGCAGCCGGGTGGACGCGGCCCGAGCATCGGCTCAACGCCCGCCTGAGCTATGTACTTTATGACCGAGAAAGCCACAAACACGTGACCCTCACCCGAGCTTCTCCGTCGAGCCGAAAGCGGCTCCTGTAGGTGTGCAAACTCCTGTAGGTGTGCAAAATCACATGATTTATTATCACGTGATTTATTATCCAAATACGGTTAGCCGCCATTCTATTTGGTAGGTGTCCTCCGAGAGGAGGTGGAATGCTCCCGTTTGTCGTCGCGCCAAATTTTCCTCAGTACGCGGCGTCTCATCGCGGCGACATTTCGTATTCTGAAATCTTCTGCATCGCGTTGATTGCCGAATATTATACGTTGATTGATTTATCCCGCGCTAAGTAGGCAGTTGCGAGTGGCGCGACGCGTTCTTTGCACCTCGCTGCTCCTTACCCTTTTAGCATTTCACATCGCGCAAGCGGTCTTCCGCTGTGGAAATATCATGGAAGATTCTACAACGTATGGGTCACCAGCCAATGGTGCATCCCCAGATGGCAACCCAATATTGGCACAACCCCCGCTACAAGCCGAAGCGATACCAGGTGATAGCCAAGGTGAGATACCACATCGAACTCCCCTTGTCCACCAAGCTAATCAGGCGACTCCAAGATGTCCCAATGTCGGAAGGCGTGACGAGCGAGGCAAACATAAAACAGGATAGCGCGACTCCTGGGCCAGGTGCCACCGCCGCTGAAGGCACTGAGGCACTACAAGCAGATGCAACGGTCAACGCTGACACGGAAATGGGTGACATGCCTGCTCCTGGTTCCAAGGGAATTACTGCTGCTGAAGGCGACGGTGCCACTGATAACCAAGAAACCAAATCGAAGGAGAACGTCGAGTCAGCGGCCCGTGAGCACCTTGTCTCTCAAACTCATGCGATTGTTCTGCCTAGCTACAGTACATGGTTCGATATGAACAGCGTTCACGATATCGAACGGAAGGCAATGGCCGAATTTTTTAACAATCGAAACAGAAGCAAAACCCCTGCTGTTTACAAAGATTACCGCGACTTCATGATCAACACGTATCGCCTGAACCCAGTAGAGTACCTGACCGTCACCGCTTGTCGCAGAAACTTGGCTGGCGACGTCTGCGCCATAATGAGGGTTCATGCTTTTCTGGAACAGTGGGGTTTGATTAATTATCAGGTACGAAAACAATTGTTATCTTAGCTCTCTTTTGACCAATCTGCAAGATGGCTAATGAGATATAGGTGGATGCCGAACAACGACCATCGCATGTTGGCCCCCCTTTCACAGGTCATTTCAAGATTATATGCGATACGCCACGCGGCCTTCAACCGTGGCAGCCATCTGCCGATCCCATCGTTCTGGAAGGAAAAAAGAACCTGGATACTGATAAAAAGTCAGCCTCGAGTGCTGGGGCTAAAAACGATCTCAACCTTGAGATTGGTCGCAATATCTATGAAGCTAATTCGAAGGGATTGTCGGTGAATAAGTCTGAGACCAAAGCGAATGGAGAGACACCAACTACCAACGGCGTGTCTGGTACAGAGGATGCAACTACGTCTGCGATCTCCAAGGTCAACTGCCACCAATGTGGCAACGATTGCACCCGGGTTTATTATCACAGCAGCCAGACAGACGCCAGTTCTAAAGCGAAGTACGACCTTTGTCCCAACTGCTTCACAGAGGGTCGTCTACCAGCGAATCATACGTCAAGTATGTATTCTAAGACGGAGAATCCGACTTATACATCTATCGTGGATCGGGATGCGCCTTGGACCGATGCCGAAATTCTTCGTCTACTGGAAGGCTTGGAACGATTTGATGACGACTGGGGAGAGATTGCTGATCACGTTGGTACGAGGACGCGGGAGGAATGTGTGCTCCAATTCTTGCAATTGGATATTGAAGAGAAGTATTTGGATTCGGAGGTGCCTATGAGTGCACCTACCGGCTTGTCTATGCTCGGGGCACAACACGGTCATCTGCCCTTCAGCCAAGTAGACAATCCAGTCATGTCTGTTGTTGGATTTCTGGCAAGTCTAGCGGACCCTGCAAGCACCGCCGCGGCTGCCAACAAGTCAGCCGATGAGTTGAAGAAAGGTTTGCAAAAGCAATTGAACGGCAGTAAACGCAACCAAGAATCCAATGGTGCAAGCAATGGTGGCGAGAAGGCATCTGGTGTATCCAGGGAACAAGAACAAACACGATATGGAGGCGAATCGATGGATGTGGATGTGCGTCATGAGGTGACCACAACCACTACGACCACTACGACCACCACGAAAAACAGATCGATTGCATCCATACCTTTGGCGTCTATTGGAGCTCGCGCAGCGGGATTTGCTTCGCATGAGGAACGAGAGATGACACGACTTGTCTCCGCTGCTACAAACGTAACATTGCAAAAGCTGGAGCTTAAATTGAAATACTTTAATGAGATTGAAGGTATTCTTCGAGCAGAAAGGCGTGAGTTGGAGCGGGGTCGACAGCAATTGCTCTTGGACAGGTTGGCTTTCAAGCGCCGGGTAGGCAAAGCCATGGAGAGTTTGAAGACGGCAACTACCATAGGTGGCGACCAAGGCATTCGCATGGCACAGGAAGCTCTTCTACCTGATGGAGAAAAGTTGGGTTTCCAACCCGTAACTGGAGAGCCATCCGTCCAAGCACCTAGTAGCAATGGACAAATGAAAAGCTACGAAGCATAATATGATGAACATGATGCGCCACTACGGGTGCATGGCGGATGGAATGCGGTACGGGCGTCTGGTTTCATGGCGTCTGGTTTCATGGAATTGTCGAATAAATCAGGGTGTTGTGTCCAGGCTCGCAGAACTTCATGCGCGTTATTCTGGCCGTTGTTTAATGTAACAGGGGTGTACTACTAGTTACGGAGTTTGGTGTCGGAAGAGACGCCGCTGCTTTTGTTTTTGAATTGGACGTGCTTTCTGGTCTTAGTTTATTTGTCCCTTTCATTGCGTAATCTTTTTCCGCTAATATGATACGGAGGCTAACCCAGGAGCCGTATTGAGACAATTGTCACCCAACAAAGGTAGCCTTCCCAAGTCAAATATACTAGATAGTCAGTACAGTATTCAAATTTGACGGAGGATATGCGTAGTTCTGTCCACCGTATGAAGTAGCATGGACCACACAACAGGTCCTATATTATGAAGACGGAGGATGAGAATATGTATGAGCGGCACCCACGTAGAGTTGCCATTCAGCTGGCTGCCGAGTAACTACTAGGTACATGTACGTCTAAGTAGGTATCGTGCGCTGGACCAGCTTCATGGGCACCGTTCTCAAGTATCCTCTCAAAAGAGCTCCACGTCGGTCCCCGGCGGTCTTCTCAGCAGGCCAACCGGTGTTTTACCTCGGCTATGTTGCTACAAGACCCGCTATTGGCGCAACATTGAAGCCGGCCGGGGTCGGGCGGGCCAAATGACAGCAAGCAAGCTCTTGTGGGAGCATTGAACGGGGAAACCACATGCTCGAAAGCCAATCCACTCACACCAGTCCCTCGTAGCTTCTCGTCTCCGGCACCAGCAAACCAGGAACCAGCCGTTGTGGCCGGACAGGAGAATACTTAAGTCACCCTAGCAGGCCAAAGAGAGGTCAACTGGTCTTCCAAGCGCCGCGGTCGCTGCTGAAAGTCAACGCCGCCCCCATCCCACCCACGTCTTTCTCTCCTAAATACAACCGCCCTTCCTCATCGCGTGGATATCAGACCGCTTGTAGCCGGCCATGTTGACATCTGCCGCTCGCTCTCACGCACTGAGAAACAACTTTCGACGAACTCGCTTGTCATTGCTTACAGTCCGTCAGCACGGGTGCTATTTGCAATTGGTGACGGTGACAAAAGGCTAACTTGATTTTCTGGCAGATCCCCGTCATGGCTTCGGCTAAGCGCAGTAACAGCTCTCTTCCTCCCGGTAATTAACGTCCTCTCTTTACAAGTTTGCCCTCTTCAGGATTCCTTGTCCAAACGTACACAGGGAGAGACTTTGAAACTGACCAGTCGCGAATTTTGCTAGGCTATTCTGAGGACAAGTCCAAAGGTGCAATGTTGCGCTTTCAGGACTCTTTGCCTCGGTTGCCCGTTCCCACGCTTGAGGAGACGGCGAAACGATACTTGAAGTCTCTCCACCCTCTACTGTCTGCCACTGAGTATTCAAATAGTAAGGCTGCCGTCAAGGACTTCATCAAGCCTGGCGGTATTGGCAATAAGCTCCAGGAGAAGCTCATTGCAAAGCGTGAAGATCCGGCGACTAAGAATTGGATCTACGAGTGGTGGAACGATGCTGCTTATCTAGCATACCGCGATCCTGTTGTGCCCTACGTCAGCTACTTCTACTCTCACCGTGATGATCGCATGCGCCGAGATCCAGCCAAGCGAGCAGCAGCCATCACTTCTGCCGTCTTGGAGTTTAAGAAGCTTGTCGACAATGGCTCCCTTGAGCCGGAGTATATGAAAAAACTCCCAATTTGTATGGATAGTTACAAATGGATGTTCAATGCCACCCGCATGGCTGCACGTCCTGCCGACTATCCCGCCAAGTTCTCTTCTAGCGAGAATAAGCACATTATTGCCATTCGCAAGAATCAGTTCTTCCTAATCTCCCACGAAATCGGCGGCAAACAACTCAATTCTACAGAGCTAGAAAGACAATTCAATAAAGTCTACCAAGCAGCGCAGCGAGTTCCTGCTGTTGGCGCCCTGACCTCCGAGAATCGAGACGTTTGGGCCGACGCTCGCCACCTACTGGCGCAAACAAGCGCCAAGAACAAAGATGCTCTCCGTGCCATTGACTCGGCTTCGTTCGTTGTTTGCCTCGACGATGCTTCTCCCGTTACCCTGGAAGAGCGAGCCCATCAATACTGGCATGGTGATGGAGCTAACCGCTGGTATGATAAACCTTTGCAGTTCATTGTCAACGACAATGGAACGTCAGGGTTCATGGGTGAACACTCCATGATGGATGGCACGCCAACGCATCGTCTTAATGACTACATAAACGATCTCATTTTCGGCAACAAGATCGATTTCTCAGACCCTTCGATCCGCTCCGATCTTCCTGAGCCACAGTTGATCCAATTTGACATTACCGCACCAATCCAAGCCGAAATTGACCGTGCTGTCACTGATTTCCATACCGTCATCAACCAGCATCAACTAGCCGTGCAAGCATACCAGGGTTATGGCAAAGGTCTAATCAAGAAGTTCAAATGCTCCCCTGATGCGTATGTCCAAATGATTATTCAATTGGCCTACTTCAAGATGTATGGCAAGAATCGCCCAACGTATGAATCTGCAGCAACCCGTCGCTTCCAACTTGGCCGAACAGAAACCTGTCGGACAGTCTCAGATGAATCCGTGGCGTGGTGCAAGTCTATGTCTGACGCGTCACAAGATGATCAAGCACGAATAAACTTGTTTCGCAGTGCTATCGACGCTCACCTTGAGTATATTACAGCTGCATCCGATGGCAAAGGCGCGGACAGACATCTGTTTGGTCTAAAGAAACTTTTGGCACCAGATGAGGAGGTTCCCGCCATCTACAAAGACCCCGCCTTCGGCTACTCCAGTTCTTGGTACCTATCAACATCCCAACTCAGCTCAGAATTCTTCAACGGCTATGGTTGGAGTCAAGTCATCGACGGAGGATTTG
Organism: Metarhizium robertsii ARSEF 23; assembly: GCF_000187425.2. NCBI lineage: Eukaryota > Fungi > Ascomycota > Sordariomycetes > Hypocreales > Clavicipitaceae > Metarhizium > Metarhizium robertsii. The sequence goes on along the minus strand of NW_011942160.1, from coordinate 3,987,809 downwards.
GCATCGCCTACATGATCAATGAGAACAGGTGAGTGTGATTCTTCACCTATACAAGAGTGTCTCCTTGCTGATCCCTCTCTAGCATTAATTTCAATGTCGTATCAAAGAGCCTTGGCAGCGACCGCATGAGTTACTATCTAAACGAAGCCGCTGGGGAAATGCGTGACCTATTGATGCCAACGGTAGCCTCGCCGAAGGCCAAATTGTAAGATACGAGCGATATCAACGAGGGGCTTTCGCGATATGATAAGGCTTGTTGCTTGGTTTGGAGACACGAAGAGGCAGCAGGCAGGAATGGCTCAGTGTCAGAAGCGACTAAACGGGGAAAACTGGGGTCCCATCTCGGACCGCCAAAGGCGGTCCCCGAAATAGTTGCTGCATTTTGTATTGTAGTTCCATCTATACACTGTCTATTTGCACTAGCTTTGGGTAAGAGCATCGGCATTATGAAAAAGAGTAGTAAAGTTGTGATATTGAAACCTCGGAGGCTCTTAGCGCGGCTCCTTAGGTGCGAAGCTTACATTCAAATGATCCTGCATCTGCTGCTAGTATTTCCCCGTTGAGTAGTTTTGTCAACCACAGCATAATTTGCGCCTTCTACCCAAGTACATAGTCTAAAATAAAACCCGGCATTGATGGCTCATAAAGCTGTGAAGTGTGTCTAGCCAGCATGGGCCACGATCTCGTTTATGAGGTCACCTTTATTTTCGTCGTAGTATGAACAAATTTGAGACGGGAGAGGCACCTCTTTGTAATCGTCATCTGGCCCAGACAGGATGTTGAGATTGATTCCGGACGACTTGCTGGTGAATACCCTGGTCCCAATGCTCTCTTTACTGAAGTAAACCTGGCCGCCATCGACTTGGTCCAGCATAACGGTTGGGAGAGTCCCAATAACCTGCAATGCAAAATTTTGAGCTTTTACTACATCCACCGTGGAAACTAGGGTGTCAACAACGAGGGAAAGGCGGGTTGAGTTCTCCACAGTAACTTGGTTTGCTTTACCCTTCAGTATTACAGTTGTGTTATTACACCTGCTGATCAATACAGACTGGGTCAAGGTAGTTTCAATTTCAATTGGTAGAGTTTCTCTGTCGTAGTTTTCCTAGGATAATTGTCAGATAGAGAATTTTCTGTACGGATCGCATAACCCTTACGATTGTCCATTTGTTTCCTTCCAAACCCTTTTTAGCAGGCTTCTTCACGCGCATGCTTTCTGGCTTTGGCTTTTTGCCGGGGGCTGGACTCTTGCCTCGAGACGGGCCATCTGGGTCTGCAGCACTGCTGGCGCGCAGGGAAGGATTTTTGTGTGTCATTTCCGATTTGTCTACCTTCCGGAGTCCCTTTGTAACAGCCGAGCCTTTGTTCAACTCGGAGAATACAGCGTCGAACCCACCAGAAGATACCGACGCCTCAGGGACGGGTTCAGCTTTAATGTCAAGCATAGGAGCTGGTCCAGGAGGCGGCGGAGGAGGAGGCGGCGCCGATGCGCCTCCAGCATCTGGTGTGCCTAGTGCCGTGGCCGTCTGCAGGAACGATTTGGCTACATCCCCGGCTGGTTTGCCTTTGGCATTCCAAGTAACTCCCGACGGGAAATTTTGCTTGACATAATCGGCGAGGTCGCTGAAGACTTGGTAAAATGACTGTACCCATTCGACCTGTTTTGGATCTCTGGATTCTGCTTAGCAGTGCAAATAACAAGGATACGAAGGCCTTTGCTTACTTGTCTTTCTGTTCTTTAAGCACCCGATTTCCGAAAAACTGGGCTGAGCTCAAACTCTCCTCCACGTGCTTGTGGGGGCGGCTATCCAGGGTAATCCAAGCAAGCATCATGATGCCATCAGCGACAGCACTCAGGTTAGTATACATGGGATCGGGTCGGTTCGACTCTTTCAGCTCGGTTACGGCCATCAACGCATCGTTTGTTGGTTTGAGAATGGTCTGGTACGTCGATGCGTCGGGTTTTGTGGCTTTGGTCGTAATCAGCAAAAACTTTCTCTGTTCTTGGAATCCTTTAAGCACCTCGACAGCCTGTACAAAGGCATTGACATTAGCATCTGATCAACGACAGTCAACAGCTTTGCCCATTCAAGAATGGCTCGAACCTGTTTAGCAACTACACCGCCCAGTTCAGTGCTAATCTTGACATATTTGCCCACGGACGAGCTTATGAATTGTTGGAACTCTTCGATTGATTCCGGGACAGGATCCTCGGATTGACTTGAGGTCGTCTTGGCGGAAGCTGCAGCCGTTTGGGGGGGTGTAGGCGCCTGCGACTCGACTGCCGGGGAGGCAATGGCCTGCTTCAGGGCGGGGACGTCTTTAGGTAGTTCGGTTGAAGTCGCAATGTCTTCGAGGCGCGAGGTCGCAGCTTCGAGTCTGCCAGGTAGTTCAGCAATCCAACATGATGCTACCGTGAATGCAAGTCTGCACATAGGCCAGTTTTTTACCTCTTGATGAGTGTGGTGAGATTGTGCATGTTATTTGCGGCCGCCATCTTCGTCATGTACTCTCCAGCACGTTCATCGAATACTCCAGTCGAGTAGTGCTTGAACTGTAACTTCAAAGATAGCAGCGAGGGTGTGATTTGAGCTACGAAAGGAGCGTCCGGTAGGAATAATGCGCGATTTATTTCTGATACTCCAGGGACGGTGTCGTGTCCTTGCCTGTTCATGGAAGGTTTGCTGTTAGCAGCTGCGAAAGAAAAGCACAAAAACCGGCGGGGTTTATAGAACCAAAGAATCCGCAGGCATACGAAATATTACCTTTTTGTGTATAGAAAAGGGGATGGGGGTACAATTGATCGTGCAGAGCCGTGCTCGTCCAGATTGTAGTAGCTTATACGGTGGTTAGGGGCGACCTGTCGTATATGTAGAACTTTGGATTATCCAGGAGGCGATGACAGCAACTGAGTTTACTGGCAGTCGGATGGACCTGCACGTGTGGCTAGCTCCTTGGCAAGCGGCTGGTCTCGTCAGGCAACCGTCCAGGGCTTCCGCCTGAGTCTGCCACACCACGTGTTTCATTGGCCTGCCACAGTAGGTGCCTAAGTTGAAGACCAACCTACCTAGGTAGGTATGTGCCTAGGCTCATCTTTCAAAAGCCTGCCGTAGAGCAGAAATTCGTTGTTTCCGATGAGTTTGGTGAATATTCTCTTTTATCATGAGCCCATCCAATGGAGTCCAGCTCTAGCATTCGTTATGGGGGAACAAAATGCACCGAATTCGCTGGATCAGGCACAGTAGCGTGGGCGTCAGTTATGTACCGGGTGGGTATCCTAGGTACCTACCTAGGTAGGTAGGTAGGTACTTAAGATATCAAATACGGTTCAGGCAGCCACCTTATGTTTTTCCAACTTTTAAGCAGTGTGGTGGTATCTCGTCCGAGCCTCTTCACTGGCTTCATTTGTTTACTATACAAACAATGTGGTTGGCTACCTAGGTCGCTTTTTCCCACCATTCGTGGTAAACCATCTTGTCGTATTAATTGACTGGATGGCACTACCCCAAATACCTACCTAGGTAGGTATCGGTGAGGTTTGTTATACCATCCCGTACCCTCATCCCCGGCCTGTTTCTTTGTCCCCACAGTCTCGGGCTTATATTTGTCGAGCGAAAAAAAGAAAGAGGAGGGGTTCGACAAAAAAGAAAAGAAAGAACAGTTTTAATAGTGAGCGACAGGAGTCCCGGCGCGATAACAAGGACAGCTATGTATAGATGCCACACTTAAAAACCAAGCCCTCGCAGCGCACATCAAGACACGTGCATTCACCCGCCGCCGAGGAGAGCCGCGTGAACAACGGGCGGTGTGAGGTGAAGGTTCGAGGACAAATTCATTGGCAGCAAGCACAGGTGCAACTTGTTCCTTGCCATGCCGCAGGAACGAAACGGCGCGAACCAGCGACGTACCACATTCTCATCCAACAGACAGACCACACAGAGTAGACGTCTCTTGCGTGTGAGCTGGTCAAGGAAAAGGGCCCGATTACGGAGTACTCAAAGTTCATTATTAGAGCGTGGCGCGGGGAGATGGCAAGCCGAGATGAAGATACGTATTGCTGCGCGCAAAAGACCGACGAAAACAACACCATAACTCAAATAGACTTTGTCACTCTTGGGATGTTCATAATCGGTGAGCCACACAAAGCTTCCTGACCATGTTGTGAACGCCATCACGAAAGCTCCGCGTTGCATGTCGAGCTATATGACCTGTGAATCGAGCAGGATACACCGAAACGGACGCAAATGTTAACGCAGCAACTGACCATCTGGACTAGACGATATAGACTTTCAACCTCCAACTCCCCCCGTCCGCGACGTGCCTGGCGGAGCAGGTACATACTCAGCCCTCGGAGCCCGTCTGTTCTCCCCTCCGCCATTGTCCCGCTCTGTTGGCTGGGTTGTAGACAAAGGCTTTGACTTTCCCAACAAACTTTCAACATTGATTGATAACTGGGACACTGGTGCAGTCATACGCGACGATTTCGACCGTCTCACAACCAGAGGATGGAATGGCTATGTCGGCCCAGCGGACAGGCGAGCCTTTAAGTATACCACACCGAAGAAGCGCATTACTTCGGAAGATCTCACACCGAATCTTTTATTCTCCAAGTCATTTCATCTGATTTGCTCCCCATCTCGCTGCCAGGAGCTCATAACCGACATCCTGTCATGTCGCAAGGCGCTTGCCGCGCCGGAAGACTCGTACACCAAACCCATATTCGTCTGGGAGCCTGTCCCTGATCTCTGTACGCCAGATGAACTACTCAACTGCACAAATACACTACGCCTTGTAGATATATGTAGCCCCAACCATGCTGAGTTGGCAGGCTTCATGGGCGATGACGGACTTGACCCCGAGACTGGTGAAGTGTCGACGCTAAGCGTGGAACGTGCCTGTGAACAGTTACTAGCCAGTATGCCGCTGCAGTCATATGCCCTTGTTGTCCGAGCCGGAGATAAAGGCTGCTACATCGCCAAAAATGGTGGCAGAAAGCGGAGATCAGGGCCCGGCAAGACCTCTAAATCACAAAAAGCACTTATACACGGTGCACTGCAGCCCGACACAGACATGGAAGCATTATTTGCTGGACTCTTGCAAGATGACGATGGAATTATCGCACGCGAAGAGATTGAAGTTGACCCAGGATTGGAAAGATGGATTCCCGCCTACCACCAAGATGGCCGCAAGGTTGTTGACCCCACGGGAGGAGGCAATGCCTTTCTTGGGGGATTATCAGTGGCTCTGGCTCGCGGAGAAAGGCTGGAAAACGCAGTGGCCTGGGGTTCAGTCAGCGCGAGTTTCGCGATTGAGCAGGTTGGTATGCCATCACTAGTTAGGAACGATAACGGTGTAGAGACATGGAACGGGGAGGAGGTACAGCAACGACTCCAGGAATTCGACCGACGACTCTAAAATATTCGTACAGAATATATATGTACCGACTCCTCACTTAGGGGACTACATGCTTATTATACTGGAAGAATGTTGTGATTACACCCTATGCGTATCAGCCAACATACATGTCCTAGGCTGCCTGTTTTGTAAACCTTTTATTGCAATCTCCAGCCAAGGGTCAAACACCAGCATTTACCCTGACGCCCACGTCAGCCATCAATCTCCCATGTTCCCACCATACCCTGAAATTTAAATCTTGTAAACCAGTTCACCATCCGCAAACCTAAGCAAAAGAATTCGTTAGTCTGGATCAAATGGATGTCGTACAATGTCCTGAATTCTGTAAGGCAAGGAAGCCACGGCTGTCGCCTAAAGCTGGTGTTTGGTGCAAGAACACAAATTCTAGACATGGGGACCACAAACATAATATGATTCGCCTCCTCCAATTTCTTGAGAGCTTTTACGGCTTCAGCCCGTTCAAACGCACCACCATCGCCGCTCGAAACCTTACGATTTACAGCGGAAATAACAGCATCTAGAGCTGCGGAATCGTCCTCGAACAAATCGGAATTCAGAAGCTGACCCAGGGCTGTTCTGAAAACTGCCACACGGCGGGTATCGATTGGCGCGGCATCATCGATCACTAGCCCTGCAGCCTCAGAGGCGAGATCTTGCTCAATTTGACTGTCTTCCTGCGTCCGTGACAACAACGCCGACGCAGACGCAGACGATGCAAATGATGTCTGTGACTGGGATGTATCAAGCGCTGACCCACGACTGCGTCCAGAGCGGCGCGGAGTCGTGTGCTGGGTTGATAGACTGTCTACAACTGCAGCGTTACCATTATTTGACACAGACCCGTTACCATCACCATCAATAGCTCTGGAAACTTCTGTCCTGGATCGAGTTGTTGGATGTATAGCCCTTGTTGCGCTCCTTGTTGAGCGGGCTCCCCTAGAATTGGCTGCTTCACCCTCGCTCTCATCCCCATCATCGGAGCTGTCTTCACTTGAAGATGCAAATTCAACAGCTTGCGTCCGTCTCCTTTTCTTCCTTGATTCATCTACGACAACTTCCTTGAAGAGGGCGAATCTGAGAATAGCCTCCGCAGCCGCAGCATCTTGGTCTTCGACCCTGCTTGACAAGCGGGCTTTGGCGTGGGCAGTGGCAAGGCGGATAATTGTTTCCAGAGTTCGAACTGTCAGCGGACTCGTTCTCCTCTGGTTGCCCTCCATTTCGTCGTTTCGTAGACCAACGTATATTTCCGTTATACGGTCTGAAGCGTCCTGCGTTAAGATAGGCTTGATTCGAGTCTTCGCATATTGTATATACTTCTTCATGAACGGAATACTCAGGATTTCCGGCTTCTTGGCTGAACCACGACCAGACGTGCGGGTTACTCCAGCGTGAAGCATGGCGTCAAATTTTTCATACACCTCTGTCGGCTGCTGTGGTCCTACCTGGCTATCGGCTGAGACTCCCAGGTTTTGTGACATTTGCTCCCGAACGGGGGCTCCTTCCTCAGTGCCCGCTTGTCGATATCTATGCATCCGTAGCACATGCTCCGACACTTGACGGTCTCTTGTATCCTCAATGTCATCGGTTACCACAAACAGAAGATCAAATCGCGACAACAACGAGTCAGGGAGTGCTATATTCTTGTGCGGATCCTTATGAGGATCATACTGACCGAATATCGGGTTTGCAGCAGCGACAACCGAGCAACGAGCGTTTAGTGAAGTGTGAATACCGGCCTTCGCAATAGTCACCGTTTGCTGTTCCATGACCTCATGAATGGCGACTCGATCAACATCCGACATCTTGTCAAATTCGTCAATACAAACAACGCCACGGTCAGCCATGACCATCGCGCCGGCTTCGAGTCTTCGTTCTCCCGTTTCCTTGTCTGTTGTGACGGCTGCAGTGAGACCGACGCCAGAGGACCCTCGGCCAGTAGTAGCAATTGCGAGCGGGGCAGTATTAAGGACGAACCGCAATAGTTGAGATTTGGCTGTTGAAGGGTCGCCTATCATGAGAATGTTGATGTCGCCTCGAAGATGGGTGCCGTTTTCAAGATTCTTTTCCATGCCACCCAACAGCATGAGAAGAATTGCTTTTTTTATATGATCATGTCCATATATGCTTGGAGCGAGAGATTGAGAGAGAAGTTCCAAGAGATTTCTCTTCTTAGCCACCTTGTTGATGTTTCGAATGTCAGTGTCCGTTATGGCGGCTGTCGCAATGCCGCCACCTGACTTGGAGGACAAGAGCACAACGTTGTTGGCAAGAATCATCGTTTTGAATAGCGCACTATTGTGGTTGGCATTTCGATTGCCTAGAGTGCGGAAGATGCCAACAATTTGAACCCGGTCACCTGGCTTAACTCGATCGACTAAATCGTCATCTAGAATGACGTCAACTCCACGGGGCAGCTGGCCAGCCGGGGCGCGCTCTGGCATCTCCTGAATGGAAACTGTCTGGTGGTCCCGGTACGTGCAAAAACCGTATTCAGTTACGAGCGGATTGCCCTCATCATCCTCTCGAGGGTATACACTTGAGGTAGTAACTCCGTTCGTCATTGTTTGATCCTGGTACTCCCTAAAATGAAATTTTCCCGCTTTCTCGTTGTAATGTACACTGCGGACAACTTTTGGCCGGATCAAGGAGCATCTAGTGACAATGCCTTCCAGGGACACCATGTGATTAAGGTGGTGCGAGGAGAGTGTTCGGGGATTGCACGAGTTGAGACCAAAGCTCCCCGCCCAGGCGCAGTAGTATACGGTGTCTTTAGCGGTCTGGTCTGGGCGCGCTTGAGGTACGGTCTCCACGATCTTCTTCAGGGCATGGTTGAAGGCCAGGAGATAGTCGAAAGGTTGATCGAGTATGCTTTGAGCAAGCTTGTTGTTGTGGTCGCGAACATGATCGAGGTTCACGGTTAGGCGACGCTGGTTTTTCTGAAGCATCAAAATGATGTCCGATCTGTAGCTCCGTGCATGAGGATCACCTGGGCGTTATCAGGTCAGCGGCGTGGAAGAAAGCTTCTGGAATAGAGGCAGGGTTGTCAAATCAGGACATACTGGGATCTAAAAAGTCCTCCGCCTGGCGAATGCGATCGCGAACACCTTCATCGTCGAGCATAAAGGAGTCCATAATGAAGTGCTACCAGTTCCAGTAACAAATATATGACGTCGAAATATGAGTTTAGGAGTCGTTTAAAACACTGGAATAGAAAGGTGTACTTGCAGGAAGTGGGACAGACGTTGACGCGTGACGCGTGACAGGCGCGTTAAGTGGTTTATGCGACAAAATTAACCCAAATTAACAGGTGCTTGCTAGGACTAACCTACTAGGAGGCGTAAGGGGTGTGTGTTTTGGTGACTACCACTAACCTTATATTTATAACTATCTAGCCTTTTTTGTTTTTGTTTTTAATTAATTTAATATATTATTTTTTTTAAATTATTATGAAAAAAAAAAAAAAAAAAAAGGGCTAGATAGTCGTGACTCCTGAGAGCCTACTAGTAACACATTATGTCAGCCGTACCAGGTTCTGAGACTGTAACAAGCTGTGGGAATAACACTGAACGCATGGCGACGCGTGAAACACCGAGGAGCTAGGTAAAAAAACATAACACTATGACTTAGTTTATCCCCATCGCGGAGGGCCCTTATAACATTTATGTTATCACTACAATTATGGGCCGCGCGAGTATAGGTATCTACTGCTTGGTGAGGCCTAGCACGTGATTGGTAAGAACATGGGTACCTACCTAGGTACGAGACAGATCTTGTCACTGGCTAACCGGCGGGATGAAGCTGTGATAGTGACGAGAATAGTGACAATATGTACATCACAGTTTTAATTGGGTCCTTTGGCGGGGGGTCAGATGAAAAACAAAACTCAGTTGACTACAGCTTATTATTATTGCTCTGTATACTCACCAGATGGCACCAACACTTCATCAAGCGATCGTGACACAGTGAATTGAGTCAATATTGAAGAATACGCTCCACAACCCTCCGCTACGCACTTCTCGTAGCAGATATCTATTGCAAGTACTCTAAGGAGGCATAGTATCTAGCCGAGGAGTCAACTCCAAAGATTATTCGCATTGCCTGCAGGATATCAGAGACGAGAAGCACAAATTGTTGTCCCGTTGACCGGCACACTTAATTTAAGCAGGCAACATTCAACGCCAATCATGCTATCCTTCTATTCCATGAAGACAACCTTCTATTAGTCCGAGGTATGCGTATTTTCGGCCCACGATGGCCGAACTTCTCGACATACAGACTCGTAGTCCTGCAAGGTTGGATGCCGGTTTCCAAGGCCAATTGTCGTCCAGAACATCGTCCAGTGCGAATCCGCAAGCTTGCATGTCCCCGTAGACCGTTCGAAATACCATTTATTGACAGGGTTATTTTTTCGACTTCTCCAACAAACGCCACTCGGAAAGCAATCCCGTACCATGGAATTGAAGACTATGTCAGCAACTCCACTGCTACCTTGCCGGTTTTTCAAAACCGCAAACTTGTCCAGGTATGGAACAAATCGACCAGAATCATACGCAGTTTGCTCATCAAGAGTCTCGGGGTGCTCCCAAGTTAGAATGGCGCAGCCCTCATACTCGCCCGCAATGATAATGCCGGCCAGATTCTCATTCACTCGTTTCAAGTAGTGTTGTGCGTCAAGTTTTCGGTTGAAGGAGTCTTCAATTAGGTGAAAAAGTCGAGGGAGGTCTATGCAGTTGTCCGTGAGGCGGAGACGAGGCAAACCGGGGTTTGGGGGCTGCCATGGATGAACCCTTGGGTCCGGATATACTGTTACTGGCATTCCCCGCTTGACTAATGTTGCAGACCCGGATTCCGCATTTTGTAGACATCCACGCGTCTCGTCTTGAATTCGTTGCAGAGGAAGCGACGGAGAGAAAGCGGGACGGTCTGTCAGCAAGTTGTGCAGTAACGGGTTCTTTTGGTTTCGGGATGTGACCATATTATCAAAACCAAAAGGTGGGTGCCCTAACGCGCGAATGGGCAGTTTTGATGAAATACCGGACCTAGTATTGGCAGCCGCGTGAGGCGAAGTAATAAGAGCTGATGAAGTCGGCGGTAGCAATGAAAGAGCGTCTTTTGCCAAGCTCAGGTTTGCGATGTGACTTTGGACATTCGCAATGCGCGTTATGCGTTCGCCGCTCTTCAGACTACCAATCAATTCTCCGTACTCTTGCTCAAGGTTTATGAACCTATGTGAAACGTCGGGCCGGAGAGCCATGGGAGTTCCACCGACAGGGTCCAGGAGAATTATTCGCTCAACAGACGCAATCCTTTTTGGTCGTAAATACTCTGCTACTCCGTCTATTGACTCGCCGTTCATACCATCTAGCTGTAGACCCGTTAGAAATTTGGCTAAAGTAATCGTTGTTTCGTTCGCCTCTGCAGGTATCGGTGAAGATATCTCATCTTGTCTACTTAGCGACGGAACCACAACAATCATGCCGCGTTGTAGCGCTCGATTAAGCAAACCCAGGTCTTCAACACGCATACCACAGCGGAATTTAGGCACTACGGATGGGTTGTCGTTTGTATGTCGTCTCAGAAACACATGGTCGGCTAATTTAGCACCTGGACTGCCAAACGAGTCAATCGCTTCACAAAGCCGAAAGGCTTCGTTGTCAAATGTTTGGCGATCAGCTGCAATGCCACAGTCCACAACCACAAGAGCTAGCAGGCCAAGCACTCGAAGTTGTGACAAAGTTCTTGCAATGCCATATAGAGCGTCTGGGGATAGTTCTTGGGGTAATCGCAGTTTGACGATAGCAACATTGACAGGCTCAAGGCCATCTCCTTTCGCCGTGACGGCCTCACTATCCTTCGCACTGGCCCTGGAAAGGTCTGAAGAAATAGGCTTCTTCGAGGCATATTTTTGAAGGTAGCCTTTTGCATCTCGCCGCGTTGCTGAAGCCTCGAGCACGGAGACAATGACATCCTGACACGAACTTGTTAGCACGGGACCAGATGTCTCTATCACAAAGGGAGAAGCCCTCACTCTGTCTAGAGCTTGTTTCTTTGCTCGGGATACAGATGGACTTGATAGCTGACGAACAGTGTCACTTTGCCGGCATCTATAAATGGAGCTTGGTATCATGCTTAGAAGAGGCGCAACACCGCACCGGCATCGTTGATGCTGCCAGCCGCGGAGTTGATTAAATAGATACATCTTTAGTACCGTAGGGACCCCATGGCCCCCGCTAGAGATGCTGTTTCCAAGACAACCCCAAGCCATGACGCAGGAAAAGAACTTGTTCGCATCGCAAGATAGAGCACCAGCAGGACACAGATTCTCGTAGGTAGTTGGATCTGGCAGGGTCTGCTAATAGAAAGGATTTGGGGTCTCCGCAAGAGGCGGGCGGAGAAGGTCAACTGGGCACGTCTAAGGCGTGTTGCAGCTGCATTGACTCTTTGCAGAAGCGCCGAGGTCTCTTTATTCCCTCAGCTTTTCACACCTCCGTCATGGCCCAATGTTGGAAGAAGTCAATACCAGTGAGTGGGGAGTACGTGGTGTACAGAGTACAGAGTACACGAATAGCTGCAGACTATGGGCAGTGGCCGGGTGTAAGTGACTCGAGGTGTTTGGTGAGCCTTTGTTTTTTTTTTTTTTCGAGGTCCCCCGATGCCGCAGCTGACTTTGGGAGGGTTGGCCGGATGACAGGGATTTGGTGAGACGCGCGGAATGAGGCTAAGAGCTCCAGAACTTTACGTCCTCTAGGTGTCATGTACAGAGTACATACAGGTACAGAGTACCTACCTAGGTACTTAGAGGTATGTACATTTGACCAGGGCGTCCGTGGGGCAGGGTATGCTCACCAGTCATCGTGTGTGTCAGTCGTCAAATCGTTAAGCTCCCGCCATTTTTACTCCGTACGGAACATCAATGATCAATTTGGTCAACCAGCACCAACAAGCGAGCGCAGCCAGCGTTAGGTGGACTAGTGCGCGTGACCAGTCTCCTTCACATGCCTCGTATATCGCAGAAGCCCTCGATTCTTACTCCGGCCTTGGTCTACCTTCTTCTTCAGTTGTGCCTGAATCAACACTGACTATGGCGGTGGGTCTCTCGACCATGACCCATCACACGCTTGATGAAGAGGCGAGAGCTGAGGTCGATGTCCTAAACTCTCGCCTGGAGAAAACCACGCAGCTCACCAAGAAGATTCAGGCCAGCCTCGGTCGCCTGGAGGTCTCTGGCCAGAGTGTCCGCGATGTTGCTGGTCCGCTTAGTAGCGAAACCAGACGTTTACAGCTACTTGGAAATAGTATGGCCCGACTTATTGATATTCTGTTGCATCATGCACTAAGTTGAAGCAGATGTTGACTCTGTTCTCTCCGCCATCGATCGACTACGCCAACCTGCCGATAGTAAAGATAACGAAGAGCAGATTATCCGTGCCGGGCCAGATAAGGCCGGGTTGTCAAGTTACCTAGCCTCGTTGAAGAGACTCAATAAGTCGCACAGAGAGATGCAAGCATCCAACTTGAGAGCGAACCAGCACACAATGACTGATCTTACACGGCTCATAAAGTCAGGCAACTCACAACTAGAGAGCTACTTTGACAAGCTTCTACGGGGTGAAACGCCTAGATCCATCGAACCTCTACATTACATTACAAAAGATAAACCATTCCCAGTTTTACCCCAAGACAAGATTGCTCGATTGGGCCTCGTCTATGCCTACTTAGCTGGCGGCCAGAAGCCTGTCGGTCACGACTCGCCGGCGTCGAAGATATATGCCGAAGTTCGTGGCCCGTATTTGTCGTCATCTCTTGCCAACCTGGCCGCCGCGAGTGTGAATACAGCCAAGAAAAAGAATCCCGGCGCAATATATAGGGTGGGAACCAATGGCATTGGCACGTATGCCCAGGCCATGGAAGCTATTTTCCTATCGGAGTATGACAATATTTGCAGCATATTCAAGCGCGAAGACTGGGGACCGGTATTTCAAGGCACTTGCCAGGCAGCATTGTCCGAGCTTGCGCGTACTGTCCGAGAACTCAATGCTCACATCAAAGGCCATCTCGGCACTGACTGCTATTTGGCATATGAAATAACCGAAATTCTCTCGGGCCTTCTAGGGAATTTAGAGACAAGGACGGGGGAACTCAAAGCTTCTCTGGCTGCAGCGCTAAAACCCGTACGGGAAACCGCCAAGGCATCACTTTCCGAGCTGTTGGAGGATACCAAAAGAAAGGCTGGCGGCTTGCAGACACTGCCTTCTGATGGTGCTTCCATACCCCTCGTGGCAGACACGATGCAACGACTGCAGGCCATGGTGGAGTTTCTCCGTCCAATCTCTAGTATCATGATCTCTCTTGGCGATGGAGGCTGGAAGTCGAGTTCTGCGTCTGCTGGCCGATCCGCAGATGTCATCCCGAGCCTCGCATCCTTTGATATCGGTGCGGATGGGAGAGAGATTTTTGGGCATTATTGTCTGGACACTATCGATACCCTTTTGTCTACGTTAGACCAGAAAGCAAAAATTTTGCTTCGTGGTAAATCCGTCGCAGGGGTGTTCCTGGCCAATAGCGTTGTAACAGTTGAGCGGATGATACGAGATTCAGATCTCGGGCCTCTTTTACAGTCACGGCTCGAAGTGCTGGACCAGTGGCGCAAAAAGGCAACAGCGGCATACACGGATGTTTGCAGAGATTTGTCTGTCTATCTATTCGATACAATTCACACCAATCGCACTCAGCGACCCACGTCTGGCCAGGCAGCAGACTCAGCCTCGGTCATCAAAAGCCTTAGTAGCAAAGATAAGGACAAAATCAAGGAGAAGTTCTCTCAGTTTAATGCTGCATTTGACGAAATGGTTGCCAGGCACAAATCTTACAGTATGGAACCTGACGTGCGGTCCATGTTCGGCAAAGATATCCGTCAGAAGCTGCAACCACTGTATGACAGGTTTTGGGACCGATATCATGATATTGACAAGGGCAAAGGGAAGTATGTAAAATACGACAAGTCATCCATTGCGTCTGTTTTTCTTAGTCTTGCATCTTGACAAGTCCCTGATGAGGTGTGGAAATTAATTTTGGCATTCATCTCTTGGTTGTGCAGCTTAACAAAAGGGAGATTGTGCATGCTCGCTTGTATTCCCAAACAGCACACCTCTCGTCAAGGTGACGAATAAATTCTCAAGGGCGGTGAAGGCGACTTTCTCGGCCGATAGAGTAACGGTCATCTTGGAAACGCATTGCGTGTTTCTCGTAGCGGTGTACCGACCTTCCCTCACCCATTTCGCGTTGCGCTTCTGGAGTTGTTAGTTTTGGGGCATTTATTGTTGTCTGCTCAAATGCATGAGTTCCCCGGATAAGTGAAGTTTTATTCCTTGGGTGGCAGGCATAGAGGCGAACTTAACCTCACATCTGCATAAGTCTTAAGTGTATGAACTGCTCGATAAGGGCACGTGATTGACAAATTCATGGAACCTTGTTAAGCCTCTGCCTCTTTCTGCCTAATATCAGTATCTGTATGAATATTTTACAGAATCGCAATGGTTAATGTGGCGTTTCACTTGGTCGGCCTCCCAAAGAAAAAAGACCGACAAAGGTGATGCCCTCTTTAGTTTGTCAAATGCCACTAAACTCGCTACCGATATCAATCTCTCTACTGGCTCCAACTTAGCTAAAGAAACGCTCTTAGATTACATTCCACTGCCAAAGATGTGATCAATCCTCGTGCTTCTTTCCCAAACAAAAAAGCCGTCCGTCTTTCTCTTAAAATATAGAATGCGATGCTGAGGAATGAATTCCTCGTCGGTTTGCTCGCTTTTCCATTGTTCCAAGGCCTTCTCCTTGGCTCCCGTGAATCTGTCCTCATAGCCAACCAAATAGTTACTGGCGTCCATTGCAGAGTCCCAGCGTAGGCGATTCATAACATCTGCTGCAGTCCGAAGCTTTCTTGATCCACCTGCTTTGAGAACCGACGGTGATGCTTTGCGCCATACGGGGTCCGAACTCGGCGTTGCCAGGGACATTGCAGCTCCAGCCTTCGGCTCTTCTTTGCCATCATCAGACTCGTTGTCAACAAGTTCCAAATCCTCTTCAGAGTCTGTGTCTCCCGCATTGTCGTCCTTCCACGGTCGGGGGTCTAACTGGAACTGCCGTACGCCGTGGGCATTGACCAGTGATGTCATTATCCAGCAAGAGCAAGGATCGAAGTATTTCTGATCACGACGTAGGCGATTCTCAAAGTCCCTGAGAATTAAACTGAGTGATTTCTCTGCGTGTTGAGTGTCCTCTCTAGACTTGTTCTCAATGTCGTCATGCTGCCATGTCAAGCCGATCAGATAAGTATAGTTGAACTCTTCATTTCCAATATCAGCAGTGCTGTGTGAGGCGTTTAGAGTGAATCTTGCGGGCCAAATGCGAGCCACGAGATCTGTAAGCTTCCTGTTCATGTCTGTTACGTGATGAAATAGTTAGCTTCCGAAGAGGATAGAGTAGCTGGCAGCCTAGGCAAAACAACTCACCAACTAGGACCATGACACACCGGGATTCTAACCAGCCAACGAACCTCCTGCCTTTGCTAGGAGAGGAGCCCCAATAGCTCGCATCAATCTTGACATAGCTCCTGTATGCGTCCAAAAAGCTCGCTGCATTACAAGCTGTAAGCTCAGGGAATGACAATGGTGGTTGCGTTCCGCGCAGGAATGTATCCCAGTTGACCCCTTCCTGCGACAAGAGATCACTGGCTCGCATTAGTTCCGCAGAAAGTGTGTGAATAGTAGAATATGAAGCATTGAGCGCTGTATTTAGAGAGGGTGTATGCCAGCCCAGCAGGCACATGGATTCTCGCTGTGTGCGGTGGTACTTGATAGTACCGTGAAACAACGGATCGAATACCATGTTCCTCCTCCAGTCAAAATTTCGGTAGTGATGGAAAAATGTGGTCAAGATATCGATAGTTCCTACGTTTGCCCCATTATATGCTAGTAGTTTGCAGATGGGCACGAGCATCACAGATATGTTAATCCCCCCAAGCAGACCAAATTTTGAGGAATATAACCCTCGGGACTTAGCCCATGCCTTAAGAAGTAGGTGAGCAATGCGATATTTTGCCATGTCAGGAATGGATCTCTTCAAATAGGCAAGATCCCGCGCTGGCTTTAGCTTAGATAATGTTTGAGCAGGCAGGTTGAACGCCGGGTCAGTGGCTGGGTGGTTCATAATATCAGGATATCTATCATATGTTAGCAGATTGTGCCCGGGCTATGAGTGGAAGTTTCTGCAAGCAGACTATGCTCACTTCTCGGCAACCAGAGCGGCAGCACAATACTGAAGATCAAATTTAACCGCGAAGATACTAAGTTCAAGCATAATACCCGTCTTGGCACGGACTATGCGAAGGATGCTGATGCCCCTACTCTTAGCTCTTCTGAGTCTTGATATAGCAAGAGCGAAAAATATCTTTGCGCTTATGTTCCCTACACACAAACAATCCACATCAGACTCTGGAGTCCAGACACCTAGGCCATACGAGCCCACTGGGATAAGCACCATATCAGGGCCAGTTCGCAGCTGATGTCTGGTTTGATTTTTGTTCGGCTCGCACAGGACACTTTGTAAGAGCTGGAAAGCTTTGCTTCGATCCTCCTGGTCTGCTTGAGTTGGCAAGCAGCCAAGACTCATCAAAGAGTGTTTCAAGCTTCCGATATCGCCTAGGGACGATGGAGATTTGCGAAACTTCGTCAGTACCGAATTACTAGCATTTTGGGCGGCAAAATTCGCATCCCTTTCCAAATACTTGAAGAGACAACGGATGCCCCAGTGGTCGCTGGCTACGGATTGCCCATCCCCAGTATCGCATACTGGCCACCCGAATGTGTTGAACCCGCAGGCAGCCAAAGAAAGGGCACCGTTGAATATAATCCTGTCATATCTCTGCGGCCGGTTGTTTAGATTGCCTCCCACTGCTTTTTCTGCCAAGGGGTTTGTTGTAGGATCAAAAGTAGCCCCCTGTTCGCCTTCGAATAGTTCTTCCGGAGATTGAGAGCTTCCGACCGTGTCTCGTGAAACCCCGGAGCGCAACTTTGTGAGAAGCCATGCGTCTTGCAGGCCGTAATTGGCGAACATGGAATCTATCTCACAGAGAGATTGGTATCCGCGAGAGGACAATTGCCCCTTTTTCCGTGCCTGATCAATGGTGAAAACCGATGTCGCTAGATTAAAATCCCCGGCAATAACCCACGGGTGATTGGGAAACTCTGTAGATAAATGGTGTATCAATTTGTGCAGTTCATTCTTTTTGGCAACTACCGCGCCGTCTGCCAACCCTTGAGTAAGGTGGCAAGCTGCAAGTATTATAGACTGTGGATTGGAAATCATCTGCGGGTCTTGGTGAGAGACGGCGAGTTCGACAACGGCGGCACCTTTATGTTTCCTGGCAAATGGTACGTAATTCCATCTGAAAGCTAACTTGCTCAAAACTACAATATTGAGCAAGTTTGGTAGTGGCCCGTGACCAGGCTGACCAGGCGGCCCATGTGTGGCAAATCGGTACCTAGCACATACACCCTGATGTTGAAGCAGATACGGAAGGAAATGGTCCGTGACCTCCTGAAGAACTAATACATCAGCTGCAGCGCGTTCGGACAATATGGTAGATACGAGTCCCTGGTATCTGCTTGTATCGGATGGCCATTCAAATTCGGCAAGAACATTGTAAGACGCAACAACCAGTTGTCTGATCGAATCTGGTGGTGGCGTTGATGGAAGAGCAGTTTTCCAGGAGAGAGTCGACGAGTCAAACGCAAATGTCGTCTGACTTTGTGTCTCCTGGCTGCTTCCATCGAGTTGAAAGCCCAGCAGGGATGGCGATTGATGGCATTGTTGGTTTTGAATGTCTACATAGCCCCAAAGACGCATGGACCGTGATGAATCTCGCACAAGGATAGCAAGCTGTTCGATCTCCCAATTTACTGGAGTTAAGAGGCGCGCCTTATTGAGCAGGAAGTTGTGCGAGTCAGACTTGGCATCCTCAGTCTGCCCGACAGTCATGTGCGGCTGATAGCTGTCTAGAGCTAACCAGCCGATTTGTTGGCGAAGGCCATTGACCAATTCACCTGCGAAGGTTGATGGCCCATATTGCCCTGGCTTGAGTATGAGGGTGTTGTCATTTCGATGTGTAAAATAGTCTGCTTCCTGCAAACTGATCGTTTTCGGTACCAAAGCTGCCAAGTCTATCTGGCATAACATGTCGACGGCATCGGAAAGGACCTCTGGCCCGACGAACGGATAGACCAAATTGACGTGTGGCGGCCATTTTTCAAATGCTTTGTCGTAAAGTCTTCGTACTGAATTGATTGATGGCCATAAATTCTTCGGGGGGATCAAGCAGACGGCCGTATCGTGAGATGGCAAGAACTTGGCGAAGCTCCGCAACGAAGTTGTTTCTCCTGATGTCGCTTGCATGATGGAATAAAAATTAGGTTCTTTAAATTTGGATCCTGGCTACTAGATACTTCGTCAACCTCATGAGAGGCAATGCCGTGCCTGGCTAATTAGAGAAGAGTCAGCCCTAGGCGGCGGTCGTGCTGAAGAAATGGCATGTACGATTCTCTGCAGGTTATTTCCATCCTCACATTTTAATATTAGGTTAAAACCTCTGCACGATTAGGACTTCTCGCTACCGCCCACGAAAGCCGCATTGCTCGCTACATGAGTCATCTCAGTAGGCACGCTTCCATCACCGAGTTATGAATAAAATGTATGTGCTATGGTTGTTGAGTCACCGGCCACCTGGATGAGGCGAAGTTGACAATAAGACAGTGCGAATGAGCCTGGCCCCACCAGCCTTGACCTCTCTCTCCCTGTGACATAGAGTCCGGGGGGCCTGGCCAACTGAGTCAGCGGGGTCAACTTATACCGAGCAAGAGTCACGTAACCAACTTCTACACGCGCGGGTCCTGGTTCTGGTGAAAGCAGTTGAACTACTATCACAAGACAGGCCTTCAATTAGTAAAAATCCAATGAGCCGTCTTATTATGCTAATGAGCCAGGAGACTGTCACCAGAATCAGGGACCGCGCGCGTAGGACGATAACAAGATTACTCTTTATACATTACGCAAATATATGTCGCTTGCCTGCTGCTGTATCCTGCTGCATTGCGCACGGTGCACCTCATTAGAATACATACTTAAGTATGTAGCAATATGAACCATGCCATGCCATGCAAGCCTTCTAATACATACAATACAGCAGCTCTTCTTGCCTTCAACAGGCATTGCCACCTCTCTTCAAGATGCCCCGTACTGGTCAGGACCCCAATCAATAGACTCGGTCTGGTTGCCTTTGCCTTCCATGACTGCTTCTAGCTTGTCCTCAACTGTGACCCAGCCCTGCCGCTTTTGTGAGATGGCATATCGAATAGGGTCTTTCCATTCTCTCCACCACACTTCCTCGCTCTGAACGATGCATCTTCGCCCTGGTTCACCATTCTTCGTCGTCGCAAATGGCCACACTGACTTGATCACCTCATACTTATTCTTACCTGAAAACAGACTGGTGACGTTGGTGAAGAACTGATTCACCCTGTCGGGATTTTGTACCAACACGCGGCTGTGAGTGACGAGGAAAGTCACGTCAACAGCACCTCGATATTTGAGAGTTGCAATGAGGCTCCGTAGTTGACCTTCTATCCAGCCCACATCAAGATTTGCAACAACACGATCCAGAGAAAATGTTTTCACTGTAGCTGTGTCCTGAACAAATCGTCGACACCATTCTTCCAGTCCACCTTCACCAACTTCTGGGAGCACATCCGGTCGAGCTCCTCCACGATGTGCCAACTCGCCTTCCCCAACGCAGCGAATATAGTCCATGCGCAGCCTTTCGTCATCAGGCACTAACAGGGTCATAAGGTTGAGCTTGATGTCGAAATCAATCCGGCGACCACGACTGCCCCGAACATGAATCTGAGGCTTGGGGGGTACCGTCGATTGTGCACGAATCAGTGACACAAGTGCCGCAGCGTTTGAAGACAAATATTCCGCCTTTGAGGACAAGGTGATTGAGTCACTTGAAAGCTTAAATAAGGGAGGCGAATAAAGCTTATAGTCCAGTTTAGGCAGTCCTGGATATCGAAGTATACCTTTCAAAGGCTCCGTCGGAATCCCATCGTCGACTTGTCCCTCGGTTCCAGAAGACGACGGGCCTGAGTACGGAGGAGGCGTTAGTGTCTGAGAAGGAGTGTCGTGGTTTGACGCATCAAGCGATCCAACATCTGTTAGAGGAGTACGTTTCTCCATGGTCCTTGAAGCAGCTGTCGGATTTGGATTTGGATTTAGAGACGCGATCACACTCCGCAATAAAGGAAACTAGGTCCGATAGCAACGTCACGGAAGCCCTCGCGTAAGCCGGGGGCGGCGTGCGCATGTTGTTGTGTTGTTAATCCACAAAGATACGTACCGACCTCGATTTAGGTACTGTAAATAATACGGGTTTTTCTAGTCTCTTTAACCCTTGGCCTGGTACAGCCCAATAATCATATCATACAGAGCGAAACTACGGTTAATTAGAAATTAAGAGAAAGCGCGATAATTTAAAAAAAAAGTAGGTAGAGTGGGGAAAAAAAAATAATGTATCGTGATAAATAAATGACGCCCGCGATACGCGTATGTGTGCTTCTTTTTTATATTTATATTAAACCAAGAACTATTTGATTTTTAACGCCAAAAAAAATTAATAACTTTTTTCTTCCCTCCGCAATGAGGGGGAAAACTATGACACCTACTAGTGGGTTATTTTTTTCATAATAATAAAAAAAAAACTTTTTTTCTTTTTAAACCGCTGGGGGATTCTTTATATAAGCGCAATAATTTTTTAATTGGCAGTAATACCCCCTAAAAAAAACCTCAAATAAAGTAAAAAAAACACAATTAAATATTATTTACTTAGTGAATGGCTTTTTTTGACTGCGCCTATACTAAATTAAAATTAATGTATTTTACAAGAAAGCTTAGTGTAAATATTTATTTGTGTTCGTTTGCCTTTTCTTTTCTCATTTACAGGCTAAATAAGTCATGCACATCGCGATGCGTTGAACCTAAATTAATATTGTTATTAACAACTCGATAAAAAAATTATTAAAAATTGGCATGTTAATATTAATTAATATTAGAGCCGTACCAGGCCGGCTGTTCGTCGGCGGCGTATGCCCAGTCACCCCACCAAAGCTTCAAGCTCTATGACTCTCTCTCATGGTTCTTCAAATCGTCATGTCTTCGTGCACAGGCGCGGTATTATGGCAACTATGAATAGCGATGCTTCTGTACTAGTCGGGTGCCTGGTTGACAGAATTGCGTTGCGGGTAAGAAACCATAGTATCACGATGCAGCTGAGAAAAGCGCTGACCTGGTGGTGCCTGCTCCTAGTTACCACATCATACTGGCTCGACCGGCCATCCGATCTGTGAGGATGATATACTCAAGATATCGAGAGCCACGTTGGTAGATTTGAGTAGGAATGCGATCAACATTGTCATTGAATCACTCCTAAGTCTTCTCGAGCATCTAGCGCGGCCATTTGCCTCTGTGGCTGCTCACCCATCACATGTTCTACAATCAGAGCTTTACATTCTGTCACTTGCTGCTGACAGCTGTACCGCAAATTGGGATGGGAAGAACAATTCGACTGATCCGAATAATCGCCTTGGGAAGAATCTAGTTAGCCGAATATTCGATGCATTGACACAACTCTTGGAACCTATCCCGGACGATTATATATTACCTGCTCAAACACTCCTGGATCAAGTGTCGGAGCGTAACTTTTGTGTGCCTCGATCTGATGGGATAACGGCACAGAACGCCAGCAAGCAGATAATAGAGGCTGAATGTCTTGCCGAATGTCTGGTAGAATTCGATGCTCACATCAAAGTGATCGTCGAATACGTGTCGGCTTCAAGCTGGCCTGTTGCGTTCGATTATGTCAGGAATACTATATATAATATCCGAACAACAGTATTCCCCGAAGGAAGTTTAGCGAATCAGGGGCATACTCAAGATGTCGATGCTCCAGCTCTTGTGACATTGAGGCTGCTATCCTTCTTCTGGATTGACAGCGCTAAGTTGGGGCACCTCGTTCAAGAAATATGCTCCAGCTACTTACACTTTCGCAAATCCTGTCAGTGTACAATAGCTGTGATTCTTCCGCTCCTCGTCACTCGTTGGATTGATAGAAGCCCTGATGAATTCGTTCGATTACACTCACGGCAAAGGAGATTAGACGGTGGTGGCGACACTCTGTTCGACATGACACAGACAGGAATAGATCACGGTCGTCGGAGAGCAGTCTTATACCCGCTGCAGATCACCCTCCTATTGTTGCTTCCTGACGTTTTTGAGGTGGCAAGCAACTTGAGGGAAGCGAAGAGTAATAACCTGATCAAGAAGGTGTCCTTTTTGGATAGCCTCAGAAAAGGCCTTCGGAATGGGAATGAACGAGCAGCGTACTGCCTAGTAAGCCTTCTTCGAGCAGCTAGACATTTTGAGGCTGAGAGCGATTCTGCCTTGGTCAGTTATGCTATGGATGTGCAAGATGAAATCCGAGAATCCGTGTTCAGCCTTTCCCAGTCCAACATTGCAACACCACAGTTTGACCAGGATATGATCACAGGAGCTTTTGTTAGTCTCGCTCATCTTGGATTAGACGGCAGCGTTGAAACACTTACGAAAGCATGTATTTCTCCACCTGCGCCGAACTCTTTCAAGATCGCTGTCATTCAAGCATGTTCATATTTTGCGCGACTTGCGCGACGGTCCGAAACGGCCAAGTATACAGCACTACAGACAAGTGTTCTTGTTCTTATCCGATCTGAATTTGAGGTATGATAAAACCAAGTTCAATAATACAGCAATAAAAAGTACTAATAAAGAATTGCAGTCCGAATATATGAACTTCTTTAAAGCAAGACATGAGTTGTCACAAGATGGCAGCCGTAAAATTTTGGAAATTCTTCGCTATTTCTATGCCTCCCCTGGCCCTCTGCTTCGGGATTTGTCTGGTGAGACCGCAGGCATGGCATTTCTTAAGCCATTTTTATTTTGCGTCCTTTCTCGGGATCAATCCATTCGTCAGCTAGCCACAAAGGTTGCGAATAAGCTCTTCATTATGAACAAAGACTCGGTGGGCACCTCTCAACTTGAATATTGTGGCGCAACTGAAGAACTGGGACAAAACCTCTGGATTCGAAGGTGAGCAGAGCACTCCAATCGCCCACAGCCCTGGGGGTACCGTAACTATCGTTCGATGATGCTGAACAGCGACGCAGTTCGTCAATCCTTCTTGAGCTATGCGGAGAAATTGAAAAGGACATCAGCCTTTCCACCATAACGCAACTTCGGGAGTTTTTAGGCGCAAGGTCGGCGCTTCTCAAAGGCATGCCAGTTCGTCAACACACCTCCCTGCTTTCCATAACAGACTCGAGTTGACATTCCCCCTAGATTTTGTCCCATATTCCCATGGATGTGCCGGATATTCATCTGGCGGCTTCGAAACTGGAAGCAACTTTGTTGATATCTATTTGTTCTCCCAATATTGCCGTGTGTCAACTGGCTACTATCTGTATCGGCCTCTTGGTGGACGAATGTACGCATGTCGGTGAATATACTGACTCTGCAAAGCTGCTTTCTTCAACTTATCGCAACCAACTCGTTTACCAGGAACTTTCTTCGCCAGCTTTCCATTTTACCGGTCTTGTCGCCTTTCAGAAGAGAATGCGGGGATTTCTTAGACAAATTCGACTGCCAACGCAAGGCATCGTGGACGCTTGGGAAACTGCCTTCGGACAATGGATTCACCTGTCCAAGGAGGTTTCTCTGGCTACGGCAGACGGTGTAGACGATAGAATGCTATCAGAGTGGCGAAATCTATCAGGTTTTTTGGCATCATTGGGTGGCATATGCACCTATGGATACGCCACCAAATTGGATGAGGCAATTGGAGACTTGAACTGGATTGATCGGGTATCCTCCGAACATCATGAAGAGCCTCTCTTGTCAAGGTTTCTAAGACTCAGCATCCAACTTCTGGGTTGCAATAACATCAAAGTGCGTGAGGCAATGCGAGAGGTCTTATCCACCGAGGTTTCTTCGATCTTGTACGCGCCGCTTTTTAAGGCTCTGGAGTCAGAACTGGAAGTTTTGCTAGCCGGGGTTCTCGCATCCCCTGATAAAGGCCAGGAGAATGAGGTGATATTTGCCGAACAAGCTGCGTCTTTGCTCAAGATCATGGTTGAGAAGCTCGAAAGTCCATCTGACTTGGGTTCTATTTCATCAGTCCACCTCGGAGTTCTTACATTGAGTTTTGCGAAATTCTTGGATGGCGCATTGGATGGAGTGGCAACGCTACGTGTCAAAGTCAAGATTTGTCATTTGTGCGAAGCAGTCACAAAACGCAAGGAACACCTCAACTTGCGAGACGACATTCGCATTAGAAACCAGCTGCTAGAATATATATTTGGTTGGATAGCTCGGCCGCATGCTTTGAAACAAGAACAATTGGGCAATGGCCCTAGACAGGATGAATTTCGGCGTGTACAAAAGGACCTCGACAAGGCTTGCCTCAGGACACTTGGTGATCTCACATTTCGCCTCCCGCTGCAGCCAGCTGATAGCCAATCGGATGCTGGGATGAGTGAACTCAAGTCACAAATGTTTCATACATATTTCAACCGCTTCTTGTCGCTTCTCAACTACGAGACGCAGGAAATGAGCAGACAAGAACTGCCCCTGATGGGCAATCGCGAGGAAGGCCTCTCGAATGCCGATATGGTTATCACTATCCTTTCCAACTTGCTCAGTGCGAACATTGATGTTGGCTTGAAGCACTCTCTAAATATCGGCTATCATGAAAACGTTGATATACGCGCTGCATTTGTCCGTGTGCTATGTAACATTCTTACGCAAGGAACAGAATTCAGCTCGTTGACTGATGCAGCTGTCAGTGATAAATATGTTGAACTTTTAAATGTAGGTCCAACTGTCAATCATTACCCTGTCAGGCCTTGCCACAGTATGTAAGCTCACTTTTTTTAAAAAAAAGTTACTGACAACCGATCTATCGCTTTCGGTATCAATGAGTGCTATTTGCCCAGCTTCGGAAGTTGACGAGCTCACGATATGCCTCCTTACCGTCTTTGAACAACGCGGGCTCACTTTCGAATTGTTCGAGGCTCTGATTCGCCAAGAAGTAGAGCAAACAGGTTCGTTTCATCCGCAGCAAATGCGCCCAACTTCAGCTAATCCCGACTCAGAGAACGAACCCGAAATTTTGCGGAGAACTTGCGTCGCTACAAAGATGCTGTCTGTATATGCAAAATGGAAAGGAGCATCATATTTAAGGACGACGCTGCAAAAAGTTCTCGAGAGGCTCATGCTGACATCGAACGACCTAGACTTAGAACTAGACCCAGCCAGGGTGAGCACTCCCGGCGAATTGCAAAAGAATGCTGCGCAACTTCAGATCGTGGCTAAGGTGTTTATGGACGACATATGCGCTTCAACATCAAATGTTCCGAGCTCATTTCGAAGGATATGCAGCATCGTGAGTACTGACCTCTAGAAGACTGGTAACACAACAAGCCGGTGCACGATGACTTATGCCAGCTTGTAGATATCTGATGCTGTTCTTCCTCGCTTTCCCAATGCAAAGTATACTGCCGTGGGAGCTTTTGTATTCCTCCGCTTTTTCTGTCCTGCCATTGTAGCACCCGAAGCTGAAGGCCTCGTGTCAGTGGCACCGACCAAGGAAATGAGACGGGGACTGTTACTCATCGCAAAAATCATCCAAAACCTGGCCAATAACGTTCTTTTTGGAACAAAAGAGCCTTACATGTTTCCCTTGAACCCCTTCCTTGTCCAGAACATACATTTGGTCACTGGATTCCTGCGGGACATCTCCGTAAGAAAATTATTGCGTGTCTTGCGATATGTGTCAACTGTTCTAACATTTTTGTAGGTGTCCACGAGGCAGGCTGATGTCGCTCCCCCGGCGATTGACATGTTTGACTTCGGCTCATGCGTATCACTGCACCGATTTCTGTATGATCACTGGGATCATTTGCGTCAGACACTTGTTTCAAGAGAAAGGAAAGAACATCTGCGAACCCCGGTGGAGATTGCCCGGACACCACCGTCAGTCTTTGAACCACTTCGGGATCTCATCAGCAATCTCGGGCCGCCGCCCCTTGCAATCTCTTGGAATAGGCCTCAGATATCCTGCAATACGCCGCCTTTGTACTCAAGATTTCAAAACTTCATGTTACGAAATGCTTTTAGAAGTGCGGAGTCTTTTTTGACCTCTCGGGCGGTGTATGACGGCGGTGAAAGCAAGGTATTCACCGTCCTCTCCATTCCTGGAGCTTCTTCTGCTCATCAGCGGTTTAGGACGGTCTTTCTATAGTGTGCGTTATATTACGGCATATCGAAAACGAAAGCATCGATTATGATACACTTTTATATTGTTATCTAAAAGTAAGTCGCTTCCATTGCTGCATATAAGAGAAGCTCATCATGCATGTTTTGACCACGGGCGTTACTGTGCTAACATCAATCCCAGATAGCCAGCCGACTCTGGCACGAGCCATTCGGGCTGTTCATTGATGCAACGTGTTATAATGGACGAAGCGAGCCTTCCGATGAGTTTTTTTCCAAGCTAGATCTCCTAACACCTTCTGAGCTGTCTCGAAACCTTTCCCGAATATACATATACAACATGAATAGCGCTTTCAAGTAAGTATATACTGCCTTTACCAACCCACTTGACAGTCAGTTTCTAATTCTGTTTTATTGTAGGAGGTGTTTCCGGCGACTCCTTCGCAACTCTACTCGCGACGATTCGAGTGTCTTTCATCCGGATAATGTAGAATACTACTTGATCGGAAGTTTACAGGATCTGCAGGTCCATTTCCATTTGAGTCAACTCCATCTTCCCAAAGAAACTATAAGCGTGGTCACAGAAACCCGATACATGTTTCAGACCATCACAAGATTATCAAAGTCCAAAGGGAAAGTTGAGGTCGTGATCAAAGTTGGCAGCCAATTTCTTCAAATAACTACCGTTAAGAAGCAAGAAGTACTATCTGGTCTTCGCCTTAGCAGTGTCATCAATGATATTTTCCGCCTTAGTGACATAGAAGAAGCCTCAACCCCACAAGCAGAGGACGATTCTAACTTTGGACTGAGAGCTGATGGGGGTAAGATTGTCATGTTCTTTACCAGCTCCAAGAGAGCGGACATTCTTCAGACTATTCGTGGAGCCAAGACAATACACGGCAAGGACAGCAGAATGGTAAAACCCGTTGAAAGGCTCGTCCGACCACAAGATGTCCCAGGGACCATGCTCAATTTGGCACTTACCAACCTGTCAAGCCCATATCATGTCCTTCGGTTAGCCTCTTATAACCTCCTTGGGGCATTGTGCCGATCTTTCGACTTCGGTGTTTCCGGGCGACTGGTTTGCAATCGAGGTAACACGAGCTAGCCATCATTCGCTTGTCTTCCATATACATACTTACGTGCCTGATAGATTTGGCTGTTCCTCTTGAGCCGACACGATTTATCGTAGATATTAGTCGAGAATTAGCTCAAGCCGAACCCCAACTCACATCGGACTTCCTGACCGAGTTTTTTGTAAGCTGGGATAGTATTCCTGACGAACAAAAACCCCTTAGCTTGGAATATGTGGCGCCTTGGCTTCCCGGCCTTCGCACAGCAGTTCTAGTTGTTGAGGTAGACGGGGACAAAGGACGAGACAAAGTTGCATCCCTTCTACGAAAGCTGATAGACATATCTGTGTTGGACCAAAACTTGACATATTGTCTGGAAAAATACATCTGGCCATGTATTGCACAAGATGAGCTGCTCCTTGAAATTTTTACGGATGAGCTTATCAAGGCCGCGCTTAGTTACGGAAACGGGGCAGACACTTTAGAAATACTGTCTTCGGTCATGGTTGGACTTGGCACTGTTACCTTGCGGGCTAGAATCATTTCTCGCCTCCGCAAGGCTCTTAACAGGTCATCGCTACGCCCGACTCGCTTACTCCAGGACAGTTCTGTCTGGGAAGAAATCTGCATCCTGCTTCAATTTTGCTTAGGCTTGTCTTTTGACAGTCGAGTGCAATCCCAAATGTTTCTTCCAGAAATTTTCCACGTCGTCACAATGTTGGCTAACACCGGGGGAAGCGAGGTACGATTGCTTGTTTACAAATTGCTGATTAACTCAATTCATGCAATATGCGCTTCATTCAGTATAGATGACGCAAAACTGGTCCGGCTGCGATCAATTTTGGACGTCTTTGGCGACACCAGAGGAGACATTTTCACTGCTCCAACGTCGTTGGCAAGGGACGGGGCCTCAGTATCGACGTCTTTTGACTCAGGCCCAGCTCTGGCCTCAACGGAGAATCTTACGTCTGTATTGTTTGAGGTCTGCTTGATAGCCGCTCCGTCAATGGATATTGCCAACGCCTGGCGTGCTCGATGGATGAGTCTCGTGGCTAGTACAGCATTCCAAAACAACCCTGCAGTTCAGCCAAGGGCATTTGCAGTAATGGGATATCTGGCAAGGGAAGAAGTGGACGATGATCTACTATACCAAGTCCTGGTAGCCCTCCGAAATAGCGTTAGCCAGTTTGGTGAGGATGGAAATAGTGAAATGCTAGTTTCCATTATTACATCCTTGTCCAAGATGATGGCCAAATTACCATCCTCCTCGAGATATGGCCTTCAATTGTTCTGGTTGGCTATGTCACTTGTGCGTCTTGTACCAGCTGCCATTTTCAACTGCGCAGCGCAATTTCTGGGTGCCATTTTGACGAACATTGGCACAATTGGCAATGTGAGAGGAGATAGAATGGTCCCTCTCCTCCTTCAATGTCGAGGCCAGTTAGAAGATGCCGCTTTGCCATTGGATGATGCCTACGGGATTCGTTTTGAAGAAGATACCTTCCACTTTGCGGTTTGTGCCTGTCTCGTCCGAGGTCTCACAGACACAGCAACCAGACCAACCGCAATTCAGGTTCTGTCTTCATTCTTAGAGATGACATCTCGATCTGAGGATCCCGCCCCAGGCAGTCCGAATCATGCCATTCATGGGTCCCCCTACCTGGCTCTCCTGCTAGCCCGTGGCATGCAGGAAGATTTCATGGACAGCTTGTGGTGGTCCGACCTGAAGCCGGAAGCCATTTCTGATATTCTGGACAGCCGTGGCGTGCAGGGCGTCGACAACATGAAAGATAAGGACCTCCTTTTAATTTCAGCCATGGAGCTTGTCGATTTCCATTCCCTGGAGGATGCTGCACAAGCACGCAGCCTTCACTGGCTCAACTCCCTCGCCGAAGCCAGACCATTCGTCTTCACGAGCCTGTAAGCCCACCGCGGTAGACTTTGTTGTCATAATCACGCTAACATTCATGTAGATGTGGGGCCTTACCATCCGTTTTGGACGATGTGCTGCTGCACAGCCAGGAATCGGCGGCCTTAGAAGCTGCTCATGTACTACTTCGAACGCTTGCGTCCGATCAGAAATATGCCCAAGCAATGGGCTCCATGCAGTCATTAAATAGCCAGCTTACTGAAATGGGATTTGGCGGGTTGTGGAAAATACCCAAACAGAGTACGGTAGAGGACGCAAAGGGGGAATGTTTTGAGCTTACGGAAAAGCTGATCGAGGTAGGATGAAGACAGGCCGCAACCTTCTACAGCAAAGCTAACCTCATCGCAGCTCATTGTTATGTGATCGAAGTGTACATACTGTTAATCAGGCGACTGTGGAGCTTGTATCCTGGTCTTGATTTACACATGGTCCATAATGCATTACCGACCGTCATGAAATTTTTCAAAAAGAATCCAGCCACTGAAGCCGTGAACGGTCGTATGTATTTGCCCTGATCACCGACTTTCGAACCCAGATTTCTTCATTTTGCCGGGGGTTGGAGGTGAATCACGCTAGCCGACATCGGCTCCCACATACCAGCCTTAAACAACCACAATTGACAATTTAAAAATGGGGCTCCAGCCCACTGGGTAGTTGATGGGTTTGTCCGATTGAGTTCCGTCCACGCTGTCGTAAATCACCACCGAAAATACCCTCGAATCCATCATTGACTCTGTCCTACTCATCCCCAGCCCCTAACCATCGCTCTCCGACAGTTAGTACTTGGACCGGCAGCAGTTGTTCAAACAGCTGCGCTTGTCGTCGCATCAAAATGTCGACTGTCGATATGGGCTCTCCCCAAAAGATATCTATCCTCGGCCAGGATAGCATTGTCGCGGATTATGGCCTGTGGCCGGAATTCGTAGCCACTGATCTAGTCAATCACGTGCAATCGTCGACTTATGTTCTTATCACCGATACAAACCTTCACGACATATATGTGCCGCCTTTCCAAGCCTGGTTCCAATCCCTACAGCTAGCCGACAACGCCAGGTTGCTCACGTACGCCATCCCGCCCGGTGAAGCATCGAAAAGTCGAGAGACGAAAGCCGAGATCGAAGATTGGATGTTGTCCCAAAAATGTACCAGAGATACTGTCATAATTGCTCTAGGAGGCGGCGTCATAGGCGACATGATTGGCTACGTAGCTGCTACATTTATGAGAGGAGTTCGATTTGTCCAAGTCCCAACTACCCTATTGGCCATGGTAGATTCGTCAATTGGCGGCAAAACAGCAATCGATACTCCAATGGGGAAGAATCTGGTTGGTGCATTCTGGCAGCCAAAAAGAATATACATCGATCTGGCCTTTATGAAGACTCTTCCTGTTCGTGAATTCATCAATGGAATGGCTGAGGTGATCAAGACGGCAGCCATTTGGAACGAGGATGAATTCACCATATTGGAACAATCTGCTGCGGATATCCTGGCATGCGTCCGGTCCAAGGGCTTGGACCGCCTGCTCCCCATCAAAGATACTCTCACGCGTATTGTGGTTGGGTCTGCACGGGTGAAGGCAGAGGTTGTATCCGCTGACGAGCGAGAAGGAGGCCTGAGAAACCTGCTCAATTTTGGTCATTCCATTGGCCACGCAATCGAGGCTATTTTGACACCCCAGCTTCTCCACGGCGAGGCCGTTGCCATTGGCATGGTCAAAGAAGCTGAACTGGCCCGTTTTCTTGGTATCTTGCGACCCCACGCAGTGTCGAGATTATCTAAATGCATTGCTTCATATGGGCTACCTACATCGCTTAAAGACAAGAGAGTGATGAAACTTACAGCGGGGAAAGAGTGCCGCATCGATACACTTCTGGAAAAGATGTCAGTGGACAAGAAAAACGACGGTGATCGAAAGAAGATTGTCTTGCTGTCACAAATAGGGCGGACATTTGAGCCTAAAGCCAGTGTTGTGGCTGATTCAGACATCAGAACAATTCTCTCCGCTTCAATCAGCGTTACGCCTGGCATGCCTAACGGCCTGAAGGTTACCGTGACACCTCCTGGATCTAAGAGTATTTCTAACCGGGCGCTTATTCTCGCTGCTTTAGGTTCCGGTCCTTGCAAAATCAAAAATCTTCTACACTCTGATGACACCGAGTTTATGTTGTCGGCCATTAAACAACTTGGCGGGGCTTCTTATTCCTGGCATGATGCTGGAGAAATCCTCGAGGTGACAGGAAATGGCGGTAAGCTGAGTGCCAGCAGAGAGGACCTGTACATCGGCAATGCTGGCACCGCGTCCCGATTCCTTACGACTGTCCTGACATTGTGTTCTTCAACACAGGGCTCAAATTCGACTGTCTTGACAGGCAACGCCAGAATGAAGGTGCGGCCAATTGGGCCGCTGGTAGATGCCTTGCGCCAAAACGGCGCTCAGATCGAATACCTAGAGCAGGAGAAAAGCTTGCCTATTCGAGTTCATTCCACAGGAGGATTCCAAGGCGGCATGATCGAATTGGCTGCAACAGTATCCTCTCAATATGTTTCATCCATCCTTATGGCAGCTCCTTATGCCAAAAGTCCTGTTACTCTGCGCCTTGTTGGCGGAAAACCTATCTCGCAACCATACATCGATATGACCATCTCGATGATGAGCAGTTTTGGAATATCTGTTACGAAGTCTACAACAGAGATGGACACGTATCACATCCCGCTGGGTGCGTATAAAAACCCTTCGGATTATATTATCGAGAGCGACGCCAGCTCTGCCACGTACCCACTAGCTGTCGCAGCCATCACGGGGACTACTTGTACGATTCCAAACATTGGATCAGCTTCTCTCCAAGGGGATGCCAGGTTTGCGATAGATGTCCTGCGACCGATGGGCTGCTCCGTCCAACAAGACGAGCACAGTACGACGGTTACTGGCCCGATTACTGGACAGCTGAAGCCACTGCCACAGGTGGACATGGAGCCAATGACGGATGCATTCCTAACTGCCTCAGTCCTGGCTGCAGTTGCAAATGGCGAAACCCAAATCACAGGAATTGCCAACCAACGTGTTAAAGAATGCAACAGAATTGCGGCAATGAAGGAGCAACTGGCTAAATTCGGCATCACGTGCACCGAA
The DNA here is from genome assembly GCF_000187425.2 of Metarhizium robertsii ARSEF 23. Taxonomy (NCBI): domain Eukaryota; kingdom Fungi; phylum Ascomycota; class Sordariomycetes; order Hypocreales; family Clavicipitaceae; genus Metarhizium; species Metarhizium robertsii. The sequence goes on along the minus strand of NW_011942160.1, from coordinate 3,954,850 downwards.
CTGGACGATGGGATTCAAATTTCGGGCAAGTCGTTATCTGATATACAGACCCCCAATGTTGGCATTCACTGCTACGACGATCATCGCGTTGCCATGAGCCTTAGTGTGCTCTCTGTCGTGGCTCCTGGGTCGACCATTATCACTGAAAGGGAATGTGTTGGCAAGACCTGGCCCGGATGGTGGGATACGCTTGCACAATCTTTTAAAGTCAAGTTAGACGGCTCCGATATTACAGATAGCAATAGCGGTGTCAAGCATGCCTCTACTCGGAGGCTTCACGCCAAGCGCTCCGTCTTTGTTATTGGTATGAGGGGTGCTGGGAAGACCACGGCCGGCCGATGGATGGCCAAATTACTTGACTGGAAGTTTATCGACCTGGATGAAGAGCTTGAACATCGCTCGGGCAAGACCATACCAGAGATTATCAACAGTCCCAAAGGGTGGGATGGCTTTCGCCAAGATGAACTAGATCTGCTACAAGACGTAGCCGAGAACATGCCCGAGTGCCATGTTTTGTCCTGTGGAGGCGGAATTGTGGAGATACCCAAGGCAAGAGAGTTGCTACAGAACTATTGTAACAGTGGCGGCATGGTAGTTCTCGTTCATCGAAATATAGATCAGGTCATCGAATATCTGATGAGAGACACCACTCGGCCAGCATACACAACAGAAATACGTCAGGTTTATGAGCGCCGCAAAGCCTGGTACGAGGTGTGCTGCAACCATATCTATTACAGTCCTCATTCGGCGCCCAACACTGGGTCTAACAGCATACCGGATGACTTCAAGAGATTCGTAACATCTATTACTGTTGGGAATAGTTGTGTGAAAAATATTGCCAAGAAGGATGAAAGCTTTTTTGTGTCCTTAACTGTTCCCAAACTGAACGAAAACTTGCACGCGATCAGCAGTGCTAGTGTCGGGTCAGATGCGATTGAGATTCGAGTCGATCTCCTAGATGACTGGTCTCTTGAAGCGGTGACAGAGCAGCTTTCATTGCTACGATTTGTTTCAAAACTACCCATCATATTTACTGTCAGAACAGTTTCACAAGGTGGACGATTTCCAGATGCGGCCAATGATCACCGACATGACCTGTATCGGCTGGCGTTGAGACTTGGCGTGGAATATCTTGATGCCGAAGTCACATCCAGTGATGAAATCCTTCAGGAATTGACAGAGACCCGAAGAAACACTCTCATTGTCAGTTCTCACCATGACCCTGCTGGATCTTTGTCCTGGAAAAATGCGTCGTGGATTCCGTTTTACAATCGAGCCCTGCAATACGGGAATGTGATAAAGCTAGTTGGCAATGCCAAGAGTATCGAAGACAATTTCGATTTAGCGAATTTTAAGTCAAGGATGATGGCTGATCACAAAACACCAATTATCGCCATCAACATGGGCGCTGCGGGTCAATTAAGTCGAATTCTGAACGGATTCTTGACACCGGTATCGCACCCGGATTTGCCCTTCAAGGCAGCGCCAGGTCAACTGTCGGCCGCTGAGATCCGTCAAGGTCGTGCACTCCTTGGTCAGATCAAAAAGCGAGAATTCTATCTCTTTGGGAGTCCCATTTCTCAATCTAGGTCACCAGCCCTCCACAACACTCTCTTCGGCATCACCGGACTACCACACGAATATCATCTCCATGAAACCAGTTCGGCTGAGAACCTTGATGAAGTCCTTCATAGCGAAAGTTTTGGGGGCGCTTCTGTTACTATCCCCCTGAAGAGAGACGTAATAGCGTTGGTTGATGAGCTAACACCAGCAGCGCAGGCGATTGGGGCCGTTAATACTATCATTCCTCTCAATGACGACATCCCATCAAACAAACGTCGTCTTTTGGGCGACAACACCGACTGGAAGGGCATGGTTTATACGTTATCGGAGGCAGGTGTTATCAACCCTATAAAGAATGAGTCAGCAGCTGTCATAGGGTCCGGAGGCACAACACGTGCAGCAATCTATGCTTTGCATTTTATGGGATTTGAAACCATTTATGTCGTCGGACGTGATGCACATAAAGTCAACACACTGGCGTCGGAATTTCCTAGGGACTATAACGTCAATGCAATCACAGAACCGGCTCAGGCGGCTGATTTCACTCATTCTCCTTCGGTCATTATCAGCACCATTCCTGCTGATCAACCAATTGACAATGGAGTTGAAGACGTTGTGTTCACCCTCCTGTCACTGTCCGCCGTATCCAGAGTGAAACGTGTCCTTTTGGAAATGGCTTATAAGCCTCATCATACCCAAATCGTGCAAATGGCCGAGAGTATTGGCACATGGACCGTTATCCCCGGGCTTGAAGTTCTTGCATCGCAAGGTTGGTATCAGGTATGTATATATGAATATTCCAACCTCGTATTCTTGCATTCCGCTATGCTCTTTTGTCTTTATACTAATACGCTCCTACAGTTTGAGGCATGGACCGGCATTCAGCCCTTGTATCATCGAGCAAGAGATGCCGTTGTTGGAAGTACCTCTTAAAGGTGATGCAAGAGCACTATTTGTTCAGCAAGATCCATGAAGAGAACAGCTATTCAAAATACGAAAAAAAAAACCTTATAACAATTGGGTTCAGTCCTTCGAGTGCGATATATATATGTTATTATTCGTTTTATGGTAATTAGATATTACCTGATACTAGTAAACTATTCGTGTAGTGTGCAAGTTCAATACTTTTTTTACATTCCTTTGGAGCTCTATATAGTCAGATAAGCAGTATTACAATTTGAGTACGCCGCTCCCGGGTATTTACTGTCCTCCAAATATGAATAACCACCTGGCCAAAAGGCCTTTTTGTTGTTTATATCCCATTAAGCTATAATACATAATTATTCCATATATTCCTAATCAATTTCCACGCCAAAGTTCAATGCGCTATATGATGCGAAACAAAATGATGTACGCTTTCCATTAGGTCCAGCCTTGCATCCATATAACGATATCATCAATACATTTCATTGACACATTATAAAACTTAGAAGAAAAAATGAAAAAAAAAAAGTCTCGCTTAGCAGTCACGCATCCATTCCGGCGCGATCAAAATGGAACAGCGATAAACTGAAAAGTGCCGTGGCCGCGGTTGCAAGGACAGCCACAGTCATCTCGCATAGTGAGTCATCCCAAACCGGATCTGGTGAGCGTGATGACGTTTTATTAATCCATTATCGATCAAAATGCCCTGACCTGGAACCCACGAATTAATGTAGTGCCGTTTCTGGACAACCTCAAATCTCCGTTCTCCCTTGGTTGCTGGAACTTTGTTCCACCTCGAGCAAGCTTGGATTGTGATGTCAGTCGGTGTGTGGCGACGTCGCATAGTGACGTCAGTGGGGCATACTTGCAAGGTAAGAACAGGACCCTGCAGCACCATCGCAGACCCCTGGAGCCCCACACGGTGCTTCAGGATTGGCCATTTGCGTAACGGTAGACATGATCGATCTGTTGGATTACACACGAAACATCCCAAATCGGTTCCTAACACGTCATAGCACAGCCAAATTCCGATTCCACGTCGTATCTTGTTTTGCAGCTTGTCTGAGTGGCCTCCCAGCTTGGGCACCAAAGAGGTTCGTCAAACTCCGGTTTTTTCTCACCCGCAGAGTATCGGTGTCATTGTGGCCGCACATTGCCGTCATTTGAAACCCAGAGCGATCCCTGTGCGTCGCTCAGCTTCATCCACGACGGCGACTCTTTCCAGGCAATTCCATGTCGGGATGACACACGCGATAATGCCTTGTTAATGCATCCGCCCTGCTGAAAGTCTTTTCTTCAGTGCACAGATTGCAGCGCACTTTTTGCTTGCGCGCATTATGAATAGTGTCTTCGTGTCTGGTGAGATCATAGGGCCTGGAGAACACGGTGTTGCATGGCTTCCCCGTGCTAGGGTTGATTCGGTCGCATCTGTGAGGTCCTGCTTGTGTATTAAGCAAGCCGGATGCCATACCCATGTCCTGAACTCGGGGCGCCCCTAAGCCCTGAGTCTGCCGATGGCCTTCCCGTTTATGCTTCTGAAGTAATGTTGGCGTCTCGAACCTCAGCGTACATCCGTGATAGGTGCAGGTATACGTTCCGCCTTCGGCTCCTCTGCTTGTTGGCCTAGTGCGAGGAGCAGGCGTATTACCTCCGGACACAACGGAGCTGGCCCCAGATGAACTCAGCCTAGGTGGAGTGTCGTGACTGGTTGCAGGACGAGCTATAAATGGATATTGCTGAGGTACCTGGATTCCCGTAGGCACCTGTGAAGGTAGATACCCAAATTGATCATTCTGATGTAGACTTCCCATATTCTGCCCAATGTATGATTCATTGTGGTCTGAAGAAGGCGCTGTCTTTGACAATGTATCAATTTCAAAGCCAGAAGAATTTTGAGGAAAGAGGGGGAACAAGCCATCTGCTTCTGATTCATTAAATTCCAAGACAGCGTCCTTGGGAGAAATGGTCTTCGGCGTCTCAGGTTCGCCGGCATTCTCCAGGTGAGCAATCGGTTGCTGAATTTGTTGATCATGTTCTCTAGAAGGAGGCTGAGAACAGGTAAATTGATGGCTAGACGAAGTCGCGAATGGCGATCCTGTTCGAAACGGCGATCGGGCGCGGGAAGTTGTAGATGCTGGCGAGTGGGCAGCACTCAAGTGCTGGTGGTTCGCGGCATTGATACGCTGACTGAATACGTCGCTGCCAACTGAGGTGACAGAGTGTGGCTGAGGGGAAGAGGTGGCCGTGATTGTGAAGTTGGGGTTGTAGAGTTCATCTCCGTATACATCTGTCATGGTTCGGTCGAGCTTGGGAATGTGACCGTAGTCTAGAAAGTTCGAGGCCAAGTCAGAAGCCGCCGGATATGACAGATCTGGGGTCATTGGAGTCTTACCATTCTTTCTGCGGGACGATTTCTGGTCCAATTCACCTATAGCCGGGGTTGCGGGAGAATCTCCTGCAACAGAACTAGCTACGGACGCTGGATGAGATCTGTTGTATGCCCCAGCCAGCTCTGGAGCGGATAAAAGTCCCTTATCCATGCGCGGCCTCTTTCCTGGTCCTGATACCGTAACTGGATATGCCATTTCAGCTATTGTACCATCCATACCGTGGTATGTTGGGTAAGGGGTAGGTCCCATCGATTTGGCGAGGTGGTAGTAGGAGCTGGGCTGGTTGTTTGTAAGGTCTTGAGAGTTCATTTCAGCAAGTCCCTCAAAAGTCGAGTCCGTAAAGGCGATTTGAGGATTCGATGTATTCTGGGTGTACGGTGACGCAGGGCCAGTCGACCCAAGTGACGATAAAGACGACTCTCTTTGGTGAGAAAAGCGTCCGATCTTGGGAGTCAGCTGGGCGAGGCCGCCCCAACTATCTGACTGCATGGGATGCGTCAGACAGTCGTGGAAGGGTTGAAGAGAATCCTCGTTTCCCTGAAATACCAGTTGCCTTTCTAAATCGGAATCGAGAGCTGGGATATCGTTGAGCAAATCTTCCTCGTCTCGATACTGGTGCGAGTTATGAAGGTGGGAAGGTTGCTGCCAGTTGTGTTTCTGAGCGTGAAAATCGTCTGTGCTGGAAATGGGTAAAGATATCATCATGATACCAATGTGGGTATGGTAAAGAGAAGATTATGTATATGGATTTATGACGGTGGCAAATGCGATGACTGCCACTTTATAAGCTGGCAGACTGGCCGGGAGAACCGAGTATGCGGAAACGTCACAGCAGCCCTCGACCAGGGTGTGTGGCTTGATTGCGGGTGTGGGTGTGGGTCCCCCGAATGTACCGGGAGGACTGACTGTGCAGGACGGGAGCACAATGTCCACAAGCCGTCTCCACCCGCAAGGATAAGTGGGCTGGCCAAGCTGGCGCATCGGGCATGTCATTAGTGGGCGACTGGTAGGCGTGAGGTAGCCTACAGCCAGGCCAAGAAGCGGCAGGAAGGGTCTGGCACTTACCTGCCTGCAGTTACCAATCGAACGCAGAAAAGGAAAGAAGAAAAAGAGGCCTATTGTAACACGCTAGTTCCCTCGTGTCCCAGAGACAACAGTCCCGGTTCTTGACCGACAAGCTATGGACAGACTGGTCTTTATCACTTCAGCGTGCCTTGCCAGATAAACTAGTGGCTCTGCTTTGCGTTTACTCCATCAATATGCCAGATGCTCCTTGCGACTTCGGCCGCCTTCCGCGTGATTCGGCGTTCGCCAACGACAGCCTTCCTCCATAACATCACTGGGACTTCACAAGATTGATGTGTCTAGTCGTCCGAAGCTTGAACAACACCGAGGTAACAACACTGAGGTACGCCGTATGGACAGAGCGCGAAGAGGTAACAAGGTCTCTAGCAGCCCACTGACGATGGTTCCCGAAAACACAAATCCACCCTGTGGTACTCCACACATTGCGATTTTGACAGTGGGAGTACTAGCCAAGTCCACACTCTCTGACCCTTAAACGGAACGAGTGGCAACCACATCTCCTAGGCCCCCGGAGACAGTGACGTCTTGAGCAGCGTCGATCCAGAGCCACATGTACATACCTCACTAGGTACGGAGTACTTCAATCTGGTACGGAGTATTCCTAGGGTCGCTACGGAGTACGGGCTTTTGAACCCAAGAATTGCCCAGCGCATCAACCAAGAACATCCTTGCCCAGCGCAATAGATGGAATACTCCGTACTCCGTACGGGGGACGTAACCTTACACTTGCATGCACCTTTCGCTTCTCACCAACGCCAAGCTTTTTTTTTTTTCGTCTAGATTGCACAGCCACGTATTCTAACTGGTTCCGCCACGATCCGCGGTGTGCCACATACTTATCACATGACCATCTAGGTGAAGGCTTGGTCATTCCACGCTTCGTAATCAGTCATGCAAGCATCCGGTAAAGCGATGCCAAGCTCTCCCTCCATGACAAATGACATACAACACGTTCATTGGTAGTATCGACATTACTACGACCATCCATGGTGGTTGTGATCCGGACTTAGCGGCTGCTCGAGTTTTGCATCTGCAAAGTGTTGAGACTGCGTTGGCACCGGCGGAACTGCTTAGTACGATTTTGGGATGTGGGAGGATTGGATCCTCATTCTCGAAGCGAGGAGAGCTGCTGTGCTTGAGTCTAGGCTACAGGATTTTGCACTCAAGCTGGCTGGGGCTTCGACTCGGGTAGAGTGCAGCGGGATAATCCGAATAACGGAAATATCGAGAATGCGTGGTCGGGGCGCCATTGGGAGCTAGCAGAAACAATGTGCAGGAACCACTCCGGCAAAATTTTTCTGCTGCATATAAAATTTTTGTTTTCCTCAGCTGTTGCTGCTTCCTGTAACTATCGAGTGAACTGGTGCTCGAAAGCTTCGGCCTGGCCGAGACGGAGGTGTAGGTGCTAGTCTTCGCCTGTTTTCCCTCATGGCACAAAGCCCTCCTGGCTGCCTGCCCCCAGTGCCGGCATCTGCCGGTTTTTTTGGTGCTGCACATGTGCCAAAAACCTACAGCTAGCCCTCTGCAGTATCACAGCCACGAATTCCAGCCCCAGCTGCTGCAAGGGACTCGGCGTTTCTGCTTCTAGATCTCCAGGCTTACTTGACCCCTTCCAAATAAAGGTCTGGAAGACTTCACCAGCCTCGGCACAATCGTTCGCGGCCGGAGGTGGCCGTCCGGATGATCTGAATCCGCGCGCGACACCGTATTACCGCTAAATCTAGATCTGCGAGGTGTCTGGGCGCCAGCCTGCCCAGCCGCACGCTATCATGAAGGTAATTATGCAGAAACCTACGTCGAATTCCAGTAAAGATTTATTGCCTGTATGTTCTTCATGTTAACAAATGCAATATCTTCAAGGGTTTTTCATTAAAGGTCCCCTATGCGTCGCAGCATAGTAACTCACTGCATCATTCGCGCATCTCCCGCTCGATTCGACACATGGGCATCACATGGCAAAGAGGGCATCTTATAATAAGAAAGAAACATGCTTCTTCCGCTATAGCGCCGCCATAGCGGGATTGCCGGACGGGGAAAACACACCAGCATACACGCCTAGTAGTCGCAAACCAAAGCCACCGAACAGATCCAGGCCAATCCCAGATTCCCCAAGGTTTCATCACCCCCTTTCACAGGTTCGTTGCACCTTCGTCAGGTGAGATGAAAACTTAGCTTGTATATGACTGTGCTGTGGGTAACGGCTACTTTGACGCTCAGCTACGTTGTCTTGCGAGGCATCACAGCTGAGTGACACACACATGCAGATGTGCAGGCTGTACGGAGTACTGTGTCTGGTCCGGGGTCTCCCAGACTACCCCTCCAATGCCAACTAGAAGTACCAGACTACGTACTAGTACTACTAGTCCTAGTACTACTACCAAGTTCCTGGCTTGCTGCACGCAGTGTCGGCCCAACAGAACGGCTCAGCCCCATTGCCAAATATCGATCTAAATTTAGGACTGTGTTTAAGCTGCAACCGGGCTACCCAGTCGGTATGACCATGATCAATTCGTCTGTGAGTACTCCGTAATCACAACAGCACATAATTTTTTCGCTATTCTAGCTTCGTCCACATCGAGGACTGTATGTGCACATCTGAGGTAATGCGCTGATTCAATCGAGGATGACAATATTACAAAGGTTCAGGCTGGTGAATAATGGGTCCGGTGATCCAAATTCTTCACAGTACTACTTCATCTCCTCCGCCAGGGTTGATCCCTTGGCAAAAGATTGCTTTGGACCAACACGTGAAAGTGCAGTTATACAAGGACAAACGTCTGGAATAACCTGCCCAGGTGGGAATCAGGTATAATCTGGCAGGAAGGAAAAGTCACCCAGTTGGAAAAATATGTCATGATGGTATTCATTCGTGTAATCCCCGCCATTAGGAAAGTCAAGGTTCAGTTACCATTGTACAATCGTCTACCCAGAGATTTATGTGCTCCAAGAGGTGGATAATGTCATGGTTACCGGCACCGGACATAGTGTCGTCGCAAAACGGTTGCCAACGCGACACTTAGACCAGCGTGCGACAGTGGCGATGACTGGAGACTCGTTGCTCGCAGTGTGTACTGTGCAATACAACAGGTGCCGCCGAAACGGCATTGTTCCATCTTCTAATGCCTAGATGGCAGTGTCACGCTAATCGGTGGGCTGCTCGGTATGGTGCTGGCGCGGATGGGTTCTTGATGTGGAATATCGTCAAATAGACAAATTCAATTACCCCGCAGTTGTGTAGGCTACCCTATCCCTTGTATGATACAAAACACCCGTAAAAAAAAAACCGAATTCCATGGTCATAAAACACCCTGCCTGACCCTGTGCAGTGATCCTATGCACCAAGGGCTATCAAATAAATCGTAACGTACATGAGACACACTCTCGCTTAACCGCCGAAACCGTAGAGAGTACGACCCTGTCTCTTCAGAGCATACACGACGTCCAGTGATGTAACCGTCTTCCTCTTGGCGTGTTCGGTGTATGTGACGGCGTCCCTGATGACGCCTTCCAGGAAGGTCTTAAGGACAGTGCGCGTCTCCTCGTATATCATGGCAGAGATACGCTTGACACCACCACGGCGGGCAAGACGTCGGATAGCGGGCTTGGTAATGCCTTGAATGTTGTCACGGAGAATCTTGCGGTGACGCTTGGCACCACCCTTGCCGAGGCCTTTGCCGCCCTTGCCGCCTGTTGTACTTGATTAGTTGACTGCCTGCCTGTTCCAGTTGAGTAGAATTTACATACGTCCAGTCATTATTGCTGTTGTAAATGGGTGTAGTGATTGAGCGGGGGGTTGTATAGTATGGTGGAAGTGGAGTCGGCGTTCTGAGTTGTAGATAGGAATTATCAAGGTGGAAAGAGGATGAAGGTGGCAGCAGGCGAGCTTAAGTACAGGTGGGCCGATCCTCAGATCAGTTGGGACTGATGTGGGAAGACGCGACTCTCTGGCATTGTGGAACTGGGACAAGAGTGCAGACAGGGGTAAGGACATGTGCTCGAGCAAAATAATGCCCAAATAAAATACTACGTACAATAATAAGCCACAGCTATCAACGAATCAAAATGTTAGAAAAATGTGTAGCGCCTGGTGTCCACTGTGGGTCTGTCGCGTACTCTTGGAATTCCGTGCTGGGAAATCGTACCGTCCGTTGAGATCTTGCTGCCCGTCACTGGTTATTGAATGGGCAAGATCTTTGTTTAACATGCATGGTATCTGAGGCATTAGATTGTCGCGAGCAATACTAGTAATTCCCAACTATACTTAGCTGTGTGCGTGAGGATGATTCATGTTGCAGGTACGCATTGGTATTTGGTCCGACCCCCAGGCCGGAGGCGTAAGAATACATTGCACATGGCCTTGCTTAGCCTGTATTGCTCTTTGATGTCATAGCTTTGTATGTTATTGGTTATTTATTTTTTCCAGACCTATCCAAATAACCATGCAAGCATTGTATCGAGTAGGCCCTGTGACTGTAACGCGGTATGCGTGGCCGTACCCAACCCAGATAACCACAACAAACCATGTAATCACTGTGAACGCATCGCGATGCGTCAGATGCTACGTAGCGATGTCTTTGTATGTAGCTCACAAATCCTTGTATCGGCCCAATGTGTGCGTTATTGATTCCTTATGTGGCATGACAACTATGTCCGGCCTTGTTTGGGCCTTGAATCAGCATGAACTTTTTCCTCTAGTGTACTGCCGGCTACACTGCACGCAAGCAAGGCGGTGCATAAAATCAGCGTAGTCGTTTTGTCATTGTGAGCGTGGTGCCGTTGGAGTGCTAGGTGCCCACCATGTACCTACTCAAGTGCTAAGTACCTACTTAAGTAGGTACCTAGGTAGGTAGATGAGGGCGCAACGGGGAACAACCTCGGGGTGAAGAGGCGAAGGACCAAAACAAGACGTTGTGATCTTTTTTTTTTTTTAACCTCCGCCACCCCTCCCACATAGGAGGGAGGGGGAAAATGAACGAAATGAAAGCCAAACACAAGGGCAGCAGGAAACAGCAACTGCATGAAATAACCCAGCATGCACGGCGCAGAAGTTGAATATATCCAATCCTGGTGAGGATAACATACAAACTACAGGGTAGCAATTGTGAGGCGGCAGCCGACTCTACTTCGTGACTTGTACAGCCAATTAGAAAGTACTTAAAGAAGGTGAACGAGGTCACTTAGCAGCATAACATCACAGTGTCGCTGAAACCCGGGCTCAATTCCAAAACACTTAAAACAAATGGCGCGAGGGCAGTACCAAGGCCAGCTCGTCTGCATATACTAGTAGCAACCAATGTGCAGTACATTTGCGAGTCATATTCAGCTTTTTTGCGCAGCAACCAGGCAGTACTCAAACCTGGTAGCGCACTCTGCTTGACCTCTCTCCCATCTCGCCATGCTAGTCATTGCGAGGCAGGTCCATCAATTGATGTCTGCTTGGTGCCAATTGGCAGTGAGCGTGGGGTGACACCCGGATTAGGCAGCGGGGATTCAAATCACACACGGGGGCCAGCCTTAGCATCAGTCGAACCCACACATACTAAATAGGACTGGTAGCATTTTTTGTTATATTTTTTTTTTTTGGGTACTTGCAACGGTGTTTTTTTTTCCTTGGCTGTGCAGTTGACACGCTGGCACACGACCCACCCAACGCGCTGCTGGGATCCTTTTTTCCCAGATCAGCCGCCCGCCTTGACGCGACAAAGCCACAGGTATTAAAGCACTCCCCCCGCCGCCTCCGTCTCTGAACTTTTCCTCCTACATCACACACCCACACCTCCACACTCACACCCCTACCCAGTCACCATCTACAACAACAACAATGGCTCGCACCAAGCAGACCGCCCGTAAGTCCACTGGTGGCAAGGCTCCCCGTAAGCAACTTGCCTCGAAGGCCGCTCGTAAGAGTGCGCCCTCTACCGGTGGTGTCAAGAAGCCTCACCGCTATAAGCCTGGTACCGTCGCTCTGCGTGAGATTCGACGATACCAGAAATCCACCGAGCTTTTGATCCGCAAGCTGCCATTCCAGCGTCTGGTAAGTACAACAACAACAACAACACACGGCACCGAACAGAGCTGACGTCGCCGCACAGGTTCGTGAAATCGCACAGGATTTCAAGAGTGATCTCCGTTTCCAGTCCTCTGCCATCGGCGCCCTTCAGGAGTCTGTCGAGTCATACCTCGTCTCTCTCTTCGAAGACACCAACCTCTGCGCCATCCACGCCAAGCGTGTCACCATCCAGTCCAAGGACATCCAGCTCGCTCGTCGCCTCCGAGGCGAACGTAACTAAATTGGGAGTGTTTTGGGACGGAATAGGTTTACGACTTTTGCTTTGACACGATGGAAATCATGGTTTAGGGGATAATCATGGCGTTACAATGAGGATTGCTTTGCTCTTCAGTTGGGATGTATATTATGACAGGTAGTACAGCTCGGAGAAGCTGCCCAATGCGACGGACCGCGAAGGTCACAAACACACCAAATGAAATGGATGCCCCACGTGAAAACGCCAATGTATCGTAACTACGCGTAGTCTGAGGCCCGGTACTGACCGGGACGCGACTGCAGATGAGTCACTTGTGTGACGTGAACATGAGTAATAATTCATGTCTAGATGGAGCAGTAGCCAAGTGCAGCTAGGCTGGCGAGATTACTGAGGTTCCTATGTACAGAGGTAGGTACGTGTACTGGAGTAGGCAGCACCTATGTGAGATAGATTTCATTCGCAACTGTATCGCAATGGCATAATCGTGAGGTGCTGGTGGAAACCGTCAATGTCTAGAGTACCCCGGAGGTAGACGGCAATAGCAACGACAACACTGAACTCCAATAGCTAGTAGGATCGATCGCGCTTCAGATACAGAACGTGCACTGCTTTTTCACAACAAAATCTGTTGTCGACACCTGGAAATTTTAGATCCTGTTTCCCGTATGGTAATACATGTTGATCAACACGTCCTCCACTCGCCAATTCTAGGCTACGACCCCAGCAAGACTCATTCCGGGAGACCACATGCGCACTCGTCGACGGCCAACCGCGACAGCCATGGACGTTTCACCTGCGTTACGGAGAAGGCTTGCCTCATCCTGTTGAGATACTCAGCAAGCCCTTTGGCTGGCCGGCATGGCCGAGCATACCCTTCAAGTGCCAGCAACAGCTGCCTACTGGTCAGATATGGCACCGAATTCTTTATCTGTATGTACAATGGGGGTTCCAACCTCCAGCCCGCAAAAGTCATCAATTTGCAAGCAACCTACTCCGTACTTAAGCACCTATCCCTGCTCGTCGTGGCTTCTTTGGCACATGGCCGCCTTAGAACCAAGGGGTTTTACTCCGCACTCAGTACCCATGACTACTTACTCGTAAGGAGCTGCTGTACAATGTTGTTCAACCATCACAGGAACCGGCACAGGTGCAGTTTTGCGACGCTAGACTACGATGCCATCCCAATGGTTACGCTTAACCCCATCGCTGATCGGACCCTGATACTAAGATTGTTACTTACCTATAGAATAGGGATTGATGATGTTGGAGTAAATGTGGGTTTGACAAGTCCGTTGTATGGCAAGCTGGATTCTTCACAAAGTGTCCACAATCGGACGGGCGGGCGGAAGGACTTCATGAATGCCACAGCGAAACTAAGTAACAAGACCTACTAGATACAGAGAGTAAAGATCGGAGTGCAAATCTCGGGTAAGTGCAGTACTGAACTTCCGTTGAAGGGGTTTACACGCTTGCATTTGTTTGAACCAGCGAGTCTGCATGACATGTTGAGAGCTATACAAAGATGCAAATTGACTTGATATGCAGTCTCTGCGGCTCCTTCACCATCAGTAACCCAGTCTTGGCCATGCGGCTGTTCAGTTGAGCCCATTTGCAACATCGTTCGGTTCGGGGACACGGTATCAGAGCGGTTGCCCCGCCGACAGTTGTCGCATCATTGTCTCCGGCATCGTCGTCGTCATCATCGTCTTCGTCTCGCGGCTCAGGTCGGTACTCTAGTCTTGCCATTTCCACGACTTGCTCCTGAACTCTGATGTCAGGCATTCCACCTGTGACCTATGCCTGTCTCCTGTTAGTTGCTTTTCATTGATATTAAACGTATTCTGCTCAGAAGTTTCCCGTTTGATGGTATTCGTGACATGGACAGCCTTCAGTGAGAGGGGGAATCCAGGCTGGACGTTGTATATTATGGCAAGGTCGTATATTCTCCCCATGTTCTCCCTTTTTTTCGACCGATTTGAGATGCGAAATGTGGCCGAGCCGTAAGACGCTGGTGGCGAACAATTTTGTATCACTCGAAGCCAACGCAGCAATTGCATGGCATTATATAAAATTCATGTAGTTTATCGATTTGCGATACAAATGCTAGCCTAAGCGCGGTTTTTAAAACGCTTACGGCGTGGCAATGAGTTGTTGTCGCGAACCGTGCGAGGAACTTGTCGCTCGTCCAAAGCTCGCTAGTTAAGGTGTCCGGAAATGAGACGGACAATGGCTTCAGTCTCTTCGACTCCAGGTGTTGCCGTGATTTGTATTTGATTCCTTGGGTAATGCATTTTTCATTTCATTTGTAAGTCCACGCTTTGTGTACAGTATTCGTCATGTCTCTGGTGACTTGAGTGGTAGAAGATCCAAAGTCGTCAAGGAAACGTCAAGTATCCAGACTCGACTTCTAGGCCGACTTCTTGGACTGCGCGTAGTGCATCTTTTCTGAAGAGTTCGCCGCTAAATGCCAAACAATGTACCCCAGGTAGTAGGACCTTTAAGTGAAGCAAGCATTGATGTGATCTTGAATTAAGCCACGCTGGTATTTCGCAACGGTTTCCCAGAAACACGAGTAGTCATGTCTGTGATTTGCAAAGCCTCTGTTTGGGCGACCTCATTCCGCTAAATTGCATGTTAGGGGAATGACAACTTGGTTAATTTCAATTTTCGAGTTAAGGGAATGACACAACGGGTGGTATAATCTACAGATTTGCCCACCCTCCTTCAAAATACACCTTGCTCTTGCCTTAGTTTTATTTCATACTATCTTAGTCGACTTTCGCAGAAGCTTCTGGAGCAGGATTCTTCCTATACCAATCCTGGAAATCATGCCTCTGTGTAGCTGTTTCTTAGCTTGTTGAAGCTGGGTTATGTTTGACCGATTACTGTCCAGCTCGTAACATATGTGAGCCACTCTGCTGCATCGAAGTCTATATTTAAAGAGAAACTCTGCCGTTCTTCTGCACTTCGGGTCCTCATATTCTCATATCCAATTGATGGAAATTTGGGAAATCAATACCCGTGAGGACAATCATAAATGGCACACCGCAGCCTCTGGCTGTGGCTTAGCGCTGGGAAAAAGCGAAAAGCCGTTGAGACTTCGACCTCATTGAACAGTTCTGTCAAACTCGCTAAAGACTCCATTGGACCGGTATACCTTTTGCGACACTGTTAAATCTGGTATCCCATCAGTGCCTGGTTTCTTGTCTTCCGAACCTATGTCAGTACTGGAATCGACGGCTTCCAACAAGAGGTGCGTCGACGCCTGGTTGCCTTTATCGTAGTTGTGGTCTTCATGTTTCTTGTTTGTCGCGCGCCATTACACCAACTCATTTGAGATTCCTTATTACTATTTTTGCCCTCTTCTTGCCATATAGAGACTGACAAAGATTTCAACAAACAGGTCCTTCCATGACGATGAAAATGTCATCACAGCCAAGTCATGCTCTCTTATTGGGGATTCGGTGGAGGGGAGTTTGACGACTTCACCAGGAATATAGTGGTTCCCTCATAATTTCCCACTGTCATGTCGCCTTCCTTCACCTCGCTTTCATGAAGCCATTTGTAAGGGGGGGCTGTAACCCTGGTGACATTGTCGTGCGCCGGTGATATTTCCTTTCTGCTTCGCTACCACTAACATCCACCGAACCGTCTAATCTAACGTCCATGTCGCTCTCTTCGATGCCAGACTTCTGACCTCGTTAATGATTCCATACCGGAGTAATCGCGACTTGCAAAGCATATTCGTGAAAATCTCCCGAAGGAACTCGAAAGCCTTTGCAGTCAATGAGTTGCACGAAGACGGCAGCACGTCTTATTAAAAGAACGGAAAGCAACCGGGGACGGAAAGTATGATGGGATCCAAATGTCCTGGGGCAGTCAGATTGATTCAAACAAGTAGAGCACCTGGACGTGGTAATTGAGAAGCCAATGGTGCCAGCTTTTCAATATCAACAGCGAATAGTCCCAGGAAACTGATGATGGAACTTAAAAGGCCACCAGGAATTGGATTGATAAGATTGTTATGAAGCCGGCTTCGTTTCCTCAGCAGAAAAGAATATGAACTCTACTCTGCATTTATGACGCGATTGATACGTTAATTCCAGACTAGGTCTAGTATATTGTGGTGGCGCTATGGTTTCCTAATTGACGTGTCCAACGAATTCAATGACAGTAGGGAAGCTAAGCTGTTGGAGACTTCGACGCACTGCTGAGAAGAAAATCTGGCGGTTTTAATGGGCAGAATTTTACCACAGGGAGTTAAAAAGTGGAACCACCCTGATCTTACTGTCGGCCCGCCGACATGCGTCTTCTAATGATACGTCCTCTCGTCACTATCAATGTCAACATATTGAATTCCACGTCGCATATCAGTTGATCACGCCCCTTTCGCGTCCTGCACACAGAAATACATCTCGAACAAGAGGCAAGCAATTTCTTGACGTTCTCCTCGATCCACTCACGCGATGGATCCATCTAAGATGGCGGGCCTCGGCCCTCACCGTGATGCTTCGGCTCGCATCCAGAAGCCAGATACAAGTCTTGATCGCCTGGCGGCTCTCAAAGCTCGAGTGGCAGCAGCTACAGGCGCTAGTAAGGCGAAAGGGGACATCAACTCTCTTCTTGAAGACCCAAAGTCACGAAACTCATCCCTAGTTACTCGAGATCTGCCCATCAAAACCGCACAACCTCGCGCCCAGCAGCATGCCGGTCAATCACCTTACCGTACACCTGCTGCTAACAGCCGCAAGTTCGGGCAAGCTATGCAGAGCGATGCCATGGATAACCCATATTTAGACGAGAATCCGGCGCACCAAAGCTCCGGCTCCAGACAGCGAGAACCAAGACGCCTAGTGTTTAATCAAAAAGGGAAATATATTCAGCAGGCAAATGCCCTTCGCCGACAAGCAGCACTTGAAGCAATGAAAAAGCGCATAGCAGAACAGACCAGAAAAGCCGGTATCAACGAAGACCTAGATGTGGAGAAGAACTTTGTAATCGAGCAACCACCAGATGTCGAGTGGTGGGATGAGGGGCTCATCGATGGCAGCAGCTATGAGCAGATTGGAAATCCCTCCAGTCTCAAGATAATAAGCCCGGATAGCATTGTGACTGAGTACATCCAGCATCCTGTCGTGCTCGAACCACCCCAAGACCGTCACGTTCTAGAGAACAAAGCGATGTTTCTCACGTCCAAAGAACAAGCCAAAATCAGACGCCAGCGCAGAATGGCGGAGCTGAAAGAAATGCAGGCAAAGATTCGCCTTGGGCTGATACCAGCGCCTCCTCCAAAGGTGAAAAAGGGGAATTTGATGCGGGTGTTGGGCGATGGTATGTGTCCCCATTTGTCCCTATTTGTACATTGTGCTAATTCTGTTGTGTCAGTTGCCGTAAAGGACCCCACGGCCGTCGAAGCGAGAGTCAACCGCGAAATTGCGGAAAGGCATCAGAAACATGTTAAACTCAACGAAGATCGAAAATTATCAAAAGATCAGAAGAACGAAAAGCTATCTAAGAATCAGCAGAGAGATGCTGACAAAGGAATCTATCTTTTGGTTTTCAAGATTTCGAGCTTGGCAAATGGCCAGCATCGCTACAAAATTGGAATGAATGCTACTCAACTTGCTCTGTCTGGCACTTGCATTATGCACCCTAAGTTTAACTTGGTTATTGTTGAAGGAGGCGCTTGGAGCATCAACAAGTACAAAAAATTGATGCTTAATCGTATCGACTGGACGGAGAATTCACCTTCAAGGCGTGGGGATGACAGACCCAACTCGGAAAGGGACTGGCTTCAAGCGGAAGATCAAGATGGGGCACTTAAGGATATGTCGTTGAATGAGTGCAGGCTCATATTTGAAGGGGAGCAGAAAGCACGGGTTTTTCGAAGGTGGAGTAGTAAAGTATGCGAGACTGACGCTGAAGCCCGGGAGGCGCTTGCTCGCGTAAAGCTAGAAACTTTCTGGTCCTTGGCAAAGGGCACGCTCGGCATATCTTGATGAAGCGCTGTCATACTTGTAGAACGAGGTAGATAGATAGTGCACAAAAGGACCTGCCTTAAGATGTGGCCATGGTTGTAATCGGTTGATAAGTGGGCATTTCTGTGATCTTGTGCTCCGAGGTGAGATGGTGGTGAATCGTGGCGGCGGAAGCGAACTGAGCCTATTCAGCGATTTTCTTCCCAAGCTGGATTTCACATACTTTCCAGGGTGGCTCTTAACAATAAAAGACATCAAGGTCTTTTAATACCGTTCATCAGTTAAAATAGGGAGATCTGCACACACCTCTAAAATACCGAGTTGGCTGACTGGCGTTGGTGGTGTATCACAAAAAGAAATATCTGTGCAAATGGCCGAATACGTGACGGAATGACGTGTGTTTAGTCGTGGCCCTAGGCATACGTCACTCCATGTTCATCACTTGGCGATTTCAACCAATTTGCTTGGTCTTGGATGTGTTGATGATTTATCGCACCACATTAGTCTGAAAAGCGCCATGCGGTGGACGACATCTGGACCCTTCGACCAGCAACAACCCAATGGGATAGCATGTCAGACATCTTAGGCGGCGATTGACGGAAGGAAAGTCTCCGAACTTGGCGCCCATGAATTTGGGTGGCATCAGACGTGTTCAGTTTCCGGTCTCATCGACCCCACTGTAGGTCCGACAGGAGGTACCGTGGCACGCACCACGTCCTCGCGTTTGGTGTAGTACATGTAACCGAATCCCGTTGAGTAGACTTGGCTGGGCCTCGTCACCGACGACGCTCGCAAGTCCAAAATCCCCGTCCTTCCCTCCCGTCACGATGAACACCCGCCACGACGAACAATTGCTTCAGGGGAATTCCTGTGACAGTAAGCTTGGTCGGTGATCAGGGGCGACAAACCTAGAACCATCATAATATATGGCCATTATTCCGAATCACAGAGGCTGCCAACATGACACAAATTCCGCACACCTATGGCTCTAATTGCCGCCTGGCGCCAATACCACAACGTCCAAGTGAGAATGGGATGCCGCAAATTATCTCCCAGTTCTTCTATTCGTCACTGATACCGATCAACGAGCTGCTTTCAAACCAGCGCTATAGTAGCAGTTCGGACAACAAGTCGGTGAAGCGACAGCTTCGGCCATTTGACCTTGGTGACAACAATGCACTCGAGAAGGCATGGATGAGACTGCCATCGGATCAGTACCGTACTGAACATGAAGCGATTAGAGCAGGCCGATACGAAAGCCTTAGGCCCAGCCCGGGGCTTCTGCGACTACGACAGAAACTCGTGGAAGCTCTCGCTTTGAAACACCTTGAACTGCACGCTGGTACCTTGTATGGGCTGCCATTGACAAACAATGCTGCGAGCACAAGTGCCGAAATGGGTGAGCTGCCAGCATGTTGCCCAGTCTTGCGTTCCGACGCCTCGGAAATGCTGCAACAGCATTTTTGCGCTTTAGCCCGCAAAGCCTATCCAGAACTCACGATCGAAGCTGTAGAGTGGGAAGTAATTGAAACCATGACGGCTATAAACAAAACAAAAATCGACACCTTTGACTCTGAGCAGAATTCAGTTCTCGGTAATTTGTCTGCAAGGAGAAGGGAAGCTGTATCTCTCGAAGTACAAGCTTCGCCGGTCACGAGTGCTAGAAGGATTGTAGCACGGCAGGGGCGACCTCAATCATCATCAAGGATCACACCGAGCTTATCGGGCCAAACCGCTTTGGATGTGCCTGCACCACCCCGCTTACCTGGAACAAGCGTGGGAATGGCGGGCGACTCTTTTATTCAAGCTGGAAGCAAGTCCGGTTTTACAACACCGCGGGCTTCAACCTCGGACGGCCGCCAACAGCTGAGTACTAGTAAACACCACGGCGATGACCGTATCGCACTTCGTCATCATGTACCTGACTCAAAGAAAGAGACTGAGAGTGAAGCGAGTGTTCTAGATGTCGTTGTGGGTATATCGAGACTTCATAAGGTGTCACTACCGGCACTTCTAATGAAACCTATATATTGGTCACCTGTGAATGATGTGGCTGTTGTAATGCGAGCCACTTGGTTCTATAGGTGAGGCTATTTTTTAATTGTCGTTGTTTGGTTACTAACAATGTGCTAGAGATACGATGATGCCCGTGGCCCCCTTGGTAGCTAATCAACTGGAAGCTGGTTATCAAGAGCTGAAGCCATGGACTGAAACGTGGAGAGATGAATTAAATTGTGCGGTCGAGGTTGGGTCTCTGGGCGAAGAGAAGGTTTCGTATTGCCTATGGCCTCAAGACTCAAAGTATTTCAACAGTGAAATGCAAAAACGAGAGCCCGGGATATCTGCCGAGGCGTTTTGTTCAGCACACTGTTGTCGAGGGGATGCTGCTGCGCAAGGGTCTATTGATCCTATTGTTGAAGGGAATTCTTCAAACAAAGAAGGGATAAGTCGAGCGTTTTCGAATTACCACGTTATTTACAAGGATGAAAAGCGTGCGTTTCTGCTAAAACCTAGCCTCCGACCCTCTGCTTATTACGGAAGAAGGCCGGCGTCAAAGATTGTCAAAGGCTTCGCAGTCGGCATTCCGGTTGTTCGAGGTTTTGACTCGCAAGCCTGGGATCGTATTTATGGCCATGGCCATGTTCCCGACCGGGACAAGGAAACACAGCAAATAGCGGAACCAACATCGCATTCTCATGAGAACGACGAAGATAGACCCTGTGACGCATGTGAAGCCGACAAAGACAATGGTCAGGTGACGGACCTGATTCTTGTTGCACACGGCATCGGTCAAAAGTTCGCGGAAAGAGTCGAGAGTTTTCATTTCACACACGCCATCAATGGTTTTCGACGTGCCGTGAACGACGAGATGCGCAATCCCATCATTCAACACATCACGCGCCAAGACCAGAACGGTGTTATGATACTGCCACTAAATTGGAGAATGGGGCTTTCATTTGAGGACGGTGGCCCAGGAAACCATCAAACTAGCGAACAGCAAACGAATGAATCATTTGGATTGAAAGATATTGAGCCTAACACTATTCCTGCAATTAGAAGCATGATCTCTGATGTCATGTTTGACATACCATTTTATATGTCACACCACAAGAGCAAAATGGTCAATGCTCTTGTATTTGAAGCGAACCGAGTATACCGGCTTTGGTGTCGAAATAACCCAGGTTTTGCAGACAGAGGAAGAGTTCATCTTATTGCGCACTCCCTGGGCAGTGTTATGGCAGTTGACATACTTTCTCGACAGCCGACGGAAGTGCCACGCTTGGATTTGGAACGAGTTGAGCCGGAAACGCAATTCTTTGAGTTTGATACAACTAATCTCTTCCTTCTCGGAAGTCCGGCTGGCTTCTTCTTGCTTCTTGAACACGGGGCTTTAACACCAAGGCGTGGACGCCGAAAGCCAGGGGCAGATCCTAGAGATATAATGGATGAGAACATCGTAAGTGACGCTGGCAGATTCGGCTGTCTGGCTGTGGATAACATCTACAACATCTTGGCTAAAGAAGACCCCATTGCGTACTTGTTAAATGGGGCAGTAGATCCTGCATACGCCTCAGCACTTAAACCAGCCTACGTCCCAAGCACTTCAACTTCAATTTTCAAGTCGGTAGGCGACGTAATGCGACAAATTGTGCCAGGATTATCGTTGCCAACTGATCCACTCGCCACACATCCCGAGAGACCCTCCATAATACGGCTTCCTTCTCAATTAGAGTTGGAGGTTCATGATTTCACGCGTGAAGAGATCGCCGAGAAACGGGTGTTTCTACTCAATGATAATGGCCAAATTGATTGGTTTTTAAGATCTGGAAGCGGCCCATTAGAGATCCAGTATCTTAATATGCTCAGTGCCCACACAAGTTATTGGATTAATCAAGACTTCGTTCGTATGTTGTGTCTGGAAATTGGGCGACGGCCAGGGCGGAATTTTTCAATCCCAGTCATGAGAGCCGTGAAAGGGACCAAGCGATTTTCATTGGAGAGGTGATTCATTTGTAGATCAGGCAATCAACCCGCATCTCTCGTGACACTACATATGTTCAATTTGCATAGCGGTTACCTTTGGGACCGCGTAATGTAGTGGATTGGTTTTTTTATGTACAAGCTCGTCTTTCAACGCAAATGCCATTTATAATTGAATTTTTCT
Organism: Metarhizium robertsii ARSEF 23; assembly: GCF_000187425.2. NCBI lineage: Eukaryota > Fungi > Ascomycota > Sordariomycetes > Hypocreales > Clavicipitaceae > Metarhizium > Metarhizium robertsii. The sequence goes on along the minus strand of NW_011942160.1, from coordinate 3,932,478 downwards.
GATCCCATTCACCAACGCCGCCATTGACAGGCCAACTGATGCTAGCCAAGTGCTTTATTAGAAATCGTCCAGCTCCATCATGTCTTGGTCCAACTCTTCGTCATCGAATTCATAGGGATTAATGGGAGCATTGTCCTCGTCGCCTGGAATCTTTGCCGCATCCTCGAGTTCGCGAATCTTTTCCATATCCACTTTTTCTTTATACTTCTGAAGATCTTCGTAGCCCCACGTGCTAATACCGTCCTGATCTTTGGCGTGAAAGGGTTGTGCCATAGTTCTTAGAAACCTCCTTGCACTGCTCACTGCCATATCAGTGCTAAGGTTCGTATCGACATCCAGGAGGCCTTGATTAATCCATTTGGGAAGTTGGACTCTCTTTTTCTGAAATCTGCGGTCGGCAAGAACCATGATTCCATAGTCATCTTTCCCTCGCAGGACACGGCCGAGGCATTGAGCAGCGTGGCGCATCGCATCGAAAGAAAGAAAGTCATTTTCCTTGATACGATACGTTTCGCGTAAGAATTCTAGACGTGCTTTCAAAATCCGGGACTCTGTGTATTGAAAAGGGACCCCAATGCAAAGTACCGTCCGGCCATACTGGTGATCAAAGTCGATGCCTTCTGAGACTTTGCCCCGTGCAACACACAATAAGATCGCCCCTCTACCATTGCAACATGCGGTGCGGTAGGTTTCGAGGGCTAGCGACGTTTCCTGGGCGTCTGGAGTTTCTACCAAAATAAGTTTATATTTCCACACTTCATCCAAAATACCCATGCCTTGCCACATGCTGATGATCGATTCCATGTAAAGGTACGATGGAAAGAAGACAACTAGGCCATCAGGAGTGATTTTGGCGAACTCGATCAAAAGCGTGCCGTAATTTCGCACCACACTAGGTTCGTTGCGGACTTGGAAACTGGTCGAAATGGAGGCTTGATCACTCCCGCGTGTAACAATCATAGGTAAGAATGACCGTCTTGCAAGTGTCATGCTGTATGACTCTTGGATCACAGTCGAAAAGTCCAACATCTTTGGATACATTTCCAAAGGAGAAATTGTACCAGACGTGATAATAACAGAATAGAATCTCTCGAAAACAGGGCGAATAGCTATTGCTGCATCCAGACACGTAAAATGCAGAATAGGGTTAGGAACCTCTGCCGTGTCTGATTCAAAGGGCTCAAGAATAAGAAGAAAGCCCTTCTCATAGGTTGCAACCAACGTTGCAAAAGTAGCCACTTCCTGTAACGGCTGATAGTCCTCGATATTGGTAAGCTCAAGTGTCCGAACAAGAGACGTCAAGCGCTCTGCGCAAAACCTGAGGGGTTTCTTTTCGATGAAAGTGTGTTCCTTCAAGTGAGCTAGGAATGAAGGGGGAGTCTCTGAAATGACCTGACGCACTTTCATCCTTGTCTGGATACATATTAGGAATGATTAGGCTGAAACGGCTATTTTGTTTGTACACACCTTGAGATACTCAATAAATCTTTTGAGGAAAGCAACGAAATGCTCTGCTCTTCTAATGTTTCCAGGGACAGCTTCCCTGAGTAGATCTTCTGGCAGTGCTATAAAAGGTTAGGCTAGAACAAAACCGGGCCCCGCATACTAAATGGCTTACCAGGATTAGCCATGAATGCATCCTCCTGGCGTGCTTCGTCCGCCTCTCGTAGGCCCTGGACCAGTTTTTGGTATTCATTCTGAAGTTGCTCTTGATCCGTGTCCCGCATCTCGGTGATTTTGTGCTCGAGGTTTTGTGCACCTCTGCTGGCCCTACGTAGCGAGTCTTCGGTAATGTCAGTGCTGAGAGCTTCAATACATACATTGTCAATATTGTGAGCTTCATCAAACACGACAATGCAGTCTTTTGAAAAGTCTCGAGACACTCGCTCCGCAATTTTTGGATCCAAAAGATAGTGATAAGAGAAAATGACGACGTTGCAGTATTGCATCTGATCCATTTAGTCGATGCTAGAGCAGGGTAGTGGTGATAAGCATACCATTCTTCTTGCAGTAAAATATGGGCACTGTTTGTGTTCCTCTCCATACCGCAGAATACCATCAAAGGTCCATACGCCATTCGGAATCAGGTTGTGAGGCTCGAGAAGGTCGAGATTCTAAAGTCTGGAATTAGCAGGTAGAGTCAGGAGGAAGAAAAACCACGCAAAATTCTTCAGAAACTTTCTTGAATGAAATATGCTGTTGGGCTGAAGGATTCGTACATCGTGGTAGACGCAAACGGCCACATTCTCACCCCTATCCTTCTTCTCTTTAACAAAGCCAGCAGTGAGACTCCGACAGCGGGCGTCCACAACAGATCCACTCTTTTCTCGTTTGACGGAGGGATGGAGGCAGAGGTTCTTTCGACTAGTTAGTCCCAAGCCGCGGAAATCTTCCTCATAGCCTAGTTGCTCTGTACGATACTTCATGAGAGCTTTCAGCTCCACCAAAGCCTTCTCGATCTCTGACATGGTACCTTTCCACGCAAGTTCATCAGCCACTAAACCAAGAGACAAGGAAGAGAGAAGAGGAGGAGAGAGAAACGGGGAGATATTGAGGAAGGGACTTTGAGGGGTTCAACAAACGAGAGCAGTATATTAGTTTTCTTTTTTCAGGCATGAACTGCTGATAAGCTACAATGAGCGATAGTAGGGATACAGTCTTGCCGGTGCCTGAAGGCATTTCTAGTACACAGTGACCGCCGGCATCAAGTGTTTCTAAGAATAGATGGTACGGGTCAGCCAGGTTGGTAAGACCAAACTATTACCAGAAGCATTGAGGATCGTCGCGGTTACTCTTCAAGTCACACATATACCTATTGAAATATCGGTTAAAGGGAGACAAAAGTAAAACTCTGCTTTTATATGGGAGCTTACGCATATTGCTCTAAAAATTGCTTGGTCAGTTCTGAGCGCTTCCATGCCGCATTCTGAACGTGCATACCTGGGTAAATCTTGGGATACGGAAAAAGGACAGGCAGTTTACTAAAGCCAACTTAGCACCCATATACATAACACGTGATGAAGAGAGATATTTTACTCAATGTAGAACTTCATCTTGCCCCTCGATGAGAGCTAACCTAGCTCTCAAAACGCAATACTTGATAATTTGTTGCCTCTTTACCTTGGTAGATTCACATTTCACGATCGTAAGGAGAAGACTCGCCATGTGGGTCTCCAAGGAAATTGTTAAAGCGCGTGATCACGTGATTGCGAGCACCCGCCGCGTACTCACATCCATCCTGTCACGCCGCACCGTGTTGGATCTCTTCAACTTTATTGTTGCTTTACTTGAACCGCTGACTGTTTCGCTGCTTACCTACTAGGCACTCATCCGAGTATCTCGGTGGGCAGTTGCGTTCTAGACGTCGGTTTGTTTGTGGGAAGCCTGTCATTGGCCTCGCGCCATTTGGGGCCATCTGATTCTCTTAATTGCTCAGACCTAGTGCTCCTTTCGGATTCGTCACTCACAAAAGGCTAAAACAGAATTCGGTATCCCGGGACCGTTAAATAATACAGGTTCTTGAGACAAATTATGATTAGCAGAAGAGGCATTTTGTTTGGTCCCCTTAATAACTTCTTGACTGTTGGATCGAAGCATGGATTGGCTCTCGCTATGTATGGATTTGTGACTTTCTGATCGACTGGTACCAGTAACGAGAGAGAATGGAAGTCGGCTTAAGCCTGCTAAAAAGAAGAATCCAAAGGCTGTCAATTGATCCGCTAAATGCGTACCTACTGAGTGAAGTGGGTTCTTTATCTAAAGTAGACGGATAGTGGACCTCAATGCGGAATCTGGGGAAATGAGCAAGCTTGGCCACCCGCGTTGGTCTTGAAGTGTCTCCCAGGTGATCTTTCATGTCTAGAGTATTCTAGAAAAGATAACTTGTGATACTCGACTCGGGAATCTAAAAGCAAATGAGACACCGAAACGCAAATGTGCACTGTTAACTCAAGCAAAGATGTTTATTAGGCTCGAGGCCGCCTTGTACAACGTAGATTGACAGCCCAAACGTTGCTGTCCATGGCAACCACAATTGCTCTCATTGTATCGCTGGAGTGCCCTGGGGAACGATGAGGTTATTTTCCCATCTTTGCTTTTCCGCCTTCATCGTGTAGTAGCAGATTTATCTCTATTTCTATTGGCGTTTTACATGAACATAACGATGATCTTGTGGCGGTGGCTCAGGAGCCTCATCAACGCTTCACGGACGATCGTTCCTTCCCCGCCCTCAGCACGCCGCGGACTCTCCAGAACTTATCTACCTTAGGCACGTACACACTGCTCACTAGTTGATTTTGGAGACAGGGAATGGGAGCAGTCTCTCCACCCTACTGGACCTGGTGAGGCCCACCAGACTGCAATTGGTTTATTGAATCCATGTTGCCGCCCACGACAGACCGGTAGACAGGGATGACGCTCTTATCATCCAATAGGTGACACGCTAGTGAAGCCTGATCATCAGCCATCTTGCTGGCCTGTTACAGCACTTACTAGTAGTACTAGTAGTACTAACCCTCGCATCAGACCAGTGTGCCGCAAACGTCGTCATGGAGAGAGGTCAGTGAAAAACGAAGTACGGAGTAGAATGTGACGAGTTTGTGAGAAGCCCATCAAAAGTGCAGTCCGGGAGTTGGTTGCCACTCGGCGGTGAAATGCGCGCCTAAATGTCTGGCCCATGGGAGCCCGTGCCGTTGCCTGAGAAGCGACGAGACATCTGGCCTGTCAACTGGTCATTGATTGCACCATTGCCTGCTACAAGGCCTCAATTTGCTGGTAGGATTGAAGTGCGAGGAAGAGAGGAGCATAGTATATATTGCTAGGGATCCAGAGCTAAATATCGAGACGTAGCTACCTAAAGTACCTACTAGGTAGTTAGCTAGTCCAATCGACACTGGTCTGTGTTGGGTAAATGTCTGGTTGCTCACACCACATGATGTGACTGCCAGTCGTCACCCACCCACTCACGGTCCAGCAAATGCATTGTCGAAACACCACCGACCGCCAACTGCTACTCGGTGCATTTCGTGCATCCTCCTCCTTCCCCTCTTCTCTTTGATGCAGTCTTGTTTACGCCTTATCTTTCTTCCCTTGTAATCTACTTAAGTAGTCATTGATTCAAAACTATCAGACCTGTTTCAGCACCTGATCAAGCTTTGTACGAAGAAACTTGCATCGTGCACTGTCTTTGTGTGTATTTCCATTGTCCCTCTGAGAGGTACGTTCGCATGACTAGTTCTATTTCAAAATCCTTTGCTCAATACCCGTACCTCATGATTGACCTGTCTTAGGCTGGTCGATTTGCATTTTCTATGTCGTCACCCTTTGCCTCATTGGACTTGTTGACCAGCGGCGGCTGCTGCGTGGCGCGTTAGAAGGGGCATGATATCTGAGCAGCGCGCCCCTGGCATATCTATCATTTCTCTACAAACCCCAATTTTTTTGGCCGGCGAGGTCTTGAATCCCACTACACGAGAGTTGGATGCTAATCACTTCAACGGCCGTGGTTAGACCCTTAATGAATCGGGGGTTGACTGACACGCTCACGATCTTCAGACCAGAGCCGAATCGATCTTACTCGTCGTCTTGCAGTCAGCAACGCTGGAGCGGCCACGGTCAAAAATCACTTCCTGTTGACTGCAGTTCTTCTGCGTCATATATCCCAACTCTCTGCATACATGCACAGCACGCTCTCGACCTAAAGCGCTTGGCACGTCTCGGACATCACCATTCGCCAGCATGGCAACTATTGCTTTGCCGAGGCCGATACTTCCGCACGGCGCCAGCTCCGACATCGACGGTCCTATCACACCACCTCATTCGCTCGAAGATGTAAACCGCCAAGTTCAAAGTCAGCGTTGTCCTGCTCCACTGCCAAATAAGCATATTCCGGCATGTCCCACTGGGCCACCAAAAGTCGACGATACAGATACGCCGCCAGCATCTCCCAAGGGTGCTGCTGGAGCTTTGTGCCAGCAATCCTTACTCTTTCCGCCTGATAGCTATGTCAGATTGGAAATGGACAGCCTTTGTGTTTTTGAACTCGATGCCTCCCAGGTCAACAGGGCAATTGATTTCGGTTCCAGACAACCACTACCTTCACCAGAGGTGGTGTTCCCTTGGCTTCACGGCTTACATCCAAAGAATCATCTTCAGCAGGCATTCTTCATGGGCCGGAAAAGGTCTACAAGAAATCCACCTACGTGTAATCGAGGCATTTTGTTGGTAAAGGCAAATGGCGATCTTTTGACGGCACGACTTAAGGGAGCTGTTGCGCCTGATGAATTCCTGCAGCCTGGCCCCTGTCCCAGGTTTATCGAGGCGGATCCCGAGGAAGGGTTCTCGGTGAGAAACTTTCAGATTCAAACAGCAAAGGCGGCTCTTGTGTCTGATGTGATTGTATATGGAGAAAACCTTGCGGAAAGCAAGAAGGTAGCCTGGGAAGTTGCCGCGGCCCAGTTACTTCAAAGGCAATCACAAACGGCACAAGCGGGAAACTTCACCGAATATAACACCTTCGTTTGCACCAGTCCCTTCTCAGACTTTGAGGACGCTAATAGCGACATTGTTGCGATCGGCTCTGACGGTTGCGTGACTGGGAAGGTTCTCGATTTTGTTCAGCAGGAGCGAACCGAAATGTGGGACATGACCCAGGCGTCTGAAATATCTCACAACGTTTTCATGGGTCCCACCCCTGAAGCAGGCAGTCAAGAGGAGCAAATCTTTGATATATTAATTGAATGCAGCGATCTGGGCCACCTGGATCCTGGTGCCTTGCAACGCCTTGTCGAATCAACAGATGGGCCAGCTGGACGTTCGCATTTTGACTTCCCGTCGTCGGGTAGTATACTGCCACCAACATGGTCACACGATGAGGCTGACGGGATTATCGAAACGTGCAAGTGCATTTATTACCTATCGCATGGCATGCGGCTAAACAGTGGTGTTCACGACGAGAATACACCGACTGGCACAACCGGCTTGACCGCCGGGACCTTTGAACCACGGAAAGTTCTCATTCATTGCGCCGATGGATACACGGAATCTACCATGCTGGGAATTGCATACCTGAGTTACAGCACGGGACAACCGGTTTCAAATGCCTGGTTACAGCTCCATACTGCCAAGGGCCGAAACTTTTTTGCTTATCCTACTGATGTCGCTCTGCTGACTGCAATTGCTCCTCGATTGTTAAAAGAATCCCCCGCTTGTGTTGGATATAGCCTTGAGAAAATTACCAATCTATTGCGGGATGAGCCTAAGTGGCTGCCTGGTCTCGACGGCTCCTTTCCGAGCCGAATTCTGGACTATCTGTATTTGGGCAATCTTGGTCACGCAAACAATCCGGATCTTCTGGCAGAACTGGGTATAGGCCAAATTTTAAGTGTCGGCGAGACAGCATCTTGGAAAGATGGCGATCTGGAGAAATGGGGTTCAGACAATGTTTACGTTGTCCAAGGCGTTCAAGATAACGGCATCGATCCACTTACAGATGAGTTCCCGGGATGCCTTGAGTTCATAGGTGAGAAAAATTTTGATCTTCCCAGGTCTAGTCTTATTTCTCAATCAGACTACTGTCTTCGAGTTTTGCTAACACTGAATTCATAGACAGAGGACGACAACGAGGGACGGCAACTCTGGTGCACTGTCGGGTTGGGGTATCGCGTAGCGCCACCATCTGTATCGCTGAAGTAATGAGAGCCATGGGGATGTCATTTCCTCGTGCATATTGTTTTGTTCGAGCAAGGCGTCTCAATGTTATCATTCAGCCTCATCTGCGATTTGCGTATGAGTTATTACGTTGGGAAGAATGGCTGCAACAACAGGGCAACGACTCCGCGCCATTGAAGCGTGAGTTGGAATGGCAGGACATTGCGCGAGAAATCGCCCTCATGAATCGCCCTTACTCAAGGTGACACGAAAGCTCGTTGTTCGCTACTCATTCTAAAATCATAGGCACCTGTCTCTGAGAGGCAACAGATTTAAGGTCCACACCTAGCTCTCGCAACTGCACCTTGATTTGCATACCATCACGCCATGGGTAAGCGCAAGACAGTGCTAACACACGGGATGGCCTTCATTGTTGCATGTTTTGTTATCCATTCATTGGCTTGTTTGTTATTATTTCTTGATGAGCGTCTTGCCTGCGCCACATTGAACTTTCTACCTGCCGAACGCAGCCTGTTCTGTTCCAGGTGATATACTCTGCCTTTTTATTGTTGTTTACGGGCTGTTAAAGTAGGTTAAATCCAAGGCCCCTTGAGCATTTGGTTTTATTCAAACTTTTTGGAGCGTTGGATACTCGCATCCGTGGATATGATGACTTATGATGAAATGGACTTTCTCATATCGGGTTCCGCAATGTATTAAACAAGCCACCAAGAATTTATCTCTGGAATAGAGTTGGTCTCTTATTTACATGTTTGCGACGCGGTATCAACGCCTATTCTGAGGTGTATGTGAAATGAACATGACGCAGTTTTCCTGAATTTCCAAGATATGGCAAGATGAAGCGTATTGCGAATTCGCCCAACTTCGGTATTTAGTAATAATTTAGTTGTCTGCAGGCTGCAGATCCCGTTGAAAAATGCTTATCGGCTTGATGCAACGATGTCTTTGCATATCAACCCGGGACTGTTGCGTGTATGGTATTCGCTTCCTTGAAGCGTGAAGGCCGACTCATGGAGAACATCGTGTGCAAAATAACAACAGCAAGGAGCTAAGAGGGAGGATACGACCCATATGTTGGGACGTCATTTTTTTCGTCACCTTCAAGAACCCTGCGGGACAGTGTGAGTCTCGATTGTTAGCTCAGGTTTATGGCGCGAGATTCAAAAGACAGAACGCTTTTCAATCAACAAAATAAGCAAGGCTTTTGCGGAGCAGGGAAAGTCTTACGAAAATTGCTTCACCAGGTATCCTTCTCCGCCGTTTTCCATGTCGATATTGTAAACGTAGAAGCCGCCATCGCTGGTTACAACCATAACTTGGGGGCTACTACTACTCATCGCTACGACACTTCGCAATGGTCCAACAATGGAGCTGCCTGTTGCGCGCGGAGTCAGTCCCGAGACTCCGGATTTCGGTATTTTGATGAACGCAAAGTCTCGTAGCGGCTCCCACATTTCGGTGACAGTCTGGGGCAGATAAGATCCAACAACGCCAGCAACACCACGACCCATGATTTGTGATGATCGACGCAACATGTTACTAAATGACCCGCTCTGCCTTCGATGGCCCTGTTGACCTCCACTGGGAAATGCGTTCCCCGCGCCCGATTCTGCTGCATCGCTTCTGGGGGAATCTGTGGCGCTATTCCCTGGCGAGTCGCCATCATCGTAGCTCCTAGCTCGCGACCAACGATCCTGTCTTGGAGGACTGGGCGTTTCGATTGGCACGCCTCCAGGAGTCGTATGTCCAGGTGGTGTTCCCAACCGAAAGATGTGGACAGTATCGGAAGTAGAAGACACGCATAGAAGGGTTGAGCTGAGATTGAAAGACATGCTGTAAATGGTTGAAGGATAGGTTCCGCGTCGAAATTGATACAGTTTCTGGCCTCTTGGGATGGAGAAAACCCGAATGATTGTCCCGGTCTCACTCGCCGTGGCCAAGAGTGTGCCGTCGCTGTTCAAGCATATGCAAGACAAGGGTGAGCGATGGGCTTCGATGACATTTACCGCTTTGAGTGTTAATGTGTCAAATACGAGCACTTCGCCCGATGTTGGCGAGACGTATGTAGATTGTGGTGGTGCATGAGCTGGGCGGCGACTGTCTGAATCTTCCCTGGGTTTGGGGAGGGGATACGCAATGAAGCAGTTTTCCGACGAGGGAGACAGTGCGCATATTGCAGAGGGGTTCGGCGACGTTGTTATGGTGTGGAGGAGGCTCATGTTGCTAATGTCGTACAAATATATCTCCTCCTCCAATATGACGGCAAGACGCTTTCGATTTAGTCGGACGGCGAGAACAGCAGATGGAAACGTAAGCTCGCATATAACAGATGCTCTCTGTACCAGTGTAATTAGGAGTGTAAGCGAAAATATAACACCTTGAGTACGATCCAAGGCAGCCTACTTTTGTATTCTGAATTATAAGATGTCGTGGAGATAGTATGAGCGCGACAAGTGAGGTCGAAAACAGCATCTCGATAATAGCAATGTTTCCATCGTCGCTACTGAAGATTCGGGAGAAGGGATCAGTATGGTATATACGGAACCCCTTGGAGGTACCTGAAGAAACAAACGAGTTGAAGACGTGATATTAGTATATGATTTCGGTAGAGTAACCATGGCTATCGTGTCAATACTCACCAACAGCAAGACAGCTGTGGTCCTGGTTGAAGGTAATAAAATTGAGCGATGGGTTAGCCATTGTTACTGTCCTGGCAGCAGAAGCACAGAAACGTGCCCACTGCGTCCCAGCGGTTGTGACAGGTCCCGGTGGAATCGTGATTAAGTTGGGTTGTGGCAACGTGGAGTGATCAACGACGTCGAGGGGACGAGCTTCGACTGTGTCGAGGTTACGGGTAAATAGTCTGGGTTCAAGACAGCTCGGCAGCGATAGCCAAGTCACTCAGAAAAGGCCGTCTCGACAACGCCAGGCCGGCAGACACATATGTACTCGTTAGACCTGATCAGGTGATGGACAACCGACCTGCTGCGTTTGCAAGCGGGGAAGGCTTAGGTTGGCCGCGATGCTGGCTCTTTCAGGACTTATGTAGATTGGAGGTAATTCGACGTCCTGTGAAACGAGGACCGGCTGATGAGGAGCGGCGCAGATCTGATCTGGGCCTGGGATGCGTGGGGTTGCCTCGGTGGCTAGGGGGCTGTTTAGCTGCCTACTTAAGTACTTAAGTACTTACTTACAGAGGAACTAGTACGTCTGGTAGTACAAGTGCCAGGCATCTTAAAATGTGATCGTGGAGCTGTCGCATCACATGCCTATCCTATAGATTCAATGATGGCTAATTTCTGGGCCCCTGGGCAGCCAGTTACTTGGGATGGATATGAGCTTATTAAAGAACTACGCTGTACCTCTGGTCAACCTTCGCCCCTGTTGGTGTGGCTTGTGAGGTATCGTGCGATCGTTTGAGTAGCGATTCTTGCTATGGCCCTTGGAGTTCGCACACTCGAGTACTTACAGGTACCTACTAGGTACCTGTAGGCTAGTAGTAGCTGCACATGTGTGCGAAAACCCCCCACCCCCGCGAAAAAACTTTGTGCACATTTCATGTTCAATAACATGACAGTATGGGATCTTGGTATCAGCTCAACCCGCCACCGGTAACCCATCAGCAAGCTTCTCAGAGTGCACGGCGAATTACCGAGAGCATCTATGGTACGGAAGCAAAGATGGCAGCTGCTGCAAAGGCTCCGATGTCATACGGGCCACCAAAATCCCACGTCCTGGACGAATTAGTTATGGGAGTAAGTCTAGCCTATCCTTCCTCGCCCTGGAACAGGACAGAATCAAAGAGTGGCAATGCACTGTTGGCCCGAGTGAATATCGGGGCATGCAAGAGAACATAGTATCACGAGTAAAACTAGGCCCATTATCCTCTCCTCAAAGACTGACCTCAACAGCTTGATTCTCTAGACACCGAGGCTAATCCCTCGTAACATAGACAAATAGCAGCAGTATCGTCTCTAAGCGCAGCGTGGAGAAGCTGTATTTCCCCGAAGAACCACATTACTTCCGCTATTTCGTGAAAAAGTTTCAGAGACGTGCACCGCTCATCAATCGAGGATACTGGCTGAGACTCAGGGCCATTGATGTCGTGGTTAGACAGTTTCTATTCGAGAACCGAACCACCAAAAAAATTGTGATCAATCTCGGGTGTGGCAGGTGAGTACGGAACAAAGATAAACATACTTACAGTCTGGGGTGCTCAGATACTGAGCAAACTAACACGTCCCATGCTTAACAATCTAGCGACGTTCTCCCATGGCAATCACACGCTCGACATGCCTTGCTCTGCGACGATGTATTATTTGTGGATGTAGACTATCCTGACTTGATGCTCAAAAAGCGATCAATAGTGCTGGAAACACCCCAGCTGCGAGAAATTTTGGGTGAAAATTTTGTCGTTAGCCAATCGGATGAGGATCAGATTCTCCTTCGAAGTGATCGATATTGTCAAATCGGGTGTGATCTTCGAGAAATTTCAAGACTGAGACATTCGTTAGAGACGCTTTCTCCTTTAGCTGACTGCCATGTGCTATTTGTCGCAGAAGTATCCATCACCTATATGGACACAAAGTTTGCCGATGCTTTGATTCACTGGTCAAGTAGTGTTGGGAAAGGTGAGTTAAACACTATGGCCGATACAATGAGGTTGGACAAATGGCAACCAAACCAGCCAACATCCAATTGGAAACAGAATGCGCACAGAAAGCAATACTGGAACTGTCTGCTTACTTGAATCATAGCGGAATTCTGCCTTCTAGAGCAATTATTGCCCCATGGACCGGACCATCCGTTTGCGGCAACCATGCTCAGTCACTTTGACAAACTCAAGACACCACCAAAATCAGTGAGCAAATATCCAACCCTTGCCAAGCAAGTCAGTAGATTCACGGGCCTGGGCTACACAAATATCAATATTTGGGACCTGTGGGAAGCTTGGTCAAGCGCAAAATTCGTAAGCAGCTCTGAAAGATCGGCCTTAGACAACATAGAACCCTTTGACGAATGGGAGGAGTTCGTATTATTCGGACGACACTACTTTATTCTTCATGCTTCGGCCACGCATCAACAGGAGAAGATACCATTCTCACCAAAATACAATCACAAAGAGCCGTGTGAAAAAGAAAGCATATTTCCCGTTTCAATGGTCAAGCATGACGTACAAACATCGAAGAGGCGATTTGGCGACATACTCGCAATCACGGATCCCACTGGAGCCGCATATGCTGTTCATATAATGGGATTGGGAACAGCTGGCAGAGAAGAATCACACGATATCTACAGTCTCGATGGAAAAATGGATATGCCCATTGTTCCCATTACTGGACCGCCCCCGCGCATGTGCCACTCGATAACTGACTTGGGAGACTATGGCATGCTTTTGGTCGGTGGTCGCACTTCCCCGGCCAATACTTTATCGGACTGCTGGGTTCTTCATAAAGGGCCGTTGTGTAAATGGGTACCTACCTCAAGCCTTCCAATCCCATTGTTCAGACACGCAGCAATTCGCCTCCGCGGCAGTTCTCTGGCCCTTATCGTAGGTGGCAAAACGGGACCATCCACAATCTCGGAAGACTGCTATGTTTTCCATGCGACGAAAGGGTGGTCGAAATGTGCAATCTTGGGAGAAGCACCCGGACCTCTGTTTGGGGCGGTGCTGTGCAATTCACCTGCTCGCCTCGCATCCGGTGGCATATTTACCGGCCTGCTCGCTGGTGGGATCGGGCAAGATGGTTTGATAAGTTCAAAGAAGTATAGGTGGAAGCTCGATAATAATGACTCACAGGTAAAGGAAAAGGCGACCCTGTCCTGAAAAAGAGATTGTAGCTAACTATACTCTCGTCCAGCCAACCATTCGATTTACCAAGCATGAGGAGGAGTTCGATCAACTCGATGATCTTGCGGTTTTTGGAGCGAAAACAGTTAATCTAGAGTCACAAACATTGGTATGTGGAGGAGTAGGAGCGTGCTCCAGGTCACAAGGTCAAAGCATCCTTATGGTATACATGCCCGATAATGATGCGTATGCTGTGTCCAAGATGGGCACTTGCCCTGAGGGCAAGGCTCTGCCATTTATGGTCGGATCAGCCATAATGGAGGCCAAAGACAGCATTGTGATACTTGGCGGTGGAGCCACGTGCTTCTCAATGGGTACTTTTTGGGAAACTGGAGTCTTCCAACTCTCCTTCAAGGGCAAAGAAGATGGCGTGGGGAGTTGCGGATTCACAAGACATGAACCTCTGAAAGTACGCTTTTTGGCGTCGCAAAGGATTGTCAGTAGCACGAGGCAAACACTGCGGCAGGAGGCGAATTTGGAAAAGGCGACTGTTGCCACAATCCCTCGCGTTCGCCTGGAAACGCCAGCCCAGTTCGAAGACATTTTGCGGACCGGGCTGCCAGTTATTATCTCGAACGCCAACTTCGGTGGCTGTGTGCAGAAGTGGACACCTTCATATATGATAGACCGAATTGGGTACAATACCAAGGTGTGTGATTGTTTTGGCAAGCTTTTGGCCACGATATGTAGATGGAACTGACATCCCTAGGTTGTCGCACATGAATGCAAACATGATCATGAAAGAATGGACTTCAACTCAAAGAACTTCCGATACATTACTGAGCCTTTTGGCAAAGTCATGGAACGTGCCGAGGCCGGGGAAAGGATTTACTTACGCGCACTATCCCGAGACAAACCGTCAGAACGACCAGCTAATATCCAAGACGACTTTTCGGCATTAGCGGAGGATTTTTGCCTGCCAAGGGAGCTGGACTCGGCCAACCGGTGCCTATTCAGCTCTGTTCTTAGAGTATCGGGGCGTATAAATATGTGGCTACACTATGATGTATGTTTCCAAATATGTGCATCCACATGGTACACAGACATGCTAATCACTCTATTTTCTCGATTAGGTCATGGCCAACGTCTATGCCCAAGTGGCAGGATCAAAGCGCATGGTACTGTTCCCTCCTCGCGATGTAGAACACTTGCAATTTGCTCCCGGGGCATCTAGTTCAAGCCTCAACGTCTTTTCAGAGCTAGAAACGTCGCGGATGGCTGCGACACACCCGTACGAAGCAGTGCTTGCTCCGGGAGACATGTTATTTCTTCCCCCATGCTGGCCACACGCAGCTGCAACGATCACGGACTGGGGCATAGCTGTAAATGTCTTCTTTCGAGACTTGGAAAGCGGATACGCTATTGGCAGGGATGTGTATGGTAACCGAGACCTCGCTGCATATGAGAAGGGGCGGTTAGAAGTTGCCCGCGTGGGGAAAAGCTTTCAACATCTCCCATTAGAGACGCGTCGATTTTACCTGAAACGACTGGCAGAGGAACTAGAATCGACTGCTGAAGGGGTATAGATAAATGTTGTGTGCCCCATTGACCTTTGAAGTAGACCGAAGTAACAACGAGCCGACATGGGAAGTGCGTGGCAAAAAGGGGTTGATCAGATGACCTGCTCTCCTATACAAAGCGATATTCTATGCCACTATTGTACATCGTGAACCTTGGAGGTCATCAACAATGTGCAGCATGCCAATCCAACACATCTCACTTACTAAAGAATCCGGCATCAGCCTGTTCCCCAACAACGCCAGTAGTAGTTCGTGGGGTGACAAGCTCAAGTGGTCCAGTCCAGTTAAAGTTTGATGCGACCCCTCCCTCCCCCGCAATGTCTTGATCTGAACTACTACCAGCAAGTTGCGAGCTGAAACCTTTAAAATACGGTGCAGTGCCACCATCGCAGCTGTTGCCGAGCTGCTCAGTTTTGTCTCTTGGAGTTACAAATGGCGTCCAGCCCGAATTGACAATACCCGAGGCTGATGAGCACATGTCGTATCACCTGGAATGGACCTCCATAAGTAGAAGCGACACGGCCCCAGTACCCCAATTCAATTGATCCGAGACCAAGTTCATCCTCCTGGAGACAGCTCGCAGCGTTGAAGTCGATGGTCACCGTCACGAAGTGAAGCACAGCTTTAGCAATAACCCCTGTTCACGCGCCGCATACGAGTCAAACGAAAACCAATGCTTTGAATATCTACAGTCAGCGGCTTTCTCAACTTTGAAGCCCACCCGGATCACCAGTTCGTTTCCACCGCCGCTGCCACGTAACTTCACATTCAACTCGGGGCAGCCCTAGAGCTTGCGTTGTAATATTGATTCGACCACCACCTCCTTGGCCGGAATAGGCACTCTCAATTATGTCATCTGCTGCTAGTCGTGCCATTAGGCGGCTCATTGTTCCCGGCGTATTTGTAGCTGGTGGAGGAGCCCTGATATACAGCTACAGACCTCGAAATATTCCGGGCTCCTCCTCTGCCGCTGTTCCGCCGCCTACTTACGGCCCAGATGGATCCTTTACCATGCCACGATTCCCGAGCATCAAGCCACGACGTGAACAATTGGCGGACTTGCATCGAAGTGCCGAACCGGATTCTGGGAACGAATACGATATGCTGATTATTGGAGGAGGAGCTACAGGTGCCGGCGTAGCGCTTGATGCTGCAACTCGCGGCATGAGAGTGGCCCTCGTCGAACGAGATGATTTCAGCAGTGGGACCAGTAGCAAGAGTACCAAACTTGTCCATGGAGGTGTTCGCTACCTCGAAAAAGCAGTGTGGAATCTTGACTATAACCAGTATCAACTTGTCAGGGAAGCACTCAAAGAAAGGAAGTATTTCTTGCAAACCGCTCCGCACCTGAGCATGTGGCTACCCATTATGCTGCCTCTTGATAAGTGGTGGAAAGCGCCTTACTATTGGGCGGGCACCAAGTTTTACGACTTCTTGGCCGGCAGCGAAGGAATTGAAAGCTCCTATTTCTTGACTCGTAGCAAAGCTCTCGAGGCCTTCCCTATGCTGAAGCAGACGAATTTGGTTGGGGCACTAGTCTATTACGATGGAGCACATAACGACTCGCGGATGAATGTTTCAATTGCCATAACTGCAGCTCTCTATGGCGCGACGGTTGCCAACCATGCTCAAGTCACCGGCCTCATCAAAGATGATCATGGACGTCTTTGCGGAGCGGAGGTTAAGGATCTCATCGCCGCTCAAGACGGCGCACCGGTGCAAGAGTTTACAGTGCGAGCGAAGTGCATAGTCAATTGTACCGGCCCATTCACCGACTCGATAAGAAAGATGGATGACCAAGGGTGCAAGGAAATTGTTTCCCCCTCATCTGGCGTACACGTCATTCTTCCCGGCTACTACAGCCCTGGAAAAATGGGACTTCTTGATCCTTCGACATCCGATGGCCGTGTTATCTTCTTTCTCCCATGGCAAGGGAATACCATCGCAGGTACTACTGATTCACCAGCTCCAATTTCATCCACTCCGCTACCGGATGAGGAGTCTATCAAGTGGATACTTGGAGAAATCAGCCAGTATCTGTCTCCGGAGATTAATGTGCGCCGAGGGGATGTGTTGGCGGCCTGGTCTGGAATCCGGCCGTTGGTCAAAGATCCAAAGGCCAAGAACACAGAGTCTCTGGTACGCAACCATCTTGTTGACATATCCCCGTCCGGTCTCTTGACTTGTGCTGGTGGGAAGTGGACTACTTATCGCCAAATGGCAGAGGACTGTGTCGACGCTGCCATTAAAGAGTTTCAACTTAGTCCTAGTCCTGTCATCAACGCACCACGCATCAGTGGCACTGAAGTGATCGACGATGGTGCTATTTTGGATGGCTCCTGTCAGACTCACAAGGTTCGCTTAATAGGCGCCCATGGTTTTAGCAAAACACTTTTCATACCAATTATTCAGCATTTTGGCGTTGAGACGGAGGTAGCCAAGCATTTGACAGAAAGCTATGGGGATCGGGCCTGGATTGTTGCGGGACTGTGTAGGCTGACTGGCCAGAGATTCCCGGCTCGAGGAGAGCGTCTATCACGCTTGTATCCATTTGTTGACGGTGAGGTTCGTTATGCAGTAAGGCATGAATTTGCCCAGACAGCTGTTGACGTTTTGGCACGCCGAACCCGGCTTGCTTTCTTGAATGCGCAGGCAGCTCTGGAGGCGCTCCCTGGCGTAATTGATATCATGACCGAGGAGCTTGGCTGGGATTGTCAGCGCCAAGATCTTGAATGGAAAGATAGTAAGCATGTTCCCCTCCTCTCCCTGTCCCTTGATCGGATGCGTGGCCCCGTCGGCACTGCAGTCCGTAAAATGACCAAAATTTTGAAAGAGCAGGGCAGAAAGACCCTGCCTATACACGATAACCACACCTCCTTCAGAAGCGATGCGGTTTGCGCTAACCAAACAATCGTAGCTGTGACTTTTTTGAGATCCATGGGCCTGCCGCAACCAATGCTCTCGGCTTCAAGGAGGCAGGTAGAGAAACGTGAGCTAGATTTTGAAAATTCACTTGAGTGGAACATGTATTCTCGGCACGATAAGCCCGTTGATGATTGACTCGTTAACGGAAACACGCAATGGTTGGATTGCCGGAATGCTCTGGCCAGGTGCAGATAATCTTTTTTTCTTTCGTTCTTGAACGATTTCTAAGACTCGGGCGCTGAAGGTTGAAGTGAAACTTCAGACGCAAATGTAAATAACAGGCGCAACCATAGCGATGGAGTGACAATCCCGGGTGGAATATGCCAGCGCTCGCAATACCAGGCCGACTACGAGAATTTGATCTTGATCTGTCGCGGAGTTTTAGTATGGCATGAGAAAGACGCATCCGCAGTTTTACTTACTGCAGATGAGACTGAACTTTAAGCGAAGTGGAGGGACCTCTACAGGCCTTTCCTGGAAACTCTTATATTTTTTCTCACCTAGGCGCTTTGATCTTGTGTAGTCATGTTGTGTGTAATATTCCGGGTGCAACCTAGACGGGTACATGCTTACAGGAAGGGGGTTGGCTCTGATTGAGACCATGTACTTCGGCTCTTTGGCGTGTTGTGCTCCGCGTTTTACATCTACACACACAACAGGCTGGACGCAGTGTATTTGCGTGGAGCAGGCATAAATCGTCTCTCCCAAGAGCTTGTATCCCATGTGTGCACACCGTTGAAATCTTCCACTTACCTCCAAGTTTGCCACGGCCACGACAGCATCAACAAGGTACAAATATCACGGGTGCTCAGAAAGCAATATGAGGCGCACCACAAAACGCGTCAAAAACGCGGTTGCTTGCGTCCAATCTCAGATGAAAGTCTATTTTCGCTCCCACCTTCTTATTCATGTTCAAAAGCACAAGGGGACAAGAACAAAAGGCTCAAAGACTGTGGGGTGCGACATGGGCCGAGTCGCCAGGCCACGGTAGTACAAATTGCCCGCCAGCAAACAGTATGGGCCTCACTACCGGGGTTCAAGAGGCAGAGGGCATTTGAAAAGACAGAAACGCGGTATATTAAAAGGTAGGAACGAATATCCCTAAACGATAGTTGGGCTGCAAGTGGAATAACATCTATACACTGACACCCAGGGAGGATATCTAGGCATCTTCTGACAGAGCAGTGTAGACTTTGCAATGCTTTGATGATGTGCCTGATGGTACGAGAGGATGGTATCCAGGAATTTCAAATGAACGTGGCCTAAAATTATGGTAACTCGATTCGAGTGATGTTCCCATGTGTTGCGAGATTGCGTGCAAGCCATAGGCCAGTTCTCGTGAATAAGCTTGTGGGCGGGAGAGATTTGATGGATTATGTATAGCCTTTCTTCGCCCCAAGGGAAGTAAGTAGAGATGGCTCGAGGATAATGTGACCTACGATCAACGCGCTCCCATCTGACATGACGACGACGAGTTAGAGTCGACTCACTCACTACACCTGCCAGCATGATATCGGATTGCAAGCCAGGACATCTGGGAAGGTTGTTCATTCCTGGGTGCCATGACTTTCAAGCAACAAGAATTTACACGGCAAATTTAGAACATCCATGAATCATCGTGTATCATTATCTCTTATAGTAAACGACAACTCACCCTGGTAACAATAAAACAATCAAGAATTCCCCAGTGTGTACACTACCCCAAGTTAAACTCCGTGGTATACTATGCCTCTCTATGATGCTTAAATCTCCGTATATGTAACTCCGTTGTTATGATGAAACGCTAACGCTAATGATGATTGACGTCGTCCTTCGATCCAGGACCTAGTTGGTCCCTGCTCGAGTCAAAACCGAAACTCCCGGCTCCAATACATTGCTGTGATGTGTACACGAAAAGAAAAGAAAAATCAAAGCATCCATACATATGGATAGGAAGTTGAATCCGTTGCTCAGGTTCTCGTGACATTCCCTTGACTTAACATTGAATGCATTGACAAGGTAATCGACCAAGAGCATTCGGAATTGTTGTTAAAACAGTGGCGGCCAGCAATTTCGTTTGTATGAGTTTTCATCAAGGCAACGACCAGTGACGAACAATTGTATCGGAAGGCCAATATATGAAACATTCCGTCATTTGGTGATGCTATTGTGAAATAGCTCGAAGCGAAAAGAAGCGGCGTTTGTCACTATAGCTCCTTCAAGGGTGGCCGTGACTTGGTTCCCCAAGAGCCGCGTCATAATCAGAAGATGAGGATGTTGGGGTTGACCGACGACTAGAGGCTTTTCGACTAAATCCCAATTTTTCGCCAACCTTTTTCCAACCTTTATTATGCGCGGCCATGGCACGTTGAAACCCGCCCGGAGAGGAGTTGAACGTGTACTCTGAAGTCGGAGGAGTAGTCGGAGGGGTCATGGGTTCCGGCCCGGATGGTGAATTGCTATCGCTATCATCGGTAAGACTGTCAAAGTCGGCTGAATGAGGAGAAGCTACTGAACGTCGGGGTTGATCGGGGTGTTGGGCAGTGTTTTGAGACCGGCGGCGTTGCTGGTGGTGGTGGTGGCTACTGTCGTCATTCTGGCCCATGAAATGAAGAGGGGCGACAGACTGCAAGAACGGAACCAAAAGGGAATCATTCATAAGTTCGTAGATGATTCGACCAGCCTCTTCCAATTCTGCGGGATGCGGAGCAGCCGGACCGCTAGGCAGACTTAGGAGACGATCTCTGACGCGGGCCGGAATGTTCACCTCCCTAGGTGCACAGGGAACAATATACACTTCCATGAGTTTGTCCCACAAGCCACACACACGTGCATTGCTTTCCTGAGATGGAGGGTTTTCTGCGGCAAGTTGGTCGTAGAACGCAGCATATCGCTGTGAGTCGAGAGTGAACTCAAGCGTCTCCATGCAATGGTTTTGTGAAAGATATGCCATGAAAGCGCTCAACGTCCAGGGGGGTGGGGAGACGTCGAGCAAAATCTCAGTCAAGGTTGGAGGTCTCGTTGCCATCTCGATGGGTTGAGGCGATGGCGAAGGTGACATAAATATGCCGCTAACGTGGCGGGAAGACGTAGGACTGAAAGAACAGCAATCCTCAAACGCAGATAAAGGCGGGGAAATGTGTTCTTCTCGTATCGGTATCGTTAGATAGACTGGAGATGTTCGCCGTAACCTGGGTTTGACCATGTCTACTCAGCACTCGGATGAGTAT
Organism: Metarhizium robertsii ARSEF 23; assembly: GCF_000187425.2. Lineage (NCBI taxonomy): Eukaryota > Fungi > Ascomycota > Sordariomycetes > Hypocreales > Clavicipitaceae > Metarhizium > Metarhizium robertsii. Next base: position 3,911,305 of record NW_011942160.1, on the reverse strand, counting down.
GATGAAGCCTACCCGCTGGGTGATGGCAGACAAGAGATGGCACAGCCGACCGGAGTAAAGTGTCGAGCCGAACGGATAGTATCGTCGGGAAACTGGCCGGACGTGGGCGCAACAGATAACTGGTTGGGTATCCCAGCTAATGCCCTGCAATTTCGGGTCCTGTGTTGTTGCAACCTTGCAAAGCTTGTCGACCAAGAGAAGAAGGAAAGTAAAGGAAGATTGAAAAAAAAAAAAAAAAGTCTTCCCCTGCAACACAGACCAAGCCTCGGAGGTATTCAGCGCGGTGAAACTGCGTCGTTTGAAGTTGCAACAAATTCCCCCTTCTGTGTAATATCGGGATGCGTTGGAAGGATTCCAGCTGCTGGCGTGGGCCAATATATGTGAAGCAGATGACAAAGGTGGCTGGGAGAACTCCAGTCAAGATGAAACCTGTAGTCAGACATGCATTAAGTCCAGCTGCAAAAGAACAGTCCGTGGACACAAAATGTTGCCAATAGTGTAAACTCGAAAGGACAGCGCGCAGATCCGGGAGTCTATGCGAACGGCAGTTTGGCTAGGCACCGAATAAGAGCTTCAAGGTCTAGTATGATTGGTGTCGACGGGAAGTTCGCGTGATGCCGGGTGTCGTAACTGGTGGAGCCGTAGCAGGCAGAGAGGGGATTCCCCGGGAGTTTTTGATTACCGCTAAACACTGATGACGACGCTGCGCTTCAAGTTCTCCGTTTGATACACGTGGGACAAAGGGTGCTGGTTTATCGACGCTGTCGCGATGTAGCCGATGGGGTTTTATGGTGCAAAAGGTTGGCAGAGTGCAGGCTGAGGCGAGGGCCCGGGTTGGAACGCGGCCGAGATGGACAGTCGAGAATGGAGCAGGAAGGGAAACGATAAACGTTCAGCAACGGGCTTGGGATACCGAGGAGGGTAAAAACAAGGAAGAGACCAGGACGAGCGGCTAGAATGGGGGTTGCGATGTGTATGTATTATGTATGTATGTATGTATGTAGGGCGACGGTGAGGAGTCGGTGGGGGGTGGATGATGATGAGTAACAGAGAGACGACTGATGATGGCAGATGTTCAGTCGTGTACATATTGTACATGTCCATCATGCACCAGCACAGAACCATGTCCGACAGGAGCGGCGACGGCGAAGGAGCAGGGGATCTAAGGCGCCGGCGGGCAGCCGGCAGTGGAGGATGGCAGAGAGGATAGCCCTTGGAAGAGGTGGGGCGGGGTGGCACCTGGAGGGGGCAGGCATCGCGAGAACAGGCCGTCCAAGCCAACCAAGCCTGCCAAGCCCTTGCTTGTGCGTGCCACCAGCCCGCGCTAGGAACAAGCACTTGGGCAGGGAGGCAGGGAAAGACAGCAGAGAAGGCAGGGAGGGCTGTGGACTGCTGTGGGCTGAAGAGAATCACAGTCAAGTCTGGTCTGGTTGGCGACGGCATGGAACCTTGGAACTTTGGAAGGCAAAGGCAAACAGCACTGCCCACCGCCCATGCACGAACCGCTTGTATACTGGAGCCTCGCACGCGAGGCCATGCGTTCATGCCTGCCCAGGTACCAAGGTACTTGAGCACGTTCCTGGTTGTTATTGACATGCAGGTATGGAGTACTTGGGCCTGGTGGCTCGTCCTCTTTCATCCAACGTTGCCGGCGGCCACCTTAGCCCAGCGACAGGCTCTCGAGCCCTCAATTCTCGTCATGCACGCCACCGCAGTTGCAACCACGATTGAACGGCCGGCAAGGGGCGTGGTGTGTGCTGCGTGTCTTGGGGCAACAAGGGCGAAGGTGCGGGGGGGTTCTGAAACGTGAAGATTTGTTTGCTGGGTTCAACATTGAAGCTTCCGGGACGAGGACCGACTTTGCATTCCATGATGTGAACCCCCTCCCCCTCCCGTACGAGTGAGCACACTGGCCCCAAGCTGTATGGAAGTTAAGTACGTACTCCGTATGGAGAATGGAGAAGAGCCTGCATTCAAGAGTTACATCCCGCCACCTGAGAGCATGATCATCGTAAGATGTAAAACCCATGTGCATGTGGCCTTTTTCCGGCGGTATACCGTCGTCGCCGGCAACTGGCATCAGTTAGTTGATAGAAATTGTTAGTGTCCGAGGCATACATATAGCTGTGTCGCACAGATCTGGCATCACACAGCCTTTTCAATCTGGATGACTAGCTCCAAGTAGAAATTCCGTTTCAATGTTTCGCAAACTCGAGCGAGAAACACGCATGTAATACGTGAATGGCCAGCCTGTGGTTCATAAAACTGGCGGGCAGAGGGCACAAAGGTACATATTTATTGTACTTATTTCATCTTGCGCATCTTGTGTGACGTTTTCCGTTCTTCGCGCCCGCTCCATTGACGGCAAATTGACGGCAGTGGCCTCGTTGGCAGCTACTCTTTTGAAGATTTACACGTGGCCGACGGCATTTGGGACTCTGTTCAAGCCAATATACTTGCGGTAATTGCATGCACACTGTCATCCAACTCGACAAACGACTCACGCAATCAAGCAAGCTAAGCAGGCAGAGAGGATTGAACCTGACTGACATGGGCCTTACTCGCCAGTGGATTTAGTGCCCCGCTTCCCCCGACGTTTGCCTGTTTCAAAGATGCTCAAGTGATTTTTTGCAGGTCGTCATTACGCGCTAGAATGGCGCTAGAAACCAGTTCCCAAGTGGATGCTGGCAAGGACACGATCGCCTGCTGTTGTTATGTACTATGTTTGTACAATGTAGCACAACATATGACTAGTACTAAGAGACTAAAGGAAGGGGGGGGAAAGTCCTCGACTCCGTTAGCTCCGTACTTGGTCGTCTGCTATCCAGTCACGTCTAGGTTTGATATTTTAATATGGGGCAGAAGCTTCTCTGGAAGAGGCGCGCGGGTCACACTGAGGCAAGTGGCATCATTCAAGTAAGGTGATTGGCCCTTGACGTACTCCGCACGGAGTATGTAACTTACTTGCTAAAAATCGCGTCTGGCTTCCTGTGACTCTTTTCCTATCCTTGCTCCATTCCAGTCGAATGACGAGGAGGCCGATTTGGCATGGGGCTGGCCGCGCCGGCAAGGTCGTAGAACCACAGCCCTGTCTCGCTCACGGCCAAAACGCCGCGAGAAAACTTGCCGAGTTTTTGCAATCTCAGGTGTTGAGATTACTTTACTTGGACTGTTTGACAGCGCTGAAACATTGAAACATTTGGTGGGGCCCCTCCTTTTTATTTGGTTTTACTACTAGTAATTTACATATTTATTAGGGCGGCGTCTACCTGCATCTGAACTGCTGCGTACTTGAGAGTAAATTATGCATATTCACGTGAACCTTGAGTGAAAGCTATCGACTAATACAGTCAACAAACTCACGCTGGAGGACTGTCGACAGCCTCTCCCGCTCCCAGCTTTCTTGATGCCGCAAACGAGCGAAGAAGAAAAACCACATTGACCTGTTAATACCACATCCCCTCCCATTGCCCCCCTTCCCCCAAAGCCTCTGGGAAGGGTTGCTCGCCAATGAATGAATGCCTTTGGACGGAAACCATGGTCTGATAACTACCTACTAGGTAGTGATCTTCCCGAGCATGGTTTTCTGCAACCCTGGCGTCACATCGCCACACTCTCGTAGTTGACTTACTAGTTGTCCTGGATTTATGCAGTGGCAAGAGGGCAAAAGAGACCGTCACACAACGTGAATGTGAATGATCACGATTACCGCATCATTTAAGCTAGACATGGTGCTACGGCTTGACGAGTGCGTGCAGCAAGCTGCTACGCTCGTCCGTTCGGGACATGGCATGACATTATGCCTGCCACGCCTCCGCTACCTACTTTACAGTTTCTTTGCCTCGCCGGAAGTCTAGTCGATATATTGCAGATCTGCATGGGCTACTGGTGCGGTATTACAAGGAAGGGAACTTTGTCAATTCTGTTGCCTCCCGCAAGCTTCAAATCCCCAGACCATCGACATGAGCTAAGGGACAGAGCCCGGCCGAGAGACTGAATGTCCGTTGCACGTAGCGCCAGGTCCGGCATGCGGCCGAGTAACGGTCCACGTTCTCTCTCTCATTTGAGCAAGCGGAGTAACAAGCTCCAGTTGGAGTGCAACACCAGACTGAATCCTCTGGCTTCTTCTCATCTCATGGCCTCCGGCCGTTGCACTAGACTAGCAACTTGCGAAGTCGATCCTGGACTCATGTCCATGTCCGTCCGGAGTACATGAGGTACCTTAGGTACGGAGTAGGTACATATACAGCCCAGGGTAATTGCGCTATTTGCACCGATACATGTCGCGCTAATTTTTTTTTAATTTTTTTTTTGGACGAAAAAAAAAAAAAAAAATCGTGTGCATTTTCCCCTCTCTGATACCCCTAGGGCCCTAGCAGACAGCTGAGATGGACGGACTATCGAGTCATCGGAGCATCTCGCGCATGCACAATACGACTCATGTTCGCCTTCGCCTTGGTCCTTCGTACAGCGCTGGGCTCGTATGAATTGATCTGATTTTTCAACGCCGGTCGGCAACACCGCGATGCAGCCGCAACGCCTCGACAGATTTCCTAGCAAAACTTCCAACCAGCTGATTTTCTAGAACCCTTCCCGCCTTGGCTGCCCTGGGCGTATGACTAGGTTTTGCCAGGTTTTTCACAGGGCTCCGGGACCAGGGTGTTTTCAATCTTCGTCCAATCTCCACTCTGGACGGCCATGCCGACGCACACGCGGAGATCGGCCGACAATGGAGCGCCAGCCCCAAGAACCGAGAGCCACTTGATTCGATCGGGAAGCCTTCCCCCCTTTTTATAGCCTTCCGGTGCGAGATGCGCCGAACGTACAATGCATGTATAAACCGTAGTCATACGTTGCATGTCGGTTGAGCTACGATAACTGGGACAAGACCAAGACTCCCAGAACAAGCTGTACTGATAGAATCAACACCTCCTCTCCGCATCGGCTGATTCCCAAGTAATACATCAACACATCCCCTCCCTGTTAAGCTTCAACATAGCCATGCTCGGATCGGATGGGACCCATTTAAAAATGCTGCGGCTTGCGTCGGACGCGTCGAAATCGGAACAAACACCAAAAAGTACTGTTTATTGAGTAGCACGCGGCGTCTTGTCCTCGGCAATGAGAGAAATTTTCTGCGCCATTCCAATCGCCATAAGCAGACAAGTCAATCATGCCACCAGAGCTGCTCTGCATCCCAGTCACGAAAAAGCAACAGCTGGAAACATCAAACTTCAATTTTGGTTGCTTTTATTCATTTAGTCAACTGAAAACCACTTAGCCACTTCGGGTATCTAATTATGCAAAACTCCTCCCGAACACCGTGCCATACATGCGGTTGCACAAAAAAAAGTAGCGAAGGACACAGAATAGAAAGGCCTCATAATAAATGTTGAGAACAAAAGGAGGCAGACAGAACATAATGATGTAAGGGAGGAAAGACATTAGTAAACACGAAGGTCGAACTCTCCCGTGAAACCCCCGTTCAAAAGCATACTGGCCAGTCTGAGACGTTGCTGTGGCATGTCTTCTGTAGTATAGCTGTCAATTGGATTCAGGCCCAATGCAACGCACATCCCATTGGTGATGGTGTGTACACCGCAGTCGTACCCATTGGTTTGTACTGGTGCTTCGTGTTGTGTCACCTTCCACTCATCTTCCACAAAGGTCTCCGCCAGAATGTATTTGAGCCACCCTAAACCCAAACTAATGTATGTTTGTGAACCTCGTGGGTTTAAGGAATCCATATGTGCTATCGTCTTTTTGCTTGGTCGAATGACGAGGAGCGTCCAGTGTGAGCTCTCGCAAATGGGGAGAAGCAGGGTATCCACATGGAGGAAGTTCTTTTTTTCCACCCCATGGCGTCGGAGAGTTCTTTCGGATTTGGTGAATCCGTTCTCCCGCAAAAATTTAAAGAAGAAGGAGGACATCGCAAGACACTTGCGGGTGCTCTTCTTGACATCCTTAATGCCAGCAGCCGAATTAATGGATTGGTCCAGCCAATTGAGACAGCCATTGACGATTTCATCGTTAAGCCACTCTGTAGCTTTCACGACTTTGGCGAAGTCGTGTCGTCTGAGATCAATGCCGTCTCCTGTTTTTGCCAGCGTAGTTCGAGGTGATTTGCGGAGAGTATCTTGAGCCCGCTCTTGCCAGTGGTCACTGAGTGGTGATACGAGAGGCTGCTCTGGAGCTCGAAGACCCCCTGTTCTGGCGAGCTTTTCTTCAAGTTCTTGACGGGCGCGCTCCTCGGCATACTTCCTTGCGTCTTCTGCTGCTTGCTGGGCGGCCTGTTCTTTCTTAATGGCAATGCCAGCCCTGGTGTCGTCGCTGATGGCTAGTGACTCGATGGACGGAACTGACAGCATTCTCTCGATCGCTAGCGAGGGATCAATAGCGTCGTTGGCGGGCGGCTTATGCTTCGATATTTTAGCCCCATGAAAAATTGAATTGACATGTCGATTTGTTTGTTGAGCCCGGAGATATTCCCATTCATCTACATCCAATTTATCATCGGCAGGCCCCGACTGTCCAAGCTTAATTTTACCAATGAAAACTGGATCAGTAGCGCGATCAGAGCTGGGAAGCAGTCTGCGAATGTCCAGTCCCAGATGCGTTCGTTGCCGAGGAGTGATAGTGCCTTCGGTAAAACGCACGGCCTTTGGGGCGCGTGTCATGGTGAGCCGCTTCGGCGCTTTGCGGTCCTTCAGAATAGATCTAACAACTCCGACATGGGCTGTTGTGAGTGGCTTCTTTGCGATGAAATCTGTGCTGTAGTCGTTTTCTATGTTGCGGTGATCGTCGCTTGGTCCGCAGTACTTCGTCTGGAATTCCTCCGGTGTGAGACGAGATATCTCGGCCGCAAAAAATTCAGCTCTCAAGCGGTCAGTCTTGGTTGAACCCCTTTTGGAGATGCGAGGAGGTGGTTCAACGCTTAGCGAAGGCAAAGGGGGAACTTCAGGCTCGTCCACTAAGCCGACATCGTGAAACTCTGAATCAGCCTCAGGGAAGGCTCCGGGGAGGACTGGGCAGGCGTAGTCTGGGTCCACTCGTTGAGGAGGCGGGAAATACTCTAGAAGTCGTTCGTGAAAATGTTCAGACTGCACATAACTTGGCAGGACGATGTTGTGCTGAACTGCTGCCATGTCGAGGACCACTCGATCAATCATGTCGGCTGGTATAGGATAATTCACCAATTCGTCGCTCAGTTCAAGAATGGATTTCAACACAACAAAAAGGCTTGGGTCGGATAGAAACCTCCTGATTCGTGCCGCCGTCTCCAGCGTTTCTGATGAGGGAGAGTTTGGCCAAACCGTTGGCACTCTATGGTGCTTATTCTTCATCTTGATGAAACTGCCAATTTCATAGACAGTGTTCAAATAAGTCATCATCGACCGCCATGAGTAAAACCAGAATCTGCAGAGATCCACGCCATCGCATCCTGAGCTGAGCGCGTTGAGATCATCAGCGTTATCCGCCAAGACCGGTAAGAGTGGTTTGAGGAGTTTGTTCATCTCTGCACGCGACGGATGAGCAAGGAGGATAGAGCTGGCTTTGTCAAAGCAATGACAAAAGTGGCTGTAGCGGGAGAGCAGTGAGTGAAGGCCATCTCGATCCAACCATTGGAAGTCAGATTTCTCAGAAGTGAGCTTGACGCGCTTCTTGGCGACATCGAGACCGGATGGATCTTTGATCTGAATATAGGAACGAGACTCGGACACTTCGTAGGCTTGATTATACACTGGTTCAGATGTCAGCGTCATGTATCAAGCCAAAGCAGGCAACGAAAACGAGGTACGTACAAAGTCGGCTGAATATACCGGTCAGATCTGAGAAGGTGGACAAGATGTTGGTCATCATCCCGGTGATGAGTTCTGGAAGAGGTTTTGCGTGGGACATGTGCGCCTGCAGCGGGAGAGAGTAAGTGTAAGTTTATGTCGAACCTGTGTTTGGAATACACTTACCTGGATTTCTTCCTGGAACTTGGACTCGGACTCCGGGAAAAACCCTGTGCGAGAGATAGAAATAGATGATGGAGGATTGGTATGAGTCGAGTTTTGAATGGCAGCAACCAGATCAACCTCGAGGTCTTCAGCGCGACGTTTGTTTGTACGAATTCCATTGATTTCAACAAATACTGTATTCGGGTACTCGGAGGGGCGAAGAGCTCGTGGTGCAGGACTTGGCTCTTGGGGTGCCCGCTGTCTATGCAGAGAAGACAACGCAAAACAAATATCTTTTTGTCTAGGATCGGATGGTTCAAGTCGAGGATAGATAGTATCGGCCAAGAATCTTTGTCTGGGAAAGGATCGTGGCTTTCGGTACGAGTGTAGAGGATTAGTGTTGGCCTTTGGGCTTCGTTCGGTCTGAATGCGTTCAACCGGGGGGTAATGTCTCTTTAGCTTGGGGAATCGAGGCAACCAAGGACGTCTAATATTACGCGGGCGGTCAGCACGAATAAATTTTCGTTCAAAAAGCAAGCAAACAGGGAGTCTCTTTTTTTCGTGATCAACAAACGAAGCATCAGAATTAGCAAAAGAGTTCGAAGGGGTATCGGCAGCGGTCTCGGAAGCTTCTGCGTCGTCCAAGGTGCTTTCCGAATAAACGACTGGCAAGAGATTCGCGGGGGCGCCCGAAGAACCGTCTGGGGAGCCGTTGATGAACCAAGAAACGGGCGGGAATATCAGGGAAGGAAGTGACGAGAAGGAGGAGAGCCAGCCTTGCTGGGACCCGGACATTTTGTCTTAGTGACAGCGTCAAGCTTGGATGACGAGATATGAAATTCGATGCTTTGAACCTGCCTAAGAAAGCCGGGGCAGTCGTGATGGCGAGAGGACGATCAAGCGAAGACGGTTCGAAGCAATACGATAGTTGTAGTAGTAGCGGTCGCAAGCGACGATAGCAATCGAAAAAGTAAAGCGCGGGTGAGCTATAAAGCAAAAGTAAAAGAAGTAGTTCCTACCAAAGCAGTGATGAAAAGTCGCAAGAGAAGATGAAAATGGAGAGATCCAAAGCTCGAGTGGAAGTCGCGTTAGGAGCTTGCTATACGACGTGGACGAGCTGTTGCGTCGCGAGCGCGTTGTTATTGAGTGGCGCGTGGACGAAAGTTAAAATGAGGCCGTAACCGAGCTGCAGGCGAGAAAGTTCAAGAAAAGGGTAAGTCTAAGCGAGGCGCTGGCGTTGGGGCGCGCAGCTTCGCTGGGAGGGCCAGTGACCAACTTGAAGCTGTCCAAAATGCCTTGTTGGATGGAGGATTTGCTGGGCTTAGTGGGTGTGGTTTATCCCTGGAAGAACCTCGGGGCGATGAGTTAAGGACCAAGCTGGACCAGAACACACATGCATGCAGACTTCATGTCCACATGGAGGTTAACCAACCAGTGACAGTGGAAAAGCCAGGCCCTACATAGCGCCTCTGCCCCTCCCAGGTCTGGTCTGGTGCTGCCTGCGCTGCCCCTCGCACCCTCAGACTCTCTGAACTGTTATTCTGATTGGCAGAAACTGATCCTGAGAAGTCTGCACATGGTAGTTAGCACATGCCGGGGACCAGGGAACTCAAGGTCTGAGATCGATCGTGATGGCAGACACGAATTCCGATTGTGTCCGATGCAACTTGACCGCCAAGCCTGTATTATGTATATGAGCAGCAGCTTCGGGCTTCATGTTGGCCTGGCCCATCGGATCCAGTTATGTCTCAGATACTCGAATACTAAGAAGGTATAGAGTATATTATAAACACTCCAAGTCGAAACCGTATTTCACATCTTTGATATCCTCCATTCGCTTCAGCGTTAAAATTCAGAACCACTACTACTTGAATACTTTTGAGATAACGACGGGAGGATATGGTCAAACACGATGTTGATTGTAGCGGCATCAATGTATCTATTCTCGCGTGCGAGTCTTCTATGCGCGGCTCTTTCATATGAAACCAAAGAGCCGCTGTACCGCAGCAATAAGATTCATGTTCTAATTATTAAGTCTTCAGCTACGCTTAGGGCCGTCCTCCGTCAAATGCTCGTCGTCACCCATGCACCCCTCGCCTTCAACATAGTGAACACCATGATATCGATGTTTGCCACATGAACGATCCATTATCCTACAGTTGGGAAGTACCTGCTACTAGGTTCTTGCTGCAGAATGCTGAGAAGTACTCGTTCAACGCGTTCACCGTTCCACTTCCCTCCACGAGACTCACAATCACGCCAACATAACCATCGGGGCGAACCACCACCACAGCACCTCTTTCTTCGTCCAAACCCATCTTGGCATGGGCCGAGGCTCTGGAATTGGGCACCCTCCGATCCCATATATCATCGGCGTAAATGTGATCCCGATATCGTGCTAGAAGCCGGGGTACATCCTTGGATATTTCAATGCTCGATCGCTTGGCGGCAAATATTGTGCAAATGGTGAAGAACAAGCTGTGTGGATTGTGTCGCTCATGGTGTGATACCGTGTCGACATCTTTTCTGGCATATGCGCCGTAGAAAGAGCGTTCCGCACCGAGACCATTGGCGAGGTCTTGCAAGGCAGTGTGAGTAACGGCTGGATTTCCGGCAAAGATGAAAATACGGAATGAGCCATTGAGCGGTATCTCCTGCTCCAAATGTACTACATTTGCATCCACCACTCGTGTAACGTCGGAATTGATGAATATATGACCCGTTCGGAGCTTGGTGCCTTCAGGGTGAATAAGAGTCGAGTTGGCCTGATGGTTCACTGACCAATTTACCTCATTCGGCCCATAAGCCACGCCATATCCGCTGGTAAACTCACACGATTCCTTAAACATCTTAACAAAGTCGTCTTCTTCTGCCTCGCCGCGGTTTGCGGGGCATCCCTCAGTGGCTGCCTCTACTTCCTTGGCCGCAGGAGGCCGCTGGGAAAACAACTTTGCATATCTATTATCAAAGTCCAACAGACTTTCCGCGACCCCTTTGCGCTCTATCTCGTAAGTTTTGAGCAGATCGCGGTGTGCAAAGCCTCCTTCGACAGCGTGTATCTTCCAGGCCAGGTTGAGAGCATCTAGAAAGGCGGTGTTCATGCCTTGACCTGCCTTGGGCTGTATGAGTATTGCCAATGGACTTCGTTAGCGCTTAGCCTTTCTCAGGGCAACATTAGGTATGCGGGTTCCGTATAGGGGAGAGATAGATTGGGCTTACACTATGCGTGTGGCATGCATCACCACCCAGAAATACGCGCTGGTCTAGGCTGTACCTGTCCGAGATTCCTTGCCCAATGGGGTACACTGAATACCATTCGACGCGCTCCCAATCTATCGTATACGGATGCAGGATCTTCTTCGCCGTCTCTTGCACCTCTTCTGACGTAGCTGTCTTTCTTGGATTCCAATCCGGTTCCTCTGAAGACGCGATTTGGATATAGAGTCGAACCATGTTGTCTTCTCTGGGGATGACCATGATGGAACCGTGGTGGCTGTGTATCGTGCATTTCATCTGCCATGACCAGACTAGATTAGCCACACACCAATCACATGTCCACTGAAGAAATTCTGGGTCACGTACCTTGATATCAGGAAAATCTGTCTTGACAACGCCATCCATAACTCCCCATACATGCTGTATAGGATCGATGTGCTTGACTTGGATGTTTAGCAGCCGACGTACGAAGGACCTCGATCCCTCGCCACCAAATAGATATTTAGCCCGGACTGTTTCTGTGGTGGTCCCATCTACATGTTTCAACTCAACACGCACGGGGTACTCAGGGTTTTCTTGCTCGTCGGACTCGAAGTGGGTAATGGTCCATGGCCGCTGTATCAGCACACCGTTCTTCTCGAGATCATTGATGAAAACATTTTCGATATGTCCTTGGTGTAGCAATGTGGTGAAAGGATAGCGGGCATCAATAAATTTTGGACAACTCGCCCATGTTCCGGTTCGAACAATGTCGTCACCGGACTTGTCTGGGTTCCAAAAGGCAACTTCGTAAACTCGAGCCGGCTTGTGAGCCATGAGGCCCGTCTTCAGTCCCATGTTTCGAAGGAGGTCCAACGACCGAGGCTGGATGCCATCGGCTCGTCCAGTTTTTGTCGGCTCTGGGCGGTTGTCGACATGCTTTACTCGATAGCCCCATCTAGCCAAGCAGGTAGAGAGCATTAGCCCGACTGGGCCAGCCCCCACGATGACTACAATCGTTGGAGTTAGCGTCAGGCATCATCGCAGACCACGAGACATTTTGCGAAAATAGAGAGTGGTCTGGAGCCAAGTCAGAAATCATACCAATGTCATATAATTGAAAAGGTTTTCCTTCGACAGCGGGTTCAGTCATAGTGCCTACCAGTGAGCTGGAGGGAAAAGCACTTGCACAGGAAGTGATCGGTATTAAAGAAAGGAGGAGAGGGAGGGGCAAGAAATGGTAGTCTGAAGGATGACAGCAACCAGGGTGAGTCAATACAGTCGAAAATTGGGAAATAGACGAATGCCAGGAATGCGAAAGTTGCGTTGTGTCGGGGTGTGATGTCGTAGTAATTGACTCTGTACGCTCGCCTTCAGAAGGAGAGTCTTGGAGACTGTCAGTGACAACTGAAATACTTTGCTATGGTAGAGAGAATGCAGCAGGGGGTTCTAGAGTTGAGTCTGGTAGGTTGAGTAGACCAGAATTGACAGACCGAGGCGTACGAGGTGCAGAGCTGTATTTATGAACGAAGAAGGCGCGGTTCAATGGTGCAGTGGATGTGGGAGTACACGATTTTGGTCAAGAGTGCAGAATACTCCGAACTTCCGATCACATACATGTAATACCAGTTGGCTGGCAAATGCGCAAGCTCCCGACTCCCAACTCCGAAGCCCGGACAGATATTTGACCACGGTAGCAGTGGCACACTGCCCGAGCAAGTTGCAAGGCCGGCGGCACCTTGCTTGAGGAAGTGCCCTAAAGTACTTAGGTAAGTAGATAAAGTAGGGAGGTGCCTAGCTGGTGCCTGGATGCCTACATGTGCTTACATGTACCTGCTCCATGATCCGTACAGATAAAACGGTTGCCGCGCCACTCCCCCGAGAGCACGGATCGGATGGGTGCAGACACGGCACCCAGGGCGGGAATGGCACTTGAACACGGGAGGGATTCAACACTTTAGACTTTTCAATGTTGAGAAATGGCGGCTTCAGGATGCTGTCATGGACTAGTTCCAGTTGGGCCTGGTGGCATCAGACAAGAGGAAGCCAGGGCTCCGGTCAACCAATAGAACAGCAGCGGGGGCGGATGCTGTAAATGAACGTGGAGAATGGGTCAACGGTTGGTTGCTAATAGTACATACTTCGTATGTACGTATCACATGTAGTAGGTAGGGCAAGACGCGGGAATAGGAAACGGGAGTCAAAATGGCTCCAGAGACTTCTTGAACTTATAGAGTATTGGCAGCACCAAACAAGCGGCTGCAACGGTAAACTAGAGCTTACAGCCAATCAAAGCAGAACGACACATTCAATACTTCCCCCCCTAGACCTCGCTCAATGCAAGAAGACTGTGCAGCACTCGTCCAACGTTATGTTATATGCGCGATCCTCCAGCCCTCGCTATCGAGTTTGTGAGTCTTGGTGGAATCTCAGCATGATGAATAGTGCACGTGGAGCCTTCGCTTTACAATGATGCGTTTCCGGGGTTGTTCTCTTGCTCATCACCGTCTTGTCATATCCCAACTGCAGATTGAATGCAAAAGTACTTTTCTTCGTATTGGCGACTACATACTTAAGTACATACACGTTCCCTCCATCATCTGTGGGGAAGCCAGGGATAAATGGCGGGGAGCGCATGAAATTTAATATTACTAATAGGATGACCAAATAATAAAGAAGCAGTGCTATTAGGCGCCGTGACGGTGTGGTCTCGGGATCTGACATCGGCATGTCGAGGCAGTGGAGGGGTAGAGGAGTGGAGCCGGTGGCCGAAATGACCGACACGGTCCGTCATGCTGCATTGCTGACCATCTGGACAGTTGACCTCGTCCGCACAGGCCAACTGCATAACTTGTACATGTCGACTGGTGTTTTTGAGCAACCCAACATCATCACGAGCACGAAGCCTAGACCACCATATATTAAAGCTACTTACTAAGTAAGTACTTAAGTACTTACATACTCAAGTACTCTGTACTTGTGTTGAAAGTGGTAGCAACGTATAAGTACGCCAGACTTTGGTCAGCTACCTAAGTAAGTACCTACCTAGGTAGGTACTTGACACTACTTGCTGTGTCTCTCATTGCGGCCGCCGAAAGGATTCCAACCTGATGGTAGGGGCGTTCATAAAGTACTTAAGTACACAGCACTCGAGGACACGAGGCGAGGTGTCAGTCAGCGGCATCTTCTGTATCCTATGCACTCGAGTACCCGGTAGGTACCTTAGGTAAAGTAGGTATGTAGTATTGGGACTGGACTGATACCGGAAATTCATCTTGAATGGGCTGCACACGGGGTTGACTTTTAGTTGCCTTTATTAGTGCTTGGTTTGCAAGAAGTTGGCAACCAGACCCAACGTGGGTGTATCTATCCTCTTCTTTATTGCTGCCAGCTGCCAGAGCCGCTGCGGCCAGCTGGCAGACTAATTAATAGGTGCACTGTGCTTCCCATTTTATAGCAAAACAAACAACAATAATATGCACCAGCTCGTGCCAGTTCTGTGCCGCCTGTTGAAATTGACTTGCGAACCTTACCGGAGCACTGCATTGCTCGTGTCCTGGGACTTGTTTACCTCCAAAGCCCGCGTACTGCAGTTAGATCGCGACATTACATGAACATAGTCTGATATTCATCTTGATCTGCCGCATGTACTGCATGCGCTGAGCAGACACACCTAAATGGCTCCCCAGGAGCCGGAACCAAATCTAGGCACTGCTGACCGCAGTGGCCAGCCGCCATCAACGTCACCCACGACGCCGAATCGAGTATATGTAGTAACAAAGTCTCATAGCAGTTCGCCTGGGAAGCGCCGTGCCCGACAGCCGTTGACCATACGCGTTAACTTAACCGAACGACAGATGAACAAAGTCACCCAGGCGTAGGTGGACTCTTCGGATCAATTATGACCCCATGCAAGACATATTTACTGACCAACTCTTAACCAAGTATTACCCATACAGTCGATAAAAGCCCTACCAGAACGCAGAAGCCAGCGGTGCCAACGATGCCAACGCCCCTGGCCCCGAAGAGTGAAATTTGCGATAGGAATGAAGCGCAACTGGCACATGAACGGAAAGGTGGCGGGAACCATGCTGATGAAGGCTTTCCCACTATCCTTGAAATGGCACCGAAGAACCCGGATAGGGTACTTCGTGTTGGAAGCTTGGCTCAGCGTCGGAACCAAACGCCTCCGCCTCCAATAAATACAATCACGCAGGTGCAACAGTCCCATATCCATCACTCCAGACAAGAGTCGATTTCTGGCTTAGAGATCTTGCCCGAAAAACAGCCCTCAGAAAAGAAGAAACCTGAAGAGGGCGACCGGCCCGGACCTGGAAGCAGTGGTTACATGTGTTCTGGGAAGACCGAGCATACAATGTATACAACTGACTATGAGAGTCCGGGGCAACAAGTAAACAGGGCTATTCTCAACATGTACAATTCGTGGTCAAATATTCGAGCCCCGGACGCTCGTCCAGAGTACCCAAAGAGACATCAGAGTCTTATGAAAAGACAAAAAAGATCTCAAAGTACACCCGACCCCATAGATTCGTGTAGCGTCCCATCACCAGCGTCAGATGAGGCCTTTTCCAGGGTGACTCGGCATGAGGTTCCACAACATCTGACCGGAATGATTGAACCGAGTCCACAGTTCTCACCATTACCTCTTTACTTTCGGGGACAAAACTTCCCTTCAACAAGGAAAGGTGAGAAGACCATGATTGGTCAAAATGGGTGGCTAGAGTGCACAGGCAAAGCCGATGACGATGAGAAGAAGCCGCAAGTAAAGAAACTTGGTTTTTTCCTAAACAGCATCAAGAAAATCGCAAAGGACGTGGTGCGTATAGTGATAAAATACATGAATTAGGTCAGAGACCAACTGATAGGGAATTAGACAGCGGAGCTGAACACGTCGAATAGACGATCAAATCTCTCATCGCCAGATTTGACGAACTCATCCCATGTTACTATATCCTTGGATGCTCGAGAGCAAAGTTTACTCTACTGTGAATTGGAGTTTCACTTAACTTCTGCCATGAACGATTATATCACCGCTGAATTCGAAAAGGGGCATTTGCTACCTGACAATCTCAAAAAGACATCAGACTCCTGGATCCAACAAGGCCGGCCAAGAGTAATCAGCTTTCGTTACGACCTAGAAACCCAGCTAGAGTTGGTAGCCTTACACCTGAAGGAATTCAACTTCTACGGACGACGACAAAATAACCCGGCAGAGATAATGGGCCTTCTTCACTCCATGAAGGTGAATGCTCGTGCTATGCGTGTTCGCACCTTCTGCCAACCAGACTCCGTTATTGCGAAGCAGTTAATCGACTCTCAATCTCTGTTTGACATGATGAACGTTTCTAACGCTCAACAGCTAGCCCTGGCCGAAATAGGTCGGTTTTTCAGAATGATCGTCGAGAGGGAGTGTGCAAAGCATGAGCCTGTAGGGAGACACACTAGGTCAACCATTCCTGGGAGTACTGGTTGGCAGAACAGCCATCATGCAGATTTGCGACGATGAAGTCGAGCGCAAAGTGGGTTACGTCTCGCCATAGTACACAGAAAGGGTCTCCTCGCTTTGGCGGATTCTCATTAACTTACTAGGTAGTGCAAGATTTTCAGAAAGAGAAATGACTACCACAGCTTGGTGGCTGATTGGCTGCGTGGTCTATTCCTTTCTGTCTCTCTTCCTCTTCCTCTTCTTTTTGTTTTTTGTTGTATGAAGTTGTTGATACGTCGATGGCATCTTTGTATAGGGTTTCAGGAATAAAGCACAGATTTTTGTCGAGGACAGAGGTTACAGGCAACCCAACCTTGTCGGGACAAGTAACGTCACTAAATAACCGCGCAAGAGCATGTGTTCAGATAATTATATGCAGAATCTCAATTTTTTTCTCATTCTTCATCAACTAAATAAAGTAAGATTGGCTCTCAAAGGGTACAATATTGCTTCCAGAGGATGTTTAATAATAGCATGGTGTGCATTAATTTGATCGAAATGCAGCTTCTCTAAGCCTGGCGGTAGCTTGAATAAAGTGCCACGAGAACAAGCAACAGCTGTTTATAAGAATTAGACCCAAGATATTGAAGAAAGCTCGCATTTGAAATACTAATCTTTGAGGACGTGTGCTTTAAATTGTAGGTATGGTGAACAAGTTGACGATGACTAGTCTCGGTAGTGATAGAGCTGTGATTCTTCAATGCGACGTCGTCTTGAGTGGTGGTCATCTTGTTGCCGCTCTCTGCGGTATACATGGTGGTAGTCATGAGCGTCAGAAAGATATCCCTTGCCATTTGCGTGATTCCAATCTTGTAGTCTTCCTGTATCGTAGTGGGTCGTGTCATCTTCTCGGTCATACCGTTTTCCCCCCGTTAATTGCTGACTCCTGTTCCTTTCTCTGGCATCTTCCCATCTATGGGTCACGGCATTTGCGCCCAGCGCACCGGCTACAGCACCAAGCACAGTAGACGCCATACGGGGTATGGTCTCAGAGCTGTGGCGACGTGGGCGACCAGTTTGCTTTTGCTTGTGGCGAAATGCTGCTTCAGAAGCCTGTTTGGCGACAAGTCCTCCGATGACAGCTCCAACAATACCAGCTCCGATTCCTGCCCTCGTTTGAGAGAAATTGCTTTGGATTATACCGCGAGTTTGATTCACCGAACCAGGGCTGTGTTCATTGTCGCGAGACACACTGCAATAGGAGCGAGAGGAGGATCTAGAAGACGAAATCGATGGAGACCGGGGATAGCGGACGACGGCAGAAGTCGGTAGCGGCACTGAATGAGAACGAGACCCGTCGTCCATGGGCATTCCAAGTGCGGCGGCGGTCTCCCGATAATAAGACTCATTCAAGCCCTGGGGGATATTCTCCTGGTCAGGCACCTTGGACGTGGCACTTCTGCCAGACTGGCGTTCCGAGGCGTAGTAGTCATGATGACGGTCTGACAAGCGGCTTGAGTCGAGCCGGTTTACTTGACGGCTAGACATGACGATGGCAATAAGACTGTCTGAAGAAGAAGAGGCGGAGGCTGCGGCAAGAGCAGTAGCCTTGGAAGAATTTAAAGAGCAGTAAGTAGCAATAGAGCCCAGAATTGATTCGAGTCAGAAGCTGTTTTCCGGCGCAGAAGCTGCTCAGTGACTGCGACTGCTGTCGGTCTCTACGGAGGCTGTGGCATGATGTGCCAGCTGGCGGTAAGCTCAGCCCGATTAATTAATACATGTATCAACATTGAAGGGCGAAGAGGCCGAGCTAGTGGAAGGAAGGGGCGGGCAGCTGACATGCACGTACCAGACCCAGGCCATGGACAGTCTTGGGACCAAGACAGGCGGCGTCGTTCTCAATCGCTCCATCGAATGTAACAGGGACCAGTCCTGACATAGGAAGACAACCTTACTCTAGGTGCTCACTAAGGGTGGTCACCAGTCAAAAGGGTGCAGAAAGGAGGCGAGCGGCACCAGATGGCGACCCGGAGTTCCCTAATCGTGTGGAGTATGGGCATGGTACACAGGAAGAGAAGAACTGTGCGCTCGCGAAATGAGAACGACATGGCGGAGTTTATGCTTGTCCTAGTACGATGCACAGTAAATGCGGCCATTGTTGCAGCCCGTGGTATGCGGAAATGCCCAAAGATTCGCTGTGTGGTAGTACGTGATGGCCTCATGGTGGTGAGTGACATGGCTGAGAGACAAATGTCACTTTTCGGAGGAGCCGCCAGAACAAGTTGAAAACTGATGGCGGCTGATGTGTCCTCCGTCACAGATGAAAGGTTATAGGCAGTCACGTGGGATCCAGGCACATGGCGGATCAAGTTGTCCCAGTCAAGTCAAGTAACGATGATGAAGACACACATCTCTGGGCGGTTAAGATCTGGACCACCAGGACTTGAGGTCTTGTTTTCCATGTCCCGTTATCGGGGATGGGTACGGAGTAGTTACAAAGCACCTGCCCAAGAAACTAGGAAGAAAGAGGGGGTCCCTCATCGCTCTCAATCATGGAGCCTCGTATCAACATGCAGCATATGTGGAGGCGCCCAAGTTCCAACTTGCTTTGCGACATGGGTTCCTATGCCTAAGTATGTATGTACGTGGGATGCGTCCGGTAACCACGCCGACCGTATTCCATCATCCCGATTCGTTCTGTCTGGCCGGACATTCACTCGCATTTCATAGTCATCTAGAAACCACACTATCGGATCGCCAAATGCAAAGATGACTTGAATGCTTGGTGAAATAGGACACAATACTGCCCTCTACTATCGGCACATCTGTCCTTTCTTCGCCCACTTTCTTTATATTTATTTAACAGACCATCCAAGCTTTGCCCTCTTTCCGTGTCTCTGTATAGCCGTTGCCTCTCGACATGGCGAGCCCTCAACTCTCTACGCCTGTGCCCAGATGGACGGGTTTCCAGGACAGTAACGAAGACCAACTATCCCACGACAACGAGTCGGCCGCTGCCAGTCTCTTGCGAAACACAGAAGATGGTGCTGAAGTAGCTGGTGATGATCTCCAAGATGACGCAGACAGCTGCGAAGTCGATAACAACCCCCGTCGTGAAGCATGGAACAATCCACGAATCAACATGTATCGATATTGCGCGGTCAATTTGTCATTTTTCGTTATGGGCATGCATGACGGCTGCATCGGCGTATGTATCAAAACCGATTGCACGGCTCATTCTATTCCATCTTGACTCGAAGAATTGTATGATATGCTGATACGCACGACTTCTTTTCTCGTAACACCAGGCTCTTCTCCCATATGTGAGTTGGCCTTGTGTGTAGATGGTCGCGTCTACCTACCATGTGACATAAATAAACGAAGCTGACCCTCACTAGATCGAAGAATACTATGATATAAACCATACCACTGTCTCAACAATATTCATAGTGCCGTTTCTTGGATATGTTACCGCAGCACTGTCGAATAACTGGATTCACTATCAGGTTGGCCAGCGAGGCATCGCATTCCTAGGCCCGCTCTTCCGCCTCATTGGATATGTTCCAATAGTCTTTCGTCCGCCATTTCCTCTTCTACCCATACTCTTCATGTTCACTGGATTTGGAAGTGGTATTGAAGACAGCGCTTACAATGCGTGGGTCGGCAACATGCACCAAACCAACGAGCTGCTGGGCATCATTCATGGGGCGTTTGGTCTCGGCGCAACTGTGGCACCTATCATTTCGTCGACGATGGTGGCCAAGCTGAAGATGCCCTGGTACTCTTTCTACTACATTTTCATCTTGGTTGTGTGTGTTGAGCTTTCCTTTGGACTGTGGGCTTTTTGGGGTGCTACTGGAGCAGCGCACCGCGAGAAGCTTCACAAAGGGGGCTCTGGTGGAGGAGCAAGGACGGCCACGGTCCTCCGAGAGCCCGTCACATGGCTAATCGCCATCTTTTTACTCCTGTATGCCGGTGCGGAGGTTAGTCTAGGTGGTTGGATCCCAACTTTCATGATGGAAGAGAGACATGCCGACGGTCTTCTGGCCGGCGTCACTGCCACACTCTTCTGGCTCGGCTTATCACTTGGCCGGATTGTTTTAGGTTTCGTCACGGGTCGGGTTGGAGAGAGGCTCGCCATCACCGCATATTTAGTATTATGCATTGCTTTTCAACTTGCATATTGGTTAATTCCCACCACAGTCGGTGCAATGTTGTTCGTATCGGCTTTGGGTTTCTTTCTGGGGCCGCTCTTTCCGGCCGCCATCGTCGTTGCAACCCAAGTACTACCTAGTGAGTATCATATCAGTGCTATTGGGTTCTCGTCTGCCATTGGAGGCGGTGGCGCTGCTGTCTTGCCATTTGCTGTTGGTGCCATCGCAGAAGGTCATGGCGTTGGAGTGCTGCAGCCTATTATTCTGGCAGTCTTGGTTTTCCTAATTGGAATATGGGTTTGTCTGCCCCGGAAAGCACGAGGGAGGAAGGGTGCCAATCTGGGAGAGTGACAAGGATGACAAGAAATATTTTGCTGAGAGTTTGAAGAGTTTAAACCAGATCTAGGCGTGGCTAATATGTATGGAGGTGAATCACCAACCAACGCGGACATGCATGGATGGAGTCGAGGTTGGACAGTATATGAGGGGTGCAATGATGCTAGAAAGCTTCGATGTAGATGACGGAACGATTAAATAAATATACTCTATAGAAATCACAATTTTTTTTTTAAATAAATACTTTCTTTGCGCAATCCTGAATGTCAACGTACGGGATGGTCGAGTTTAGATGTGCCGTGCCGCAATCCCTTCCTACTTTACTCGGTCGTATCTTATCAGCGGGGCAACAGGTCCAGAACTGCAATTTGATGGCCGCAGTGTGTGCGACTTCAGGATTGAACTGCAAAGTACAGAGTACCTATTCCACCGTGGCGAACACCTCAAGCCTTCCATCTTCGCGTTTACAACGCCATCTCCGCCATTCCAGCTGCCCTGGCTCGATCCGACCGCTACAGTCGAATGCTGGGGAAGCCTTCGGGTCCCCTCTGTCATCAATCTATCCACGAGCCCGCAAACGACCCTTGAACCGCTTGAATCGTGTACCCTGAAAATGTCCCCCGCAGCGTCACGTTGCTCGTCAACGACGGCTACCATTACCTTGATCCAACCTTTCCAACCTGATCTCCATGAACGAGCATGGGCATCAATACCGCACCCGACCCTCCCCTTGATTGCGACAGCCCACGCAAAGTCCGTCACCGTGTTTTCTCTGTCCACGCTTTCGTGCCATAGCAACCTAACCGGCGGCCATACCCGATCCGTTCGATCCGTAGCCTGGAAGCCTGGCCTACAGCCTCATAAGCTGTGCCTCGTGTCCGGAAGCTTTGATGCTACCGCGGGACTATGGCGCTGGGACGGCGACTCTACAGCGGCGACCGCTGGGGCACCTCCGGATGAGAATGAGGTAGAAATCACAGCCTTGGGCAGAAAGGTGGGAAGCGCCGACAGCGACGAGACGAGCCATGTTGGCGACAAGGACTGGGAGTTCACACTGGTTCTGGAAGGCCACGACTCGGAGATAAAAGGCTGTGCGTTTGCACCGTCCGGCGCATACCTTGCCACCTGTTCGCGCGACAAGTCCGTGTGGATCTGGGAGGACATTGGCGCATCCGAAACAGACGACGAGTGGGAAACCGTTGCCGTGCTTAATGAGCACGAGGGAGATGTCAAAGCCGTGGCTTGGTGTCCAGATGTTCCGGGGAGGAATTCTCGCCGCCAGTACAGCTCCGACGTCCTTGCCAGCGCCAGCTACGACAACACCGTCCGTATATGGCGCGAGGACGGTGATGGCGAATGGGTCTGTGTCGCGGTTCTGGAAGGCCACGAAGGAACCGTCTGGGGTATTGAATGGGAGCCGCGGCCTAACAACGACCGCTTCCCACGCTTACTTAGCTACTCTGCCGATGGGACGGTGCGCCTGTGGACGCTCCAGCAAGATCCAGAGGGCCAAGAAGACAACGATGGATTCGGGGCGGGGAGCCGAAGTTCTCTTGGGGGCATTCCCAACACCATGAGGAGGTCTCTGAGAGAGGAATGGACATGTGCTGCTGTTTTGCCCACGGCTCACGATCGAGATGTATACTCTGTCACTTGGAGCAAGGATTCCGGCTTGGTTGCCACCACAGGAAGGGACGGCAAGGTTGCTCTCTACAAAGAAGCTGACACCCCGTCTGTATCTGTGACAGCCTCTGAAGGGCAGCATGACAATACTGCCTGTATTGATGGCTCTGTCATGCCGAGCATGTCTAATGCGCAGCCTTCAACAATGGCACCATCTCCGACAACGTGGGAATTGCTAACTACAATACCCAATTCTCATGGACCATTCGAAGTAAACCATATAACCTGGTGTCGGCGTTATGATGCTGGCTCTGAGAAACGAGGAGAGGAGGAGATGCTGGTGACTACTGGTGACGATGGTATAGTCCGCTCGTGGCAAGTCAGGGTGGATGATGCGCCGAGGGCGGGAGGTCCGGAGCAGTGTATATGAGTAGAGATAGAGCATACCGTCAATGGCACATATCACCCGGCAAGAGAAGTCGACTGCTATCTTAAGTCCATCAAGCTTCAAGACATGCTCATATTCGTATCTCCATAGGATCAAACAAAACAGATGCCATTTTCTACCGTACCGAAGCCACGCTATGGGAACAATGGTACAGGTACTACTATAATAGTTGCCCTCGGAAGGGTAATTTTTATGGTACAAATACTACACAAGGGGAGCCTACCTTTTCATTTTCAAGCCATCTGCACCACAGGCATAACTCCATTTCTAAATCTTCCGCAGCGACACTATCGGACTTCTTCACGAAACCGTTCCATTATTCTAATATTTGTTCGTCGCTTACTCGCCCTTCAGCTTGTCCTGCTTCACGGTGAAAGCCATTTCCAAGAAATCCTCTTCTTCTTTCTTGTGCAGATGTTTCGCGCCAGTGGCAACAGACGCACTCGGATTACGGCCAGCGTACATGACATGTTTTCGGTCGTGGTACTGGGTCTGGTTGAGAAGAGTCTCAATGCGGGGTTGGGTGAAGCTCCAAGCACCAGCGTTGAGAGGTTCCTCCTGAGCCCAGACAATGGTTTTGGCGTTAGGGTACATGTCGAGGTTCTCCTTCAGCTGCTGCCAAGGGAATGGGTTTAGCTGCTCAATGCGGGTGAAAGCCACGTTGTCAATCTTGTTGTCGGCTCGGTACTTATGTAGGGCAGCCCAGACCTGACCAGTGCACAGAATGACGCGGTCAATCTCCTCAGGGGCCTTGATTGCACCAGTTTGATGCTCAGGATCAGGGATAATCCACTGGAAGCCAGCATCCTTGCCACTGAAATCCTCAATATTTGAGCGAGCGAGCGGGTGGCGGAGCAAAGACTTGGAGAAAAATATGACAAGAGCTGAGCGTATGTTAGTTGATGGTGTTGTTCATAAAATGCACTGAAATGAATGCCCGGGGGTAGACTTACGCTTTCGGAACTGTCGGTGCATCTGTCGGCGCAGAACATGGAACAAGTTGGCTGGGGTTGTCATGTAGGCAATCTGCATGTTGCAGTCTTGGTGCTGTCTCGCAAGCTTCTCCTCAGTCGGGAAAATACGAGGATCCTCGTTGGACAACTGGAGATAACGTTCCAGACGACCAGACGAGTGCTCGGGGCCTTGACCATCATACCCGTGAGGGAGAGACATAACAAGACCAGTTCGCTGCATCCACTTCACTTCTCCAGAGGCAATAAACTGGTCGATGATACACTGAGCATTGTTGGCAAAGTCACCGAACTGGGCTTCCCACATAACCAGGGCATTGGGTGACTGCAGGGAGTAACCGTACTCGAACCCAAGGGCACCAAACTCACTCAGGGAGGAGTTGGAGATGACAAATTTGCCCTGGTCCTTACTAATGTGCTGCAGTGGGGTGTATGTCTTCTCGTTCTCTTGTTCATGGAAGACGGCATGACGTTGAGAGAATGTGCCTCGCTCAACATCTTGGCCAGAAACACGAACGTGGTATCCTTCAGTGACCAAGGTACCAAACGCTAGAGCCTCTGCGGTGGGGAAATCAATATTCTTTCCTTCAACAACAGACTTAGTCCGGTTGGTAAGAATGCGCTTCAGGTTACGATGAATCTGGAAACCTTCAGGGGCAGAGCCAATGACTTCGCCAACGTGGTCTAGAGTCTTCCTGTCCACACCAGTAGCGTGGTGAGGGAGGATCTCCGTAGCTAGCTCCTTGGGGGACTTGAAGCCATTCCACGCAGAAGTAGTCCACTCCTTGGAGGTGGGAGTGTAGTCCTTGGACTTGTCAAAGCTCTCTTCAAGCATACCCCAAACCCATTGTTTGTGCTCTTCAATATCTTCCTTTGTGAAAGTGCCTTCTCGTAAAAGCTTGTTGACATAGACGTCAATCTGAGGCTCCTTCTGCTGAATTCTCTTGTACATGAGGGGTTGGGTGAACGACGGCTGATCCGTTTCGTTGTGGCCATGCTTTCGGTAGCAGATTAAGTCAATGACAACATCGTGCTGGAACTCGGCACGCCAGTCAGCAGCCAGCTGGCAAACAAAGTTGACAGCTTCGACGTCATCGGCATTGACGTGGAAGACAGGGGCGTCGATAGCCTTGGCAATGTCAGTGCAGTAGGCTGTAGAGCGGGCGAATCGAGGGTCAGTTGTGAAGCCAATTTGGTTGTTCACAACAAGATGAATCGTGCCCCCAGTTGAGAAGGCAGGTAGGGAGTGGAAACCCAAACATTCGTAAACAATGCCCTGGGCAGCAAAGGCAGCATCGCCATGCAGGAGAACCCCCATGGCGGTTCTGTGGGTCTTCTCATCATTATTGTAGTGCTGGATAGCTCGAGTCTTGCCCAGGACAACAGGGTCTTCGGCTTCCAAGTGAGAAGGGTTTGCGACCAGTGAGAGCTGAACGCGTTTACCCGACGGAGTAGGACGCTCAAAGTTCATTCCCAAGTGGTACTTGACATCGCCTGAACCCTCGTCCTCAGCACCTAGTGTACCAGCAAATTCTGAAAAGATCGATTCGTTCGGTTTGCGCACAACGTTGCTGAGAACGTTGAGACGACCACGGTGAGGCATGCCAATGACGATGTCCTTGACACCATAATCCACACTGCGGTCAATCAAAGCCTTCATACCAGGGACAAGGGTCTCGCAGCCCTCCAGCCCAAACCGCTTATCATTAGGATACTTGGTTGCCAGGAAAGACTCGAAGCTGGAACTCCAAATAAGCCGATCAAGGACGCGACGCTTCTCGTCAATGGAGTACTTGAACGGCTGGGGAACTTCGAGACGCTCACGCAGCCAGTCGCACTTCTCGCGATCGGGAATGTGAATGAACTCGACACCCCAGGATCCGGCGTAGATCCTCTCACAAGCGGCCACAATTTCTCGGAGTGTCATCTTATCACGGCCTTCGCGTTTGAATCGAGGCAAAATACCGGGACCCAGGGTATATTCGGTGTCAAGGTCGGCTTCGGTGAATCCATAGTGTTCGAGGGTCAGTTCTTTGGGCTTGATGTTACCAAAGCCCTCAGCAGTGTTCCTGATACCAAGAGGATCAATGTTGGCCTTGTGATGGCCACGGGCCTGGTAGGCGCGGACGAGCAGCTGCACTTTCAGATGATTTGTAACATCAGAGCCATCATCAAGTGCTAGGTTGCCGGCAAGACGGGGCACGCCCCCAGTCATGTTTGGAACCAAGTTTGGCGGCGGCTGAAAAGCCTGGGAAATGGGCATGTCGCCACTTTCCATGTTCTTGAAATAGACCTGCCAGGACACGTGAACACTCTTGGGATCCTGCTTCCACTGCATGTACATCTCATCAATGTAATTGGCAGCGCCTCCAGACAGAAAGTTGTCACTCGGGTCCGGCGGCGAGTGGAGGGCATCAGTTGCGTAGGACCTCGCGGCCGTCGCAGCCAGCGGACGGCGGACGGCGGCGAGCTTCCATGATGACGTTCGGGCAGAGACTGTCGGGATGGAGCTTCTTGACAGAGCTGCGGAGCATCGAGCACCGCGGAGCACCTGTGAACTAGCTCTACAGAGCGGATTCCTCAACATGGTGAGGGTTGATGACGGGGAGCTTCAGGAGACGAGAGACAACAGATGGGTGACGGGTTAACACTCAATCGATCGATGCATTCCCCAGTTTCTTGATCGCAAGTTGATCAGAAAAGAATGGCAGGGCAAGTTGCCGATGGAAGCAACGGAGCTGGGGAGTCGGTTGGGGGCAAAAAGAGATGAGATAAAGAAGTCGAAGTTGCGCAGCTGGTAGTGCCCGGGAGCCATTTACAAAAAACCTGCTTGCACCGGCGGGCAAACAGCGGCTGGTTTCCGGGGCGGCAACTCGAGTGCTGCAATTTTCGGGCGTGCCGGGCCAGAGGCACCTGGGAGGTCACGGCAGTGGCCCAGGGGGGTCACAGGGCATCCTCAATGCATTGACTCTGCGTGCGTCGCATCCACAGGGGCATGGCCAGCCACTCACAGCACTGCTATTCACCTTGAGTGTTGCAGGTGGCCCATCCAGGCCCTTGCTCTAGAATCCGGCCACCCTGCTGACTGCAAGCTGACAAGGCCCGAGACGGTGCCTGTCGCAAAGGGCGTGCACTGTTACCAGGCTGTCTAGGCCCTGAGACCGCTACAGTATGGTACATTGCAGATCACACGGTACGGGTTGGGTAGGGGGAGTTATTACCGGGTCGCGGCGTGATGTCAAGACACTTTACCGACGCCACAGCCCTCGGTCAAGCCACACGCTTCCGAGCAGCTTCAGTCAGTCACCAGCCTCGCAGCCACGTTAGATACGATACGACATGTCAGCCGTCGGGACCTCAGACAGCGTTTACCTAACTGCCTTCGCAGCTCCTGCCTTCACTCACACTGCGCCTTCATCAAAGAACTTTGTCAGCCCTTTGTCAATACCGCAAAAGAGACCGTGTCCCGTAATCTATCTTCTCATACAGTTTGGGGTGGATTCTTTCTCATCGGCACCTCCTACAGAGCTCAGCTCACGCCACGCATGACATCTTTGATAGTCCAGTTCGGCGTGGTGAGCTGAGTGAGGTAGGCGAGGACTTCAGTACGGAAGCTGTGGACAATGCTCAGTAACCACAACGGCGAGAAAAGAACGAACCGCAGTCAAGACGTCACGGCCTCTGCGCGCTGGAATCAGCCATGGCCGCTCCCGCAGGTCGCACCTTGTTTAAAAAGAAGGATGGAATTCTCACCTTAACGGATGACTACCAAATTGTCACATGGACTCCAAATAGCGGTGGACCCCCGACAATTTCTTTACCAGTGTCTAACATCACGAGTAAGAAAGCTTCATGTGTAGTCATTTTGTCTTCGTTTATGCTTTCTAACACAGGTGCCTCAGATCTTCAGCAGACTCCAGAAACGGCTGCTAAGGTCATGTTAAAGATTTTTGAAAAGGCAGACAATGGAGCCGACCCTGCAACGTACCTCTTCCACTTTAACACAGCAGAAGCAAAGGCCGAAGCAAAGGCTGTCAAGGATGTTCTATCCAAGATCCTGGCTGATATGAGGAGCCATGATGCCGGCGTGCCTCGTCCAAATGTTGCCACGCCGACAGCTGGAGGTGCCTCGACTCCTGCCGCTGCTGGCAGTGGGTCGGCAGCCATTGCATTTGCAAGCGCAGTAAACTCTCAGGCTTCGTCATCAACGAGGTGGTTCGATGACAATCAGCTGAAAAATGACATAGAGCTGCAACAGTCGCTGATGAAGAAAGACAAAAGTCTTCACCAAACATACGTGGAGGCCATAACCACAAAACCAGAGTCGATATCTGGCGCGGCATTCAACTCACAATTTTGGTCTACGCGCACGAACTTACTCAGAGCCCACGCTATCGAAATAAATCAGAAAAAGGGGGCGTATAACGTCCTCTCGACAGTCAAACCACGCACCGTTGACGGAGAGTTGAAACTAAATATTAGTGTCGAGCAAGTTCAGATGATATTTGCACAACATCCGCTGGTCAAACGAATCTATAACGAGAACGTCCCAAAGCTTTCGGAAGCGGATTTTTGGTCCCGGTTTTTTCTTAGCCGTTTGTCGAAGAAGCTCAGAGGGGAGCGGATAACCGACAATGATACTCAAGATCCCCTGTTCGACAAGTACGATGTGACTGAAAATACCGAAGGCGTTCAAAGCAAAATCATGGCCCAAAGTGTTCCCCACATCATTGATATAGAAGGAAACGAGGAAAACCAGGGAGGTTTTAAGGGTGGTAATGCCAAGGATGTCGAGATGAGGCCTAGGGCAAACATACCTATCGTGAAGACTTTGAATAGTCTAAGCGAGAAGATCATGGCTAATGTCGCGCCATCTGATGTGTATGATGACAACGGTAGCAGGGAACGGGATGAGTTCAATGAGCTGGCACTTCGAGACTTGCGTGGGAATACAGCGGAGCATCGCATCATGCTCAACGTAAAGGAGCAAAACAGGTTCTTTCAAAAGCAAGACTCCGCACCATCAGAGAATGCTCGTGTGTTTGCGACACAAAAACCGAAAGAGGTTTTGTCCAAGATTAGGAACACGTTGCGGAAATTTGAAACAGACTCTAGCGACGGAGCCAGTTTACAGGCTGCCATAGCATTTGAAGACGAAAGCGACAGTGACGAGGAGAGCCAGAAACATATACAAGTCGGATCCAGAGCGGCCATCAAAGTCGCAGAAAAGGAGGTCATGGAGGGTGTTCTTCAACAGCGAGCACAAAAGTATGGCCACAGCACAGACGCAACGTCTCCCATGGGGTTACCTCCTTCCATGACAGAAAAATGCACCCTCACGCACGCGACAAGCATTGAATTTCTTCACCAGTTCTGGACTGCGTTTCTCTCGGGGGACCCAGATCGTGCAGCTGAGCTGCAATATCTGGCTGAATCTCTGAAACGATCCGCCGCCCGCGTCTCAGCCGTTGCGGAGGAGGCTGAAAAGGAGCGGGAGAGCGTCATTCGCCAGCGTAAACAAGAGATTCGCAACCACTTTGAACGTACGGGGAAGAAAATTAGGTGGAAGTCTGATATGGTTGGTGGTGGGCGAGACGCTGTTATCAAACTGATGCAGCCGGTGCTTGATGCTCTAGACAAGGCACAAGCTGAATACTCAAGAGCTCTAGCGGCTGAGGGAATTCAAATATCGACCGAGGGCTCATAAGTGGTCTCGTATTGGCAGAATGCGCTGGCATATGACTGGTTGGTGGAGAACTTCAGAGTAGAAATGCTTGTACAATGGATGTAAACGGATAGATGCATCCACTCATTCATGCTTTGGTTGTGGACGTTGTCGTGTTTCAAGAACCGACGACTACGCGGCAAGGTCGGAACAGGGCGATCCTACTCCTGTAATATATGTAAATAGTAGAGTTACATTTGCCAATCAGTTCGACATGGCAATTTTGCGGCAGGTCTATCAAAATCCAATGCTAGTGAAACGCAAACCTCCACCAGGTAAATACACAGTGTGCTCTGCTGCGATATCCCAACCTTCTATGTGGCTAAACTTGGCACCTGAGAAGTTCAACCCCCGTGCTGGTTGCAAAAACATCACCAAAATTCATTCCGCAGAGATTGTAGAACGAATTCTTGCCTCACTACCATTAGCATGTCCTTTGTTTTCAAGGATCCCGAATCCCATGGAGGCCTTCTTCTTCTGCCTTCGTCCGTTTCCATACTCCTCATCGAACCTGCGTATCAGCTTCAGCGACGTCATATCTTCGCTAATGCTTGCAGGTATTTGCTTCAAGGCAATTTCAAAATGATCCCTGCGCAAAACACGGCGCTCTGGGTAGTGGTATGGCTCAGGGCCCTCGTGTTTAGCGGCCATCTCATTCTCCTCCTCCACCGCGGCCATGGCAGCTGCAACACAAACGTTTTTAAGATCAGAGCCGGAATAATACGGAGTTTTCCGCGCCAGGTCGTCCAGTGACACAGAACCGTCCAATGACTCGTCTCGTAGGAGAAGACGCAAGATGGCTGCGCGGTCGGCATTCAGCGGCAGGTCCATGAGAATTTTGCGAGGTAACCTCCGCAGTACAGCATCGTCAAGATCAAAAGGTCGATTCGTCGCCACCATGATGAAAGCGTTTGTCTCTTCCATGCCATCCCACTCTTTCAAGAACTGGTTAATATGCTCGCGATGCGAGGCTCTATTGCTAAACATGCTGCGATTTGCAAGTAGAGAATCGGCTTCGTCAATAAAAACGACGCATGGCTCCAACTTTTTAGCCAAAGTGAAAACCGCGCGAATCAATTTCTCACTCTCTCCAACCCATTTATCATTGATCGTCGCGCCGCTAATTTCAAGCATATTGGCACCACTCTCCTTTGCCACAGCTTTGGCAAGCATCGTCTTACCAGTTCCAGGTGGCCCATACAACAAACAACCTGGTATCCTATCCTGAGAAAGCACGCCATAAGCAAAGGCGTCAGGGCGTACAAGGGCTAGTGATGTGAGCAGTTTGAGAGCAGATATAGTATCTTTCGGCGCATGGACATCTTCAAATGTTGTGCGAAGATTCTCCCGATTTATCTGCCCAGAAGAGATGCGCTTTTCGTACTCGTTGAGCTTCATTCCAATCCGTCCATCAGACTTAGGCTCTTCGCGACTCTGATGGTTTGTATCAGCTTCGATGTCCATCTCGCTGTCATCTTTGTCAAGGAAACGCTGGCCAGGCTGTTGTCGAAGCGGGCCCATGACACATCGTTCCAGGAATCCGATAGGGCCTGTCCCTGGATTTTGGTCGTCAAGCGCCCTGAAGGCGCAGGCCAGATGATACACTTCAGGAATAGGCAGAATGGAATCTCGCAAAAGGGAAAACTTGGGGTTCCCAGAATGGAGGTACGCTATGACGTTGTCGTTTGAAAGTTCTACCACCACTGGCGAGTCATTGGGGCTCAATGCTCTGAGCATGCGATTTATGTTGCAGATATTTTCTGCGAAGTAGTCTGCTTTTTGGAGGCTAAATCGGGCCTGTCCAGAACTAGCCTTTGCCACCGTCCGTCTTTCAACTCGATCTGCCTCAAGGTGTCGTGTAATGACCCAGTCGGTGGCTGCAAATTGGCTGACTGCATTCTGATACTCTTCAGAAGACTTCTCAGATGAGGATGTTCCTACAATAGCAATCTTCATTCCCTGGTGCCAAGCAGTGTCGACCAGTGTTCTCAGCCTGCCAAGCAATAGTGATCCTTCCAACGTCATGCTCAACTCAACAATGTCGTGAAGATGAATAAGAATGGGTCGCTGGGGCGTTTGCGAACCGGCCTTCAGCTCCGGGGCACGAATGATATGGTCCAAGATTTTGTCAATTTTAAGATTCTCCCATTTACTGAAACAATCATATTCGCCGTGTCTGATCTTTTGGAGGTCATCGTCAAGGGAGCCTGTGGATGCCCGCAAGCCGATAATGCCGGCCTCTGCATCATGGTCATCTTCTTCACTCAAGCGAGAGTTAACGCCAGGTTCTTTCGCAAGCTTGCCGTTTAATTCAGCAGTACGGAAGCCCATCATGGAAACCGCGCCGCGAGAATACGCCCAGTTTAAACCCAAGTAGTCGCCTACAAGCACTGACAGATCTTGCGCATCCAAGTGAATCAGGTCTGCGTCATTCCAGAATGCCAGATGCTCGCCTACAGCCTGGGATATAGACTTGCCCCCATATCCAGACATTGAGAGAATGGTTATTGGGCGCTTGCTAGATTTTGCGTCGAAGACTGTTGGTGGCAACGCTTGTAGATCGCGCTTGACTGCATGATGTATAGACAAGAGGGTATCTACTGGTAGGTCCGCAACGGCATGAGATAAGGGGTAAGCAAGTTGCTCCGCGTGGCCAAGTCGTTCGTCCAGGGAAAGAGTGAGGGCGAGAAGTTGGTCTCGAGAGTTTTGGGTGCGCTGATCGAGATGCTTGTATATGTCCCACCACCAAAACGGCCGCACTTTGTACGTATACTCGGGTTGCCTCGCCGGATAGATACAATCGACAATGTGCCACGCAGAATCGAGGATCATGTCCCAAATACGAACCACAGACTGAATAGAGGCGGGTGTGTTCCAGTGGCGGCCTTTATCGTGAGCTTTGGAGCGCTCAAAGTCCATTGCAAGTTCACAATCTCTCAGCAGTAAGGTGGTGAGAGCAGTATCGAAATACGACTGCAAGATTTGGTGCTTCTGTCTTGACAAGGACGTATGACCTTGGAAGAGACGCGACGTCTTTTCGCGCGTGGCATCTTCAAGAAGCGCCACCGGCAGCCGCGGTAGCCTCTCGACCGAGTAAAGGGATACGTTGTTATTGAGAAAGCTGGATGGCAGCTCGACAGGCGGCAGAGCGGAGGCTGCTCGTCGGCGAGCCAGGCGGTTCTTCAAAGCACCAGGTGTCTGGTTTCTCGCACGACCACCGGTGGTCTCGGTGGCAGGTTGCAGCTCGGGTTCATTGTCGTGTTCCGTGATGGAGTCATCGGACGGCTTGCCCCCAGGCACAGAGCCATTCCCGCTGCGACGATGAGGGGTCGAATGAAAGGCTCGCAAAAATGGTGCCCGAGAGGCTCTAGCCGTCACCACGATGGTCGCAGGTAGAGCTTTTAGAATAGGGGTCTGCATCCGGACGGCAGGTCAAAGGCGTGCGCGCGCGAAGAGAAGAGAAGAGAAGACAACAACGGCGCCGAGAAGGTTGCAAACCGGGATTTGGCACTAGATGTCATGGCCCAGCCGCAATGCCGACCGATACCTGGGCTGCTGCATCCTCAATTTCAACTCGATATCGACGTCTTTCTCGGTGTTTAGCAGCAGTAGAAAATCAAAGGCCAGGGTGAGGTGGTCAAGGAGGCCCCCACATTAGTAATTTTTGGCCCGACGCCGGCTTGCATAAGGGCAGTCAATAGTACTTAAAGTACTTAAGTAGTATTTAGTGGCTTTGGTGCCTGGTACTCCGTACTTTGGAAGTCAAGTTGATATGTAATGTCAATAGGTTGAAATGGCCGGCACCTGAGGTCAAATGTACAGCCCGCCCCAAACCAAATCAGGGCTTGGCTCCAGCATCAGCCTCCTCCATTCTGTGACGACATGGAGGCATAATAACACCAGGCCACATGTGCAGACTAATAGTTGGCAGCAAATCTGGACCCGTCAATTGTCTCCTCAGGCTCCCTCCGGCACTGGGCCGATCAATTGATCCCCAAAGCTCCATTCTTCTTCATCCAAAACCCGTCGTCCACTGGTCAGCTCTTGTCACTAGTGACTCACGAGCTCCTTCTAACACCTTGAGCATTTAATGGCGAATGCTCGAGTGCAGGAGAGTTGACGTCTTGGCCTTCCCAAGTCGAGGCTTCCAAACCGGGCAGCCGTTGGCTACCAGTTGACCTTTTGAGTTGGCTCGCTGACCTGCCGAGTAACTGCTCCGGTCCCGCAACACATGCAGCAATTGCGCGGCTCCCATCGCAAGGTGCCACCTCAAGTGCCGGCTATCAAGTAATAGCGATCCTACTTTCGAGCTCGTCTGGCCCCTGCCGACTGAAACCTTGGATCCTTCAACAGCGTGTGTATAGAAGGCCGCGGCGTGGTTCAGTGACCATCATGCTAACCTTGGAAACCTTGGGAAGCCAAGTAAGTGCCTTCCAATAGTCCGGTCTGTCATCTTGATGCGGCGCTCCTGACTACGGTGGGAGGTAAAGAGTATTTGACCAGACCAGGTACCCGGCTGTCGCGCTTTATACACATATGTACTCCAGTATATCGGTGTATACCTCTTGATGCACTTATATGCTGCAGTATATCAGTGTATACCTCTTGGTGGCAAATATATACTGCCGCCGACAAGACACCGCCGTGGACACCTCCCTCTCCATTACCCAGGGTTCAAAATATTCAGACAAGAAAAGACATGGTACCATAATGTCGGCCATAACCGGTAGCGACTCTTTGGTCTGGTCCCCGGATTCTCCTCCTCAAAACAAGCCCTATCATGCGAAACGGCCGCACAAGAAGTCCCGCCTTGGATGCCAGAATTGCAAAAGGCGCAAGGTCAAGTGCGACGAGAAACGTCCATCATGTGGAATATGCACTCTTCGTGGGGAAACTTGCGTCTTCGTTCTTCCAGCTGCCTCCCTCGATGTCAGCTCATCTAAACCAAAGTCGCCGTCAGCCTCCCCCGGCTCAAGGAAATCGTCCCCTGATTACAACAAGGCTCTCGTTTCCACACAAAACCAGTCCTCAGCGCCATTTACTACGACGCTATCTGATCGTCTTCAATCCCCTGACTTCATTGTTGTTCGGGAACCGCTCCAGATAGCGACTGGGTGCGACGCCATCGACATGAAAATTCTCTGGCATTTTTTGGGCCATACGTGTACCTCCTTCTCCATCGAGGGTGGCGACTCCAGGCCCATGGAGGACCTCATGCGAAAGACTGTCATGGATCACGCTTTCAGTGTCAAATTTTTGTACAATTGCGTCATGGCCTTGTCATGCCTTCATGCTTGTGAAACGACTGGCGACGACATGGGTGATCCCTATCGTCTTATACGCTACCAGGACGGTGTCTTTGAACCATTTTCTACGGCCATCAGGACCAGCGATCCAAAAACGTACGGCGCGCTTCTAGCCAATTCTCTTCTCTTAACTGCCTTATCGTCTCAGAATTTTCGCCTATCCCACGCTCCCGATCTCTACATTATTCAGTGGATGACCATCTGGCGTGGCATTGGAACGATTTTCCAGACAATAGATAGAGCTTCTTTGAGGAGCACCGGGTTAGAGCAATTGTTCTATCGGCCAGCTATGAATCTTACCGCGGCTGCCGCATACATACCTAGAAATCTCAATGTCTTGGTCTCGTCAATTCCAGCCGATGATCCCGATCAGGCCAACAGGAAAGCTTATACTCGAGTGCTTAGATATCTAGCAACCCTCTACCAACACATGCATCAAGGAGGTTTCGGGGCTGTAATGAAGCTTCGCATCATCACTTGGTTTACATATCTACCTCATGACTTTGTTCGGCTGGTACTGGACAAGAATTGCCGTGCTCTGGTCATTCTAGCACACTACGCCGCATTCCTCAAACTAACTATGGGAGTTTGGTGGTTGGTAGGCATAGGTGCTCGATCTCTCCGAGATATCTGTGCATTCCTCGGGCCAGCGTGGTCCAACGAACTCAAGATTCCACTCTCAGCAAGAGATATCGAGGATCCAATTGAGCTGGCAAGGCTAGTTCTGGACGATCCCACGTGGGAGCCACGTAGATCGCCGACTGATAAATGTGACGCACAGGAAGAACAAGAGACGAGGCAACTCGGCCTAGTAGACGACCAGGGTAGACCTGTCTACTACGAATCCGAAGCAAGGGCTGTCGTTCTGGCGAATCCAAGCCACCCAGGCGACGAACCAGTGTGGAACGCTGGTGAATAAGGGCTGATTTGCTGGCTCAGAATTGGCCAATACTTCGAGATGTTTAGTTCGAGGTCTATACAGTGGGAGGCGGAAAGTATTGGACCAGATCAGGTACCTGGCTATGGCGTTATCATCTACCATAGTAAATCAGTGTATACTTCTTAGTAGGTAAATATATTCTTCCACAGACTGCAGTACCTCGCACAAAGGTAGTCTCTTAGTTAGAGACCGGTTTCCCACCGAAGTTTAATGGCCACAGGATGACGGTAGCTCTGATGCGTGATGGATGCGAATTCCCCTCTTCGGTCAAGGGATGACGGCTTATTGGACGATATCACATGTGTGTCACAAGTATACTGGCCATCCAGTGGCCCGACCGTCTCTGACGGCATGAAGCAGAACCCTCGTCCTTGTATCACGGAAAAGACAGCACCTCCGCAATTTTCAACGAGCAATTAGCTACAAGTATGACAGGGATATAAGACACACGGAACAGATAGTAATTAAAGTAAAGAGGAAGTTTTATCATTGGTACACAGCCCACAAAAGAGACTAAATAGATGGAGCTTAGAAGAAACCTCCCCAGCCCCTCGGTTCCTCTGGTCTATACACAGGCTCCTTCTCCACACCCTCAGATATTATGTAGCTAAGGCGCCTAGTTCTTCTCCAAATCCGCAAGAATCTTCGCACCCTTCTCCTTAGCGGAGGCAAGGTCACCAACCATGTAGAAGGCATTCTCGGGAAGGCCGTCACCCTCACCGTTCAAGATAGCCTGGAATGAGGCAATGGTCTCCTTCAGGTCAACCAGCTTGCCCTCGATACCAGTGAAAACCTGAGCGACAGTGAAAGGCTGGCTAAGGAACCGCTGAATCTTACGGGCACGCTCGACAGTGAGCTTATCGGCCTCGGACAATTCATCCATACCCAGAATAGCAATGATATCCTGCAAGGACTTGTACTCCTGTAGAATCTGCTGGACACGGGTGGCCGTGTTGTAGTGCTCTTCACCAACGATACGGGGATCAAGCATACGAGAGGTAGAGTCGAGAGGGTCGACAGCGGGATAGATACCCAACTCAGAGATACCACGAGACAAGACAGTAGTGGCGTCCAAGTGAGCGAAGGTCGTGGCAGGGGCAGGATCCGTCAAATCGTCAGCAGGGACGTAGACAGCCTGGACGGAAGTAATGGAACCCTTCTTGGTGGTAGTAATACGCTCCTGCATACCACCCATGTCGACGGCAAGAGTAGGCTGGTAACCGACGGCGGAAGGAATACGACCCAGCAAGGCAGACACCTCAGAACCGGCCTGAGTGAATCGGAAAATGTTGTCAATGAAGAGTAGCACATCCTGGCCTTCCTGGTCACGGAAGTACTCAGCAATCGTCAGACCAGTAAGGGCGACACGAGCACGGGCACCAGGGGGTTCGTTCATCTGACCGAACACCAGGGCGACCTTTGACTCGCCATCCAGCTGAATGACGGAGGTTTCCTGCATTTCATGGTACAGATCATTACCCTCACGAGTACGCTCACCAACACCAGTGAAGACAGAGTAACCACCGTGAGCCTTGGCGATATTGTTGATAAGCTCCTGGATAAACACAGTCTTGCCGACACCAGCACCGCCAAAGAGACCAATCTTTCCACCACGAGCATAGGGAGCGAGCAGATCGACGACCTTGATACCAGTGACCAAAATCTCAGCAGAGGTGGACTGATCAATGAACTCCGGGGGCTCGGAATGGATGGGCAAGAACTTGTCAGTCTTGATGGGACCGCGCTCGTCAATGGGGTCACCAGTGACGTTGATGATACGACCCAGGGTAGCAGGGCCGACAGGAATGGTGATGGGAGCACCAGTGTCGGTGGCCTTGGCGCCTCGGACGAGACCTTCGGTACCTGTTACGTTGTTTAGAGCCTGCAGGGACTTCATGCCGGGGTTTCATGGGGAAAATTCAATCATACCGTCCATAGCAATGCAACGAACGACGTTCTCACCCAGATGTTGCTAAACATTATTGTCAGCCATAATGTTGGTACCGCATGGGTTTATTCTGATTAGCAGCGACATACGGAAACTTCTAGGACGAGCTTCTGGCCATTGTTGTCGGTCTCGAGGGAATTCAGAATAGCAGGCAACTTGGCGGTGTCGAACTTGACTATTGGCAGATCAGTTACAAGATTTCCCGTGTAGCAATGACCTTCCATTGGCTGTGGGGAAAGTCGGAGACCAACCGTCGACGACAGCACCGATAACCTAAACAATGTGGTTAGCCCAAAAAGGCCTCCCTGGCCGGGAATTGCGGAACTCTGCTTACCTGGTGAATCTTGCCGACACCAACGCTGGCAGAACTGGCGAATCTGCTGTTCAGGGGGAATCGGAGAGCGGCAGGCTTAAGGGCACGTCGCGAGGCGGCGGCCGAGAAGGTCGGGCGAGACGCCCTGGCGAAGGAGGAAATGCCGCTATAGAAAACATCCACGGGTCAGCTCAATCGCCTCAATCGGGCTCAATTGGCATAACGGGTGCGCAAAAAGCCCCTGAAGATACATCCAGGCGTCAAGACTCACCTCTTGAACATCTTGCCAGATGACAGAGAGCGATCAGATACGGGAGTGGAGAGAGGTTGGTTGGAACTGGGGGAGAATTTGCAGAGTGAGCAGTTTTGCTCGGAAGCGGACAACTTCGTCGGTTAGAGCTTTCTCTCCAATCACGTGACTCACTAGCCTGAAATTGTCCTGCACATGGGGCTTCACAGTGCAGACCTCGGGTTTTGCAGGAACGCCGTCCCCTTGGAGGGGGGGCTGAAATTTCAATGGCCAGTTGGCTTCTACGCGGCTATGATGCCAAGGCAAAAGCAAACAATATTCCATCGTACTCCGTCTCTGTGCCAGTTCTCCAAATGAGG
This sequence comes from Metarhizium robertsii ARSEF 23, assembly GCF_000187425.2. Lineage (NCBI taxonomy): Eukaryota > Fungi > Ascomycota > Sordariomycetes > Hypocreales > Clavicipitaceae > Metarhizium > Metarhizium robertsii. The sequence continues at coordinate 3,872,348 of NW_011942160.1, read as the reverse complement.
GCAATTGCAAGGCGTCATCATTGAACTTGCATAGATAGATAATTTCAAGTTGAGAGCATGCCTACTATAGCCAAGTACATATACAACCTACCTAGGTATTTAAGTAGGCACATGGCCTGGTCACGGAGAACTCATGTCGCGTTAAGTCAATCGTAGACACTCCGTACCTGCACAGTGTAAACTGACCCTTGTCGCCCCGGTCAACCGAGAGGGGACCATCATTGTTGGTACCTGAGGCTCCTTACTCCCCTTTCTACTGCTGGCCAAACAGATTCAAGGGCGGCTCTGGGTCATGTCGCGGCTCCCCGCCATCCCTTTCGTCTACTAAGCCACGTCCATTCCAAGGATTTTCTGTTCCGGGCCCCGGCCCTGTGTTCATTCGGCTTGCTCCGTCCTCAACAGTCACACCAGCACTTCAATGCAGGCTGGCAATAGCAACACGAATAACCAGACTCTACAGCGAGGCCCCGTTTTTGTCACGCTCCTGCTCGCGGACGGAAACTTACAATAGAATGTTCAATGTACATTTAAGCGGTTATTATTTGAGCATTGGCATTGTCTGTTCATATGAAGCGAATGCATGAAAACTCCTGTTACTAGTAGCCAAACAGGTCTGATGCTGTGCTGCTGTTTTCATTGAGGCTGTTATGATTGTGTCAAGAATGCTTCTGTAGGCTTCATGAGGTCAGGCAATTTTCCCCAACCACTCACTGCTCCTTGCACTCGGGCAGCCGGTCAATATCGAGGCAATGTACTGGCCCTTCGCTGCTGTGCTTGCATTCCAGGTTGCCAGCTCGGCAGATATCCCATCACGATGTACGTACTGCGTAAGTACGGAGGAGACATCCGATACATCTGCTGCGCAACCGTTTATTCCAAGGCCAGCACCTGGTATAAAATGTTAATTCTAGTCCACAGAACAATACTTTACCAAAAGACGATGTGTAAGCTTACCATAGCTGTGCGACACGGAATGTACACTTGGGTCCAATTCTTCCGCCCATTCCATTCCATTGGGGTCGTAAAGAAGCGAGTGTTTTCATCCACCCGATTGAACCCGCCCGCCTCCTTGGAGTCGGTGTTGAGAACAATACGATATGTGCCAGAAACCTCAATACCGATGCGATAATCAGCGAAACTTTGGGAAGGGTGAAAGTTAAACACGAACACTAAGCCCGCCCGCTCGAAGACAATGACCTTGTCAACCTCATGCTTGAGTGAGATATACGCTTGGGGGGAATGAAGCCATCCATATTTAGCTTCACACTGGTTCATTGATCGATCAAAGTTGTTGAGATACTGATACCGTAGCAGGTGATCTTCTGTCAGGTTAAGCTGGCGACGCGCATACCAAAACGAATTGTTGTTCCCTTCCCTAGGGAAGTCAAGCCACTCGGGATGGCCAAACTCGTTACCTTCAAAATTCAAATACCCTTCGCCTCCCAAACTATGAGTGAGCAGCCGAATCATCTTGTGAAGCGACATGCCTCTCTCAATTACGGGTGTCAATGGTGACAGGACCGACATATTCGTGTACATTTCAGCGTCGCAGAGATGCATCATAAGTGTTTTGTCACCTACCAGCCTGTTTGAGTGTGAGTGAATGCACTTGACTAGACGCTAGCGGGGTATTAACATACGCTTGGTCGTGACTCTCACAGTAGGCAATGGTCTTCTCGCCATGGCGTCGATTAGCAAGAGTGAAGCAGATGTTTCCAATATCCCACTGCTCATCCTTCAGCTCTTTCAGAATCTTGATCCACATATCCGGGACTGCCATTGCAAGGCGATAATCGAACCCAACACCTCCCAGCGCAAGAGGCAAACAGAGCGCTGGCATTCCGGATACGTCTTCTGCTATTGTGATACACTCAGGAAACAAGGAGTGTAACATTTCGTTGGCAATCATCAGATATACCACAGCCTCTTCATCAACTTCGGAACCAAAATATTCATGATAACCGCCAGAAAAGCCCCTACATATTTATCAGTCAACGATTCGAGTCAGTCCTCCGGGTTTTGGGGGTTCGGAAATTGCTTACGCGCCAATGCCATGATGAACGTACAGCATACTTGTAACGCCATCAAACCTAAATCCGTCAAAACGATATTCCTCCATCCAAAAGTGCAAATTGCTGAGGAGAAACCGCAGAACTTCGTGGTGGCCATAGTTAAACAGTCGGCTGTCCCACTGATCATGACGCCCCTTGCCGCCGCCATGGAAGTATTGATGATCTGTACCATCAAATTCGTTTATGCCATCAAGAACATTTTTTGAGGCGTGACTATGCACGACATCCAATAGTACACTGATTCCCATGGCGTGTGCAGTATCAACGAGCTCTTTGAGATCTTCAGGCGGCCCATATCGACTGCTTGCCGCGAAAAAATTGTTAACTTGGTAACCAAACGATGCATAATATGCATGCTCCATGACCGCCATAAGTTGAATCGTATTGTAACCAAGACCTTTAATTCTGGGGAGCATATTCTGTGTGAATTCCTTGTAAGTCGCTACTCTTTGTTCAGGCGTGGAAATTCCGACATGGGCCTCGTATACTCGGACACTGCCAGGTTTAGAAGGCCTCTCATGTTTGAATTCATACTTGTCGGCTTTAGGGGGGTTCCAGAATCGCGCATCATATGCCGGAGACACAGTCAGATCTTGCGTCACGTATTTAATCCAAGCCGGCAGACGGTCCACCCTTCCCCCATTGGGTAGTTCCAAGGAAATCTAGTTTCACAGGTTTCCATGTTAGTCTGTTCTCTCATTTCTTTGGTTCAATAGCCTTGCGAACCTTGATTTTTGAATTATGTGGTATGGCTGGCTGGCCATCCTTGGGTGGCAACACAATTTCGAAAACTCCAAAGTCGTTCTTCTTCATCTCATGGGAATTGGCATCCCAGTTGTCTAAACCTCATTTGAGTATTATGGCGGATTAAGAAGAGTGATACAGCTGGTTTATACGCACTGAAATCTCCTACGAGTGATGCTGCTACAGCATTGGGTGCCCATTCTCGATATGTAATGGTGCCATCATCACTCGCATTTAGGCCAAACTTCTCGTAGCCCTAGATAATGCAAAATCAGGTTCTCTGCACTGCGACATGATGGTAAATGTATCAGAACAAATCCGATGTAGCTTACCCTCGAAAATTTCTCCAAGCCACCTTCAGTGGCTTTAATTCTGTTGATCCAATCCTGGGATTTGCCGTATCTGCGCTTCAGGGCTTCGCTAAATGGATCCAGCCCGGGGTCCAGCTTTACCACGCCTATCATTGTGGTTAGAGGATGACTGATGGATATGTACTTCGTGAGAATTGAGGCTACATACCAGTGCCATCCCGAGGTATATCGTCTGGAGTCAAACCAGCAGCGCCCGCTTCATTGAGCAGCCCTTGGATGTCTGTCATGGTATCAATTGACAATTGTCCAGAGGAATGTGTATTTGAGCTGTAACTATTCGTAGTACTGTCTGGATGATGAGAATGCGTGGTTCGTGGTAGGGATGGCGCTGCTCTACAAATTGTTGGGAGTGGCAAAACCAGGTGAGATGCGTCGACGTTGGCGCTGGGCTCGGGTCCAGGCTATGGGAGCACCTGAATGCGGCAATATCTCGACTTGGGCACGGAACGTCTAATTACTTGAGTCAAGAGGTCGGGATTCAGGAAGAGGGATAGGGAACATTTATCTCCACGAAGCTTGGTACAAGCTCAATTCAGGTTCAAACAGCTCTAGCAACTAAGCTAACATTGATTGAAGCTAGTGGCGAATGAGCACTAGAGCGGCTGCGGGGTGACAGTGACGTCGAAGTAACGCCGAGACTCTGCAAAGCATTTTGATGCACAGCAGGCCGGCGTCTGGTAAAATCGCGCCAGGCGGGTGAAAGTGATTGGGTCAAACGATTAGCCAGTTGACGCCTCATGCAATGCAGCGTTGGTTCGCGACCTTTACTGGCGCGAGGTCTTGTGCCGCCCATCCATGACGAGTATCAGGTCTGGTAACTGGGCCCCTGGGTACGCCAAGTCGACAGACCAGTTGACGCTTGAGATCGATCTGATGCGACGGCGTGTGAGGGAACCCGTTGACCTTTCAACCTCTGCTAGAGGTCAGCCGGTAGGCTAGCTAGCGGCGGGCACAGGACTCGAGTACCTATGTGCTAGAGGTATCAATTGATCCGTCCAAACTGCTCATGCGGTCGATGGCATGCACCCCGCCAGCCTCCACTGGTGGGTGGCAATCTACCACTACAGGGCCAGAATATCGCTTGCTAGTGGCCGATAACGGATACCCAGGGAGGTGCCTGCATGTGGCCCCAACTTGACGTGCTGCATCTGAGCGCTGCGTTCAATGTTCCATCATCATCAAGGTTATCAGACAAAGTCCATGTTGCAACATACATCCAGCTAGCAAAAGATAACGACATGGTTCGCCCTAACATAGAGGCCATCTCGAGAGGATATTCACGTTTTTGCATCTGAATCCGAACCACTTCGTCCCTTCTGCCGTCTCTGTAATGACATTCCCAGTTTCCGATAAACAATCCCCGCCAAATCGAGTATCAACCAGCATTCAGTTTGCTCCCGCATCATCGCAGCGGCCTCTTCGATCGGGCTTCCGCAGCTTGGCACGAGCTGGGCAAGTGTGATATGAATAGCCACTTCACCATCAGCCATGCCTGGACAGTCAAGAAAGTTGGTTTGCGTTGTGCAGGCCTGCATAAGCTCCGGTGGCAACATACGTTGGTCACCAAGGAGCACTCATGTGCGTTGTCTTTCAACCACAGCTCCCCATCAGACATCTCGACGGACGCCAGACTTCAACTCCGGGTTCACAGGCAGCTATGACCCCACGGCTGAGCTGGGCCGTGGCCCTATGTTCAATAAAGCCAACTTTGGAGTCCCCCAATTCTACCCTCGGGATCTGAAGAGACGAGTCGATGAGTACGTTGTAGGCCAAGAGAGAGCAAAGAGGACCATTTGCTCAACCCTCTTCAACCATTATCAGAAACTTCGAAGGCGTCATCAACACGAGCATGAGCAGAGAAACTTTCAGGAAAAGCTGATGCGTCAACGTTTTGCTCGCGACCGCGAGTTGCATCAAAAGAGAAGAGACATACATCCCGTAGAAGGTTTGCAAAATCAACCAGAGCACTTTTCCTTTATGCAAATGTACTATTGCTATCAGGAACCCCAAGATTAATAATACCTTTCTTGTAGATGAATTTCCTGGGCACAATGAGTCGGTCAGACAGTTGCACGACGCAACAGAGTTTGAGGAAGACCCTCTTGATCATTTATATGTCCCAGAAGACCCGTCAGCGCCGGAGCATGTCAAGATTGATAAAAGTAACTTGCTGTTGATTGGGCCAACAGGGGTTGGCAAGACTTACATCCTAGAGTAAGTCGACCGTCTCCTCTACCGACACTATATTGCAGCTAATATGTATCAGAACGTTGAGCAAACAAATTCATGTCCCCTTTTCGATATGTGACTGCAATTCCCTCACTCAGGCCGGCTACATTGGCCAGGATGTGGAAACTTGCATTGAGCGGCTACTCATTGAGGCCAACTACGATATTAAAGCTACGGAATACGGAATTGTGGTGCTAGATGAGTTCGACAAGCTTGCCAGGAGAGAATCCCCGACAGGGCGTGATGTTGGTGGAGAAGGTGTCCAACAAGCCTTGCTCAAGTTGGTCGAAGGGACCAAGATTACCATCAATGTGAAGGATAACCGATCATCACGATCAACCCCGCCAATCACCACAAACTATAGCTCTGGTGGATCGTCGTCGTCGGCACCGCAGGCCGTTCCCCCAGGGGGGAAAGTCGACCAGTACACAATCGACACCAGCAACATCTTATTCGTATTCTGCGGTGCGTTCGTCGGTCTGGATAAAGCCGTGTTGCAGCGTGTAGCCAAGCCGTCAATGGGCTTCGGTGGCGAGTTGAGAGGTCGGTCGACACTTTCTGGGAGCAAGCACATCCTTCCTTTGAGCGTATACGCTCATATTGCTCATCATGACGCGATGCCAGAAGCTTCATTTACGCCGCTAGATCTTGCAACACCTGCAGATCTGCAAAGCTTCGGGTTTATCCCAGAACTAATAGGCCGCCTACATAACATCTGTGCTCTAAGTCCCTTGTCCACCAGCGACCTGCTCCGTGTACTCACAGAGCCCCGGAACAGTCTTGTTGCGCAATACACGGCATTATTTGAGACGTACCCGTCGCGATTACGCTTCACTGAAAAGGCATTATACGCCATTGCAGAAAGGGCTGCAGCTATTGGAACTGGTGCCAGGGGTCTGAAGATGGAAATGGAACGTATTCTCGCTGAGCCGATGTTTGATGCCCCTATGCCGTATGTTCTTATAACAGAGGACTGTGTTAAGGGATCAGGTAAAGCAACATACTGGGGTAAGGACGGGAGGTTCGAAATAGACAGGCGGTTGGAAGAAGAGAGTATGAGTCGTCAAGACACAATACCTCAGGTGACCTTTGAGCGTATGAGGGAGGCCGGGCAGAGTGGGGGGTAAGATGAGGTTGAAGCAAGGTGGGCGGTGATATATATATCAGGTTTGCCTAATAATATGGCGAGATGCCGCTGGCATCCATGAGTCCTTGATCTTCTCCTTGCGTGAGGGGACATCGCGAACGGGCACATTCATGGTCACCGACGAATGTAGCATTTTCACGGCGAACAATGGAGAAATTTAATTTTTCGGAGTTCCGTCGTTGTAGTACAATATTTACAACCAATCAATCAGCTCATCTTCCGCCTTGCCGGCCTGACCTCCCAGCCACGCTCGCTCTAGAACCATTTTACATGTGGTGACGGTTCCCCCACAAGTTCACCTCCTACACTTCTATCACAAAAAAAATTTGCATGGTATTGGTAGAGAGAGTTTAGTTGCCCTTCGGAGGAGACTGGACCATGCCCTTGCCACTGTAGCCCTCGGATGTAATACCGGTAAGGGGATCGGCTTTTTGTTGCTGTAAAGCCCCGTAGATTAGCACTGGCTCTTTCGGGTTTCAAGGGCGAATATGCTGAATAATTCATATCAACTTACGATAAGGAGCTCATTGGAAGCCTCCTGATATTCCTTGGACATGGTATGGGGTTCAGGCTTGGCAAAAGATCGAATGGCAGCGAAGATGGCAAAGCTGGCAGCAAGACCGACGGCAACGCCCCAGGCAACGCGAGCATTGGTACCCGGGGGGTCAACAGCACGGGGGCCATGGGGACCAAAAGCGATCCAGTATGCTAGTGAAACAATATGTGTTAGCTCTTGTTCGGTCAATGGTGAGGCCATGCAGCTGTAGGGAATGCGCGTGTATCCCGGCAATCCCCGATTGACGCATCGAGCAAGGAACTCGTTCGGGCATGGCAAGGGGGGTATATTCTCCATTGAACAATCACGAAATTGAAGGCTTGCTGTCGCATGGCAGCGGAGTTGGGGAGTGAACGCTTGAGCTGTGGTGGTAGTGGTTGGAGTGGTGATCCTTGGCAGCTCGGCTATTCGGGAGGTATTTTCGTAGGAAAACGCTGAGCTATCGGGAGAAACATACCGGCCTTCTTCTCCTGCAGGGTCAACTCATTCCAGTTACCCTTCATGCGATCACGCAGAGCCATCCACAGATCAGCCTGCTCCTGGAGAGGCATGCCCTCCCATCTCTTCTCGATGTTCTTGAGTGTAGGGTTGGAAATCGCGTGGGTGGAAGAGGCTCGGGAGGCAGCGGCTGGGACACTGCGCACCAGGCCCTTGCGCAGCATATTCGATGCCGGTGTGCGCAGCATTTTGTACGGCTCAAGTCCGAAGTGGCGGGAGTTCAATTGGCGCGGTCGATTGCGCGGTAGATGGATTCCAAGATAGCGAGGTCAGGGAATTTCTGGGCTCTTAGGATCGGAATCAATCGTATGATGGATTTCATTCGACTCCTGCGAAGAAAGCTCAGGTCCCGTGATGACTAAGTATTTGTGCCGGTCACGTGTATATCGGCCAATCACTGGTGACGGATTTGTGGTCGCTGAGTTCCTTTTCCGGGTTGCTGGGACTGCGCAGCTTTGCTACTCACAAAGTCGCTCGAGGTTGCGTGAGAATCCTTCATGATCATCAAACAATCAGCTAAAATTTAAAATTTTGGTGTCTATTAAACTCCTATAGTTTAAGTACTGAAGTGTGTCTCTACTTGGTAGTTTTTTTTTTTTTGTGCCGAGTAGATGGGCTTACTTTTATCGGTTCCGGATTGTCGTGAATTCATCTCGACACACATTTAGTACCTGTTTTGGACCGAGAACCCTGACAGGAAATCGCCACAGAGGGCTGTATCATGCAACCGTAGGTTCAAGGTTGTCTACATGGCCAATTTTGGTGTGCACGAGGGTGTCTGCGCTTATCCTGCGGCAACTTCTCCAACATAGCAGAACTTCCTGGCAAGGCAAGCATGCTATAGGGTAGTCAGCGTCCGACTGGGAGACTTTGAGAAGACACTGATGGCAGCGGTACTGTAAATGAAAAGTTTGGTCTAGGCATGTTACACTGTTTCTGAAGCACAACAACGAGGTTGCTTCAGGCCATCGAGGGACTGGAATATGAGCAGCACCTTTAAGCAGTCAATCGCAGTGCAGTCATCATTACGGAGGAGATGTGCACTCCCTGGGGAAATATCGGCCCCACATCGGCGATGCTGAAGCGGCAGATAATTGGATAGCCGGGCTCGCAATGGAGTTATCGGCAACATGACCATGGACTTTCCGCGGCGCCATTCGCGCATTCCATGGGAATTGGCACAACTTCAAGCTCCCATCTCATCTCACTTACACCCGCCTCATTGCTCTTTTTCTCTCGCCCCTGGGAGACCCCATTTGAGCACTGAATTGCCAAGAGAAAGTGATAGAACAGTCTCAGAATCCCAGATGGGTCGTCAGCCGAGACAACGACCTATTTCATGCACTCTCTGCAGAGTGCGCAAGCTCCGTTGCAGTCGTGTGTTCCCATGCTCCAATTGCACATCCCGGGGCGTGGTCTGCCAGCACGAGGGCACACCTCAAGATGCCACTGTTGCAAGTCAATCCAAGAGTGATATGCTGCCAAAGGATATATCAGCTTCTGAATTGTTGTCGCGCCTCGAGAGGCTCGAAGCATTGGTAGCCTCCCAGGCCAAGACCCAGGCCCAGACTCAGACCTGGCCGCCCGGGACAGGAAGTCCCATATCCGCGGACACAAGAAAGGCTGGTTACCCAGAGTCCGGACCTCCGACAAGCCTGGCTGCTGTTCCGTCACGGCTTCAAAGGCTGACTGCCGATGCCCTCTGGTTGGAGAGGTCATGTTCCGGCCAGAAGTTACTGGTAAGCCTGTGCTCATTATCAATCAACCCAGACGTACCTCAGAGCAGCTGCACATTGCCCTCGTCTATTCTGTGCACATCGCCACTGACATTGCCATGTACAGGATTCCGTGGTTGCTGATCCCATAACCTTCCGTACATGCCCCATAAGACTCATTACAAAGCCGTCTGGATTCATATTTGAACCCGACGCAGCTCCTGGCGCATTCGGAGTCACGCAAGCGATACGATGCATCTGGCTGCCGCGTCGCGAGGAAGCACATATCCTGCTGCAAAAATACCTCAGTGATGTTAGCCATTTTCATCATATCATCCATGCTCCCTCCATGGAGGGCTTAATAGATGCCACTTATAACGGGCTGGAGCAAGGCGACAGGGTCGACATAGGCGCCATCTTGCTCCTGCTGAGCATTTGTACCACCACAACATATGCTTGGACCACGTTTGATGACTCAAGATGCCTCTTTGCCAATTATGTCGAAGCAAACTCACAGGCCACTTCATGGCTGAAGGCTTCTCTTGACGTTGCTGATCACGCACATCGCACTGCCCACCTCTCTGTTGAGTGCGTCCAAGGCATGATCATTATGTTTTATGTCCTGTGCAGCCTCGAAGGAGTCTCATCACGAGCTCGATCCCTGGTGGCGAAATCCATTGCCATGGGCCGTGAGCTAGCCCTGCACCGCATCGACTACTCCCCCAATGGCTCCTCCGGCGAGGTTGCGGGAGCGGACACGGTGAAGACCGAGATTAGTCGTCGCGTCTGGTGGTACCTGACGGCAACAGATTGGTAAGTTACTCATACCCAAGCCGCGCTTGACCGGTAAAAGACGCCCAGACCTGACAAATGATCTTCAGGATGCTTGCCCAGTTTTCTGTACCGCAGGAAGGAACGTATACAATACACCCAAATCACATGGCTGTTAGGAAGCCACGCAATGTGGATGACGAAGAGCTTATTAGTGGTCGTGAGGTCCCTGATCACGCGGCCGAGAAGCCAACTTGTGTCTCGTACTTCTTACAACGTATACGGCTGGCTGAGGTTTGCCACGGCCTTCTCGACAGGTCACCGTTTATTCTCCTCAGCCCAGAAACATTGGACTATCGGCAAGTAATGGAGGTCGATGCGAAGTTTAAACAATTCATATCCGAAATGCCGTCCTTCTTTTCGCTGGGCAACACAAGTCTAAAAGATCTTCCACTTGATGACCCAAGATGCTCACCAAATATCACCGTGCAGCGCTACACGCTGAATTTACTCCTACACCGGCAGCTCTGCAAGTTGCATCTACCATATCTCGCTCGAGGAGCGGTGGAGACACCATTTGCATACTCACAGGAGATGTGTATGAAATCGGCCAGGATTATCATTCAGGTAGAGCATCAGCTGAGGAAGGAAAACCTGGTGTACGTGTCGTTCCGGCAGAGGATGAATATGGTGCTTCGAAGCGTCTTCATTGCCACGATTGCCCTGGTCCTGAGTGCTTGTTTAGGAGGGGATGGAGACAATGGTACAGCCAGCGGAGAAGAAGTTGCGGATGCCTGGAGGATACTAGAGGAGGCAAGACACCAATCCCCGGTTGCGTCGAAGCTTCTCGAGCTGTCGGTACAAGTGCTGAAGAAGCACCGAGGAAATCACCCTGCACTAGAGGCAGTGAATAATCATGCTGCCGGAAAAGGCCGGCCACCAGGCGGGTCTCCTCCAATGACTCCTGATTCGGGCCATCGAGATGATGGGACGAATGGCATGTTACCACCACAGACGACCCCCGAATCAGAAACCGCGTACCTTGAGCAGCAGTGGCAGGCTCTGCAAGGGAGAATGGACCTGGACGCTATTGACTGGGACAGGCTTTTCTGGGGCCTGGATGCGCCTTTCATATAGTCGGCAGGCCTGTTGCATCTAGTCGGATGAAGTGGTTTGGGTTTCATACGTGCCCGATGTCCTGAACGCGCAAAGTTACAAAAATATCAGTCGGTACGGCGGGAGTGAATAATAAAGAAAGATTTACGAAGTTCATGATAATTACATGGCGGGAGAAGATTGCAGGCCCGACCTGGTGACTATTACGAAAACGACGCAACAGATGTGTCCGGTTTACCCGTTACTTCATATCCTTTGGTATTGTTTTAGCGTCTGACTGTAAGCCTGTTTCGTTTGTACTGCTTGTTTTTGTGTTCGATCCCGTGCTGCTACTTCGAATTAATGTCCATAGGATGCTGATGTAGTAATCGGCGACTGGTTGCATACTTTTGTGACGGCGACTTGCCATCTAAACCTTTTTCTTGGGCAAGGGCTGGCTGGAAAGTGTAATAGCCTGGCGAAACGATCAGAAACGACGAAATTGAATCTTGCAGGCTGTTTCGGCCAATATCCATCACAAGGTCCGGGCCTCACCTCCCATTACCCCAAAAAAGATGGCCAATCCCACTGGAAGAGCTCGTTGCAATCCGCTCATGTTGCGATGGCTGTCCTGGTAATAGTCCGACAGATTGCGTAGCGTTTCGCAATAGCCTGGGCTGAATGTTGAGGGGGCCAAAAAGGTTGAACTGCGGTATCGTCTGGCGAATAGCCTATGGCACTGAACTCGGAATAGCTTACATGTAGCTTGAAGAATCAACTTCGGTCAATTGCTTCAGCAATTATCGACCCACTCCTTCTCCATTGGGCTCACCTCTGGTCTGCCGGCCCCCACTAAATTGCCGCGTGAACATTGAATGGTTCAACGCGTCTCGCGATTGCTAAGCGCGTTGACTTGACCATCGGCTCCAGTTGGAGAAAATAGGAACATCAGACAGGATCATCTTCTCGACTTATGTAAAAGACCCTGCCAATCCAGTCCAGCGCATCAACACAAATAAAGTACCATGCAACAAATCATGCCTGCTTAGGGATATCATTTGTGGTGCGGGTGAATTTCTTATACCTTTCTTCTTGTCATGCTGCTGCTTTTGCCTTGCTCTGAATTCTCGTGCCGTTGAGACAATGATGAGTGGACGCCATGACCAACTGGAGAGAATTGGGTGAGATACCAGATTCAGAGGACGATGAGGGCTTCTATAGTCAGCCGTTGGCTTCGCGACCGGTTGCTACTACCACTGACGCCGCCGTACCCGTCTACGATCCAGATCCTGGCATTTGGGACTTTCCAGGCTCACCGAACAATAACAATAATGACAACGTCGTTACGAATCCGCGAACACCTGCCCTCTCGATTCCAGATGAAGAACAGGTGATTGACCTCGTAGCCTCATCGCCGTTGTCATCTGCGCTTAGTGAAGATGGGCTGCCTGGGGTTGAGGATCTTTTTCCTGGAGACGACACCCAACAACATGTGGGAAAACTAGAACAGGGAGACGCAAAACTATTGGGAGCTTCGCAAGCAGAGAGCCATTGCAGTTCTGCAGTGGCTCAAGATTTGCCGTTGTCCCCGGACCCCCCTCTTGATAATCATTCGTTCTCCCGCAAACCTGACGGACAGAGCCAAACAATTGGGACTGGTGGGATCTCTGAAGCTCAGCGAATAGCAGTTCGATACGAACGATCGTTACGTCCTCGAAAACCCATCCAAGAGCATCCGTATCTACTCGAAAATGCTCAGTATAGCAGTTTTTTGAAGTTGCACGGCGTAAAGCCTTTGCGAATGGCCATCGAGAATGAGCGAAGGAAACGGGATGCTCAACCGGGAGGATCACAAGAGGATGACTTTCAGGAGGACAGCCAGGAGTCCTGCAAACCAGACACTCTGGACGACTCGTCTACAGATGAAATCGGGCTTCCAGGAGACCTTGACGCTTTGCTTTTGCCATCGTCAACACCCCTACGGCAGTCACCGACAACCAGACATATCGGAATTAGCAGCCCAGTCAGCTCTCATGGAGACACAGACAACACGAGTGTTGTAGATGAAGACTTACCTGCTCTAGAGGAGCTGCTGACAAAGCCTCCGAAACTCGTCTTAACCAAGGCAAACAAACGAGATGCAACTCCACTCACATCGTCGATTCGCAAAAGGATGAGAAGAAATATTATACAGAGTGACCCAGTCGACGATGACTCTGTTCAAGCGGCATCGGATGTGCAATCTCCATTTATACAGTTCTCGCCATCTTTACGTGTCCCGCCACTTTTGGAGACCGGTTCCGATGGAATCCCGAACCCTCAAGTCTGTGATAGATCACCGACTCTGTCTGCAGCAAGCATATCTGGCAGAGCAATGGGCGCTACTAACCGCGCTACATATATTGCCTCAAGTGATGAAGACGATGGGATCACCCCTGCAAATAACAATCCTACGTCTCCCGGTTCTGATGGTTCTGATACTGAAAATGAGACAGTGACAACCATGAGCCGCCGCATACGAGGTGTTCTTCCTGCTTCATGGCTGCGGCTTGACCGGCAAGCCGGCCGGGAAAATGCAAAGAATTCTCTCAGTCGCAGGACTCGTCTCCTACGATCTCCTGAGATCGAACACAAGCGAGGGGTCGCACAATCGCGACATGCCACAAATGGAACAGCTGCTCTTCCAATATTTTATGATGCATCGGATGAGGAAGAGGTGCGAAGCACGTTAGATGTCAATGAGAATAAATGTGACAACCCAGCTCAATTGGAGATCGACCACCCCGAGGTGCCAATTCGGGAACGAGACACAAACCATGAGGACGATGGAGGTGCCTCAGCTATAGAGGACAACGGGGTCGATTTCATGCTCCCAGGACCGTCGCGGAAGCGTCAGCTTAAGCTGACCGATAGCTTGGACCAAGGTGCCAGGAAACGACCGAAAAGAAAAGATCAAATCACGAAGCAATCCTATGGAAGGCTGAGGCAAGTCGGGATCAAGGCACACTTGCATGAATCTCCAATGCCGCGTAGGCCAGATTCCTCACTGTTTGAACACTCTCAGAAGCAGGATTTACGGAAACGAAAAAGCTCCCGAAAGCCCGCCGGGAAACAGGCTAGGACGTCGCCGCCGAAGCTTAGCATTCTGGACACTATCCAACCGGATGCACCACAATTTTTGAAGATTGCTGCACGGACAGCACGGACTAGACAGCTTCAGGGTCGTTCAAGCCCATATAAGAAAACCATACAGCTTGCAACTCGACAAGATCAGCTTGATGTGGCTTCAGTATTGATTGATTGGCGCTCAGGCTCCATCAAACAACGAGATTCAGTCACTGCAGCAACAAAGTCACCTCAAAAGAAACGAGGCCGGGTTGTGCTGGCGGAAGCTTCCGGGAACCGGCATGGCAATAATATAACCAGAGCACAGTCCAGGCCTGGTGTATCAAAGAAGCTCGTCAAGCATGTGAGCAATGGAGGATCAATTAGATATCTTCCAGCACAGGCTCATCCTCAGCGACAACACCTGAAGAGTGCCCGGAAGATTGCTGCCGTAAAAAAGACGCTTTCCCCGAGTTCAATTCGTCCAGCACAATTGGAGAGGGACGAAATTGTTCAAATGACCAAATTTGAGTTCAACACTCGGAAGCGATTTCTGGATCGCCTGTATCAAAACGGCCATTCTGGAGTGAGAAAGCCAAGCAGCGAGCCGTCATCTTTACGAGGTAGTAGCCGAAATCTCGGGGTATCTATGCAAGATACAGCAAATAAACAACCAGACAAGGCTAAGCAAATATTGGGCGGATCGCGAAATCCCAAGAAGGCAGCTCCTCGGCGTATCGACATCGATGCGCCTCAGTATAGCCACGCAAAGGATCCAGTCCCTGAAGTGTATTCCGCAGAACCAAGTATAGCTGGCACAGAGCCTGCTCAAGCCAAGCTTGTCGGCTTGGGACCCTATGGTACACAGTACACTCATCATTTCGAAATATTCCCACTTCACCCTGATGTCTTCTTCCACGAATCTACTCTTATCGGAAGCGGCGAGCTACAGTCTTGCGCCACGGCTGTCTTCTCGATGCACACGTCGGAAGCACAACCTTGTATGTCCATATCGCTTAATGACCATTTGTTTAGATGGGGCGCTTGGAATGACCAAACTTCCTCAGAACTAGGCGTGGTGCTGGATTATATCGCAGAGGGTATCGAGGCCCAGCTGGCTGGAAAGCCTGCTCCGTCACCCAGTGAACTGACTCCTGTTCTGGCCGCGTCGTTTGTACTAGGCTATATCAAAGACTCTTTTGGGTTCTTCGAACACAGCCAAAAACTGTCATTCCTCTCCCGAGCTCGTGAATGTCTGAATAACCTCAATAATCGCACTAACTCAATCCTCAGAACTGCCCGCTTCAGCATTCAGAGCATTGGTCATGTTTTGCAGATCTATGATAGACTGATGCTTATGGCCTTCCTTATGCTGAGATTTTGCAACCAGGACCCATTGCTTATAACTGAGAAGTTTTCAGTTGAAACATGTCTTCAGAGTCTTGGTGAAACTGCGATCAGCATCCTCACTGAATTGGGCATTGGGAGCTTGCAGAAGTTCTACACGGAACTCCACAATAGGCACTTCAGAGAAAGTGGAATTCGAAACGACTATCCTGTCATACATTCTTGGGTGATGGTCATGAAAGTCATGGATCTGGCGCACATTCCGAGGGCGTCTTTTTGGGATGTGGCTCAACGCTGGATCGCCCCAAAGCAGGACTTGTCTACCAGTAACGCTCAAGACCACGAACGTATCTGGGAGAATGTGTTTACGCTTCTTCCCCTTATGGAATTTAGCAATACTGGCGTACTCGTTGCTGGCCAGCGACACTCGGTGTCGAGCGATGGCTGGACAATTCCGCAGAAGCTTCTTAGGCAAGTTTTCCAGCTGTACGAGCGCAACCCACGACAGGCTGCCAGCTTCAACTATTATTGTCGAGCACTCGTTGGACGATGCCACTACCTTGTTCAAGAATGGGGTTGGAAGAAGTGTGTCAGTATAATTGGCTTGATATTCGACTTTTTCGGCTCACAGCAATTGGCGCATCTTCGAAATGAAGAAGTATTCAAGTCTCCGCGGTTTCTTGAGAGTCTAGGTGGCCGACCGAACCTAGCTATCGAACCTGAAGACCGATGCTTCCATGTATTTCTAAAACTTGTTGCAGTTGCAATAAGAAAGCTCAGAGCTGCTGGCTCCATGAAGGACATCAGCAATCTTGTGACAAGAATTGTGCCGAATCACAACCGACAGCATCGCAAGGACGAAAATGTGCATGCACGCGACCTGGCAGCGCTGAGGAATCATCACGACTTGCTGTGTACATTATTTTGGGCTGCCCCTGCTGAATGTCGCCCGTCTCCAATTCTCATTCAGAACCTTGTAGACCCGGCAGATTCCCACAAAGAAGCATGTCTGATCAACCTACGTGCGTGGACTCAGCTTGCGCGGTTTGTCATTAGCTCAGGGGAAACTATGATATCATGGAGGCCTTTCCACACCTGGCGAAATTCGTTTTTTGAACAGGTACTCAAACAGTACAACTCAGTAGCGTCTGAAGTTGCACTACAGCTCTCAGCTCTTGGAAAAGAACTTAGCCATTCGATCACTGAAGAGATGATCCACACCACAGTTGCTGTCAACAAGGCTGCTTTGGTTGACGTTATATACGCATCGTTGACAGCATCATTGGATGTCATCCGACATGCTCCTGATTTTCCGACAGCGACTTTCCCTTGGAATATACCACAGTTACGAACCATATTTACCCAGTTTTCAGTCACTCTTCCTGACCTGGCGTGGAGGCTCCTCAGAGTGGCCCTGGCAACACTCGAAACAATGCTGTCAAAAATCGACGATTTCAAGGCGAATGAAGAGAGCCAACAGAGTGAGAGCCAAATTCCCAACGCCGACGTGGCAGACGATGCGCTCCAACATTTGGACCAGAATTTGTCCAAGACATTTTTCGGGATGGCGAGGCGTGTCCTTGCAACTCCTGTGAATGAGCAAGATTGCCACACTGTTAAACAAGCACAAGTGGAATGTACCGAGCAGATTGTCATCCTTGCTGCACGAATGAGCACGAGATTCATCAACGGCGGTCTGATGAGACTTGCTGGGGCTTTCAAAGGCAGCTATCAATTATTCTCTGAATCGCCGTTCACGTTGGATTTGCGTCAACGCGGATATGTGGTCTTGTTTATCTCAACTCTGCTACGATACGGTATTGATGATTTCGGCGACGCTGGCTTTAGTCTTTGTGACATTTGGGTTTCCTCTCTGGCCAAGCCTCGTGCGTCTTTGAAATATGAGATTGAACTAGGCAAAGAGCTTCGTCGCCGTGGAAATATGCTCGTGCCTGAGGCTGTGTTGGGCATTTCTATACAGCCCGATTACAATACCAACCGAGACCTATTGGAGTATGCAATTTCATCGATGCGTAAAGCTGTTCGGGATGCTGGGCCAACCCTTCGCGCTGCAATGACGGCGGAATATTCAGCGGCGCTTAAGGTGATGATGGATCAGATCAAAGAGGACCTCAAGAATGGGACGCATACGTCGAATGAGCATGATGGCTATGTTGTCTTCATTCAAGGCGTTATTTCTCTTGTCAAGACGTATGGGTCTGATATATGCGCGGTGGACAATTACTTTTGTCAAATAAGCAAAGAATACTCACCGTCTGCAGAAGATCCTCAGCTCAAAGTCGCGAACCTCAAGTCGTACGGCTTGCGGCTTCAGGACGGCGACGCTCGCATTGGCCAGTCGCTCTTCCACCTCCTCTTCAACAATGCAAAATTCTCGATTTTCAACGGCAAATTGACAGAGGAAGTTCACATGCTGGGTAAAGGCATGTCCAATACCGGCGTCAAGACCTTCATTGTGTCGAAAATGCTGCCCTCCATAATCCATGCCTCCTTTAAAGAGAACGATGCCTTTCCGTTGCTTGACATATACGTGGAGGCTTTGGCACTTTGCTTAAGTGGCAAGGCTATACCGCTGGAGCTCTCAGCTGATGATGCGCCCGCAATTTGTACGTTGCTGCAAGCTATGCTGAATGGAATAAACGGGCTGTTCAGTGGTGGACGGGGACGGTCCTTGAACGGGTCTCAGATTCATCTTGCGAACCAGGCGATTGGCCTTGGTAATTTGCTTTGGCCGTCCATTCACGTACTTTCAATGTCCAGCTCGCAACCGCCGCTGTGGACAAAGATGTGGAGTTTGTTGTGTGATTTTTGGGCGGTTGTTTCGAAGTGCCGCATTTGTCTGCAGAGTTCAAATGGGGAAGAATTGAGTAGTGAGGTGGCCCAGTTCGAAAGTCTTGTAATGGGCACAAGGGAAGCCCGAAACGAAGCAGACGAATTTGGTTCGGACGTGGTGAACTTTGCGGAAAACATCATCCAAGACGTAAGGAAGAACTGGAAAGTTACGGAAGACAAGATCGTGATACATATGCCGGGCCAGAAGAAAGGTGCAGCGTTGGCACCCTTGGTAGGATATACCAGATGGAAAACAGGAAGCCTCATTAACGAATTGAACGATGGGATACGGGAGTGGAGTTGGTGGTGGCGCAAGGCAAACGGTCTATCGTGTCTGGAGGAGCATTCGGGCAGCACTGTATTTTGAAAGTATTAGCATGGCATGGCGCAGAGGTCATTTGAGTATAGAAACGGGCCAAGGAGGTCACTGGGTGAAAAGATGTCTTGTTGAGCTACGTTTAATTGTGTGAATGCTGGTGTCTTCAACATGAAGTCCCAGCTCGTGGTTTGGCTCGATGTCCGTCTTGGACTTTGGTGGACACTGACGTCGTTGGTGCCCCATAGAACGCGGGTCCTACCGACGCGTCGTCCTTGCTTAATAGCTTCATCCAATCGAACCTCGCCCACCGGCTGCCTGCGAACGACCGTCCGTTGCAGGACATCATTGCTGCCCTGGCCGCTCTCACGTTTACAGTAATTATAGAATCCAAAGTCAATTTCTTTGTTCATAATCCTCCAAGACGGGTGAAACTCTGAAATATGGGCTCCCTGTTTAGGCTGCCCGAGGAAGTACTTCTGGCACCGCTGCTGGAGTCCTTCCCTGGCCGGGGGCATCAGATCCGATTGCTTGCGACGCTCCTTTATGTGAGTGCACGACATGAGAGACTTTGCTTGCTGCGCCTTCTCTGGATTAGGTTCCCTGTTGGACTCTTGAGCCAAAGACTAACTATTTTCGCTTCCTCAGCCTAGTGCCGCACCTTGTCGCAATCTTGTCCTCCATGGCACCGAAGCCACGGGTAAATCAAGCATCACGAGGCGACTGCTCGCGAATCTGGTTGACACGCAGCCTTGCACCGAAACACGCAGCGTGGGACTGAAGCATGCTGTCATAAACGCCGCACAGTGCATCACGGCCAGACACTTATTCGAGACTATCGTGGGCTCGGTTGCAGATGCTTTGAAATTGGATGGGGAATCAGGCGAGACGTCGTCCTCGACGTCCACCGCAGCACTTGAAAGACGGAGACGCTGCGAGACAATGGCACAGCTGTCAGCAACCATGAGCACAATGCTGGAAGGGCCGGCCAGAGATCCAGCATGGAGGTTTATCCTGGTGCTGGATGAGGTAGATAGGCAAAGGGATGCACCACTGACATTGATACCAGCCTTGGCTCGTCTGTCAGAGCTTGTAAGCATGCCCTAGGAAGCTCACAATTTCCATACATGCCATTTGATAGTACTGACATAACCCGCGCCAGATCCCCTGCCTCACCACCGTCTTCATCGTCACGGCGCCGCCTGCAGGCTTCCTCCGAACAACTGCCGCCGTGTACCTTCACTTCCCTCCGTACACAAAACCCGAGTTTGTTCGTATTCTTTCTCTCTGTCCGCCGCCTGCGATATCCGGCGCGACGCAACTCGAGACGACAGACCTTTGGACTCGTTTTTGTGCCGCTGTTCACGATGCGTTTGTACGCTCGGCTTCTCGCAGCCTGCCATCATTTCGCCATAGCTGTCAGGCTCTATGGCCGCGGTTTACCGCCCCCGTAGTTGCTGGAACCTACTCGCCAAAAGAATTCTCCAAACTGCTGGTGGCAGCACGTGTCCATTTTCAAGATGAATCCCTTTTGAACCCAGGCATCGTCTCAGTCCGCCCTGAACCGTCGTCGGCTACAATGACTACAACAGCAGTGCATCCCACCGCTTCTTCGAGATCTTTTGCGACCACCACCACCACTGCGGCCTCTTATCTGACCGCTTTGCTGCCCATTGCAGCACGTCTTATCCTCTTGGCCGCGTATCTCGCCTCACACAACCCTACACGACACGATTTGACCCTATTCTCAACCTATCACCATGGCCGTAAACGGCGTCGTGGCGGCGGCTTCTTTGCTAATCGTGGGACGCCCCGCACAAAGCACCGAAGAATTGCGCGCAAACTGCTCGGCGCACATGCATTTGTTCTAGAACGCATGATGGCAATATTCGAAGCGGTTCGAAGCGAGTGGTCTCCTGACGGGAGTTCTGTTGGAAGCACCGGCTTGGATGGTGACATTGGAATGGCTATTGCTACACTGGCTAGCCTCCGACTGTTGGTCAAAGTTGGCGCGGGGGATATGATGGATAGATCTGGAAAATGGAGAATAAACGTTGGTTGGGAATCTATCAGGGGCATTGGGAGAAGTATCGGCGTCGAGGTGGAGGAATGGCTCGTTGAATAGAAGCACGGGTTATCTATGCTTTATGGAGTGTATTCTTATTCGCCTATTCATATGAGACAAGCCTTGCACATGACCAGTTTAATTAAGGATGATGCTTATGAAAAGTGATAGAAATTTACAAGCCCATGTGGCCTTTTGTATTGGAACACGTCCACTGAAAAAAAGATGTGCACATGCGATCCCCAGAGGAAATAATTTATCCCATGTAGCCGGTACCCTGCCCATTTGCTATAAAATGAAGAGAAATAAATATCAAGACGTGCTACACATCATGCGTTTGTGGCCATGCAATCCATGCCAAACGGGTTACGCGCGAGTAGAACAACCAAAATAAGTCTCACGCGGCAAAATGGGAGCGAGCAAGCTTCGATCCTATACAAAATTTCCAACGCCAAAAGTCGCAGCATACTTTCTGATGCGTAAAGATCCGTTCTCGTCATACTTTAATAGCGCATACGCGTGACCGAAATCACCAGGTCCTAACTTCATCCAGCAAGAAGCCAAATATAGACCAAAGATGATTCCAAAGATGAGAATAGAATATAATTTTAATTTTCGCTTGTTTGAATATGACTAGGGTGAGGGCTTTGGTGACCCTCACCAATTTTGCGAAGCCATATTCATCTATGCACATTGTGCTCATAGGCAAGGCCCTGCCTAGCCTCTTCTGACGGAGAAAAGCATTACTCGATAGACCTTTTTGAGCTGTTTCCTCCGGAGAAGGAACTCAAATAGCCACGGTCATATGGCTGGGTTGTCACGCCATTCATCCCACTTGCTGGCCTGCTAGGCCGCTCTTCCAATGGGAGCAACGGGGAAGCGATCCGGGACTCAGTCATGAGGCGTGCTTTTCGGTCAGCCCTGTTACTCTCGCTGGTTCGATCGTAGAGATACAATCCCACAAAAGTCAAGGCAATACCCACTGCCTGGATGGGTGTTGTTGGACTTCGAAACCACAAAATGGCCATGACAATGACGAAGACCCGCTTAATCAAACTGGCCACAGAGTATGTGACGGGTGAAACCATGGAAAGCAATATAAAAGCCAGAATGTTCTGGGCAAAATGGAAGACGCCGTTGAAGATGAATTCAAGGGTCAGACGACCATGATCCATGGCATCTTTCTTGTTACTCAAGTCAAGTGAGCCGTCATGCAGGAAGTCCTTCAGTAAAGTAATGCCCTCGCTCCAGAACCAAATTGGCATCGTCACAACAAATGCCATGCCAGATGAATAGCATAGCAAGTTCAGCTTGTCCAACTTTTTGGATTGAACTCCAGGGCCTTCTGCCTCGGCCTTGGCAGCCTCGTTGAAAATCTTCTTGGAGACGATGTTTTGCGTAACGAAAATGAGGGTCGCTAAAAGCGCTTGAACAACGCCAAGCATTTGCCCTCCGTAGCTATGTTTTCCGGAACAGGCAAGCATGACCCCAGCCGTCAGGGGAATCAGGGACCAATACGTTGCCTGGGGGTATCGAATGTCGTAAAAGATTCTATAAGCCAGCACGGTGAACAAGGGAGACAGGCCTTTGATAGTGTGAACGAGGGAGACGGGAATTTTGGCGGTTGCGGTTGAACTCAAAAGGTGACCACCAATCTGGAACGCTGCGAGCGGCAGTGTGGCCATGAGTACGTCTCGAGAGGGCTGGCGGATGGGTTGTCGAAGAGCGGAGACCTTCTCGCGAAGGATTGGGAATAAGGTGGCGAGCCATGCGAGTAAGATGCAGAGGGAAGACACAAAGGCAAACTGGACCAGTGTCAAGGTCGCGGGTTTGTCGAAGGCATTGAGGATGGATTTGGACGAGGTGTTGGTTAAGGCGGAGGAGGTATACCACATGAGACAAAGAATCTGTCACAAATGGTCCAGGTTAGCAACTGTACGAAGAAGCTGTACACAAGATGCAGGCTCTCCATTGCAAAAAGATGATTGAGGTGGTGCAACGTACAACGAGCTTTGGAGACACGGGAGCCCGAAGAGCATCGGCAATCTCATGGGCATTCTGGCTCACGCTTCCTTTTCTGGTACGAATAGTTCGAAAGGCGTCGCTCAAGCTCTTTTGACGGCCGTGTCCTCGTTTTGAATCCTCGGACCAGGGCGAGAGATTCTGACCGTGGCCATTGACAGCTGCTTGTGTGTGACCATTCTCCTTCCGTGCGGCGGGGGTTGATCGACGATCTGAATGTGAAATGGCGCCATTAGGGAGGCCATAGCCAGAGGCAGGCTTCAGAGGGCTGGGAGAGCGAGATATGCCGTTGGGGAAACGAGGCGCATCTACATGGTCCGGGAACTTTTCCATGCTAGTAGATAGCTAGCTGCGAACCGTGGGCTCCAAAAGAAAAGGACCCAGGTGCAGGCCCCGAGATGCAGAATTTCCTCAGTGCCGTATCGCGAGTCCGAATATCGGGTCGGTCGCAGATTGGGTCGTGTTCAAGTCGGACCGGGGGAGGAGATGCGGCAATGGGACAAGACGGGATGCGATCATGCGAGGCGGATCGGAACTCTTGGCATGGAGATGTCGACGTAAGTTAAAGGTCCAACTGGATGTCTCCGACAGGCAAAGGGGACAGGGCACGCGTATTGCGGCTTCAGAATACCAACAGCCGGCGGGTTAAACGAATGACAGAAAGACCATGGACGGACACGAGGATGCCGGTAACAAATTATTGTAACAAGTCCATGGCGAGGGGGTTTTACGGGATTGACAGAAGCCAAAAGCGGCGACAGAGCGACGGGGAGCAAAGAGAGAAGGAGAAGGGGACAAAAACGAAAAGAGAGGCCAACAATTGGTTGGCTGATTGCGCCGGTGCCATCTGTCGACCATTGAGACATGAAACTAAAGCAGCCCTGAGGCTAGTGCTTGGGTACGGCGTACTTGGTGCGAGCATGACTGCACGTGGGTAGTAGACTAGTAGTACTACTAAGTAGGTAGTATTCTGTGGTAGACAAGACAATGGCTGGGGGCGGCTGGCAGAGCTGTCAACGACGGTGTCTGGTGGCACAGGGACGGATTGGCACTGGCGAATGCAGAAGACAGACTAGGCGCTTAGCACCTCCAGCAGTGAGCACCGTGCTAAAATTTAAACAATAGGAGGGACTGTAGCAGCGACCTGAGAGACGTCCGGTCGGTACACTAGCCTTAGGTTGACTCAATGCTCGAGCTGTCTGCGGCTCCCTGTGTGCCCAGTTTCAGCACGGCTCCAGTGGCGTGCTGCCACTTGGGGCGCCAATATCCGGCAATCTGCCGAGTCGATGCGTCTGCACGATAAGATTTATCTAGCTCTTCTTATGAATCATTAAACCTGACTCCCTTCTGCAGAGCGTGGCGTATATATACGTTCATCTCTCTGGCTGCACGACAACTAGTCGTCGCATTCACATACCTCTCCTGGGACTAGGCGCGCGCTTGACTTCTTTTTTTCTTGTCTTTTCGCGCTTTACTTTTGGCCGACATCCCTACGCTCCACGACGTCCACGACGTCCACAACCTCTTCAACCCCCGGTCGCCAGATCTCGAGTCGATTCCCAAGCTCCGTTACGCTTTCGGCTGACCTTGTCCTGACTGGTCGCTGTCCCTTTGCGGAATGGGAAGGGACCCGAAGCAGTACGTTATCGCTGTCACGGGTCTCTACGCCGTCTTTCAACTTCTGACCCGAACATCGAGTTCCTCCACCTTTTCTAACCAGCAAGGCGGCCTGTCGTCGCAAATTTCCACTTCATCATGGCGGCCGCAAAAATGACCAAGAACCAAATGCGGAGGGCCAAGAAGAAGGAGCAGAAGAAGGCTCAGAAACCCGAGGTGCGACAACACCGGCTGAAGCTGGTTGCTAATACAGGCCATGTCTCGAGAGTGAAACTGACATTTGCACAGTCTACAAGAGACTCCCCCCAAGAAAAAGTCGAAGAGAAACATCAAGCCAAAGATGTAGCCGACGACGCCAACCATGTCGATGCCAACACGGATGAAATTAACAACCATACCGCCGAACCTCCCGTCACCATAGATGCACCCGTCCTTGACGATTCTCTCGACGATTCTCTCGACGAGGATCCCGCTTTTGCCGTGTACAAAGATATATTTACCAAGTTTGGCGCCTCATTGGGGGAAGATGAGGTGGCCAAGGAGGCAAATGCGGGCAACCAAGGCACGGTTTTTCTTGGTGATGATGACGGTATTCCTGACGAAGAAGAAGAAGATGAGAAGCCCAAGCTATCAAAGAAGAAACGAAAGGAACTCAACAAGCTTTCAGTTGCTGAACTGAAGGCACTGGTTTCCATCCCAGAAGTTGTCGAGTGGCATGACGTGTCTTCGTCTGACCCTCGAGTCTTGGTTCAGATCAAGGCTCAGCGAAATGTGGTACCAGTCCCAACGCACTGGTCGCTCAAACGAGAATATCTATCATCCAAGAGGGGCATTGAAAAGCCACCCTTTCGACTACCTCAATTCATCTCTGACACTGGAATTACTGAGATGCGAGATGCTGTGCTCGAGAAACAAGCCGAGCAGACCTTGAAGCAGAAGCAGAGGGAACGAGTCGCGCCGAAAATGGGCAGGCTAGATATCGATTACCAAAAGCTCTACGATGCTTTCTTCCGCTTCCAAACAAAACCGGAGCTTACGCGGTTCGGCGAAGTATATTATGAGGGCAAGGAGGCAGAAGTCGACTACCAGCACTTTCGACCTGGTGACTTAACTGATGCTACCAAGGAAGCCCTGGGGATGCCGGCCGGGGCTCCCCCCCCTTGGTTGATTAACCAGCAACGCTTTGGGCCTCCCCCATCGTATCCGACGCTCAAGATTCCAGGCCTGAACGCCCCTCCACCTCCTGGCGGCTCATGGGGCTTCCACCCTGGCGGATGGGGTAAGCCTCCCGTCGATGAGACTAACCGACCATTGTATGGCGGTGATGTATTCGGCCTCGCCCAAAACGGAGCTCAACCACAAGCAACACAAGCTCAATTACAGACAGGCGAAGCCGTCGAACGGGCTCTTTGGGGTGAGCTGCAACCGCGGGAAGAGGAGTCGGAAGAGGAGGAATCCGAAGAAGAGTCCGAGCAGGAGGAGGATGCTGATGCTGGAGGTCTGGAGACTCCTAGTGGCTTGGAGACCCCCAGCGGTTATTCCACCAACTTGAATGAATACGGCTCTGGCGTGGAGACCTCCGTGGCAGGCGAAATGGACCTACGAAAAGAGCGCCGAGGCTACGATACCGAGGAATCATCTGCTCCTAGATCGGCATATACAGTCCTGCCAGAACGGCAGGTGCGAGCAGAAGGCTTCTTTGGCAGTGACCGCGTCTATGACGTCAAGGCCGGCCAGCGAGCTGGAATGCCGGTCCTTGGCTCAGAAGATGACTCTCGCAAGCGCAAGAAACCCGGCGATGTCGACGTTGCCCTCGACGTTGATTCTTTAAATCAGCATGACGGCATCAATAGGGATGCACTTAGGCAACAGTTTGAAGAGAGCCGTAGACAGGAAGGGATCGGAGCGAAGTGGGCTCATGATGATGACCTCACTGACCTTATTGCCGAAGAGAGCCGCAAACGACAACGCACAGAAAAGGAGCGCCAGGACAAGAAGAAGGAGAGCCGGTATAGGTTTTAATGAAGCCACCACTATGCCAAGCGTGACTGAGGTGCTTCAACAATTTTTTTTTATGAATGGAAAACTGAATGGGGGGCATTTGAAACCCCACGACATTGTAAGACACTGTGTATCCAAGGGAATAAAAGCACTCAACTTTGTATTGGTAGTGGGTGGTGGGAATGGTAAGTTGAGGACCGGGGTTTTTTTTAATTTACATATGTGGCGTTGCAGAGGTTCTTGGGCGTACTCTTTCAAGTTGTATAAGGGTCTTGCTAGGTTCATAGGGAGTGAACGTCGATTCTAATGTGGCCAACGTATATATGTTGATATATATTGAGAAAGCCACCTCTGTCCCTTGCCAAATCTCCCTCGCCCAGGTACTCTACTACACTCGAACGTGGCCATATTCCAATGCCAACTTCCGCGAATAAACCTGCAAAGGATTACTTGGCCTTATGTGCCTTACGTGGGCAACCACGGTGCTCTGACAGCGCGCCTTGAAGGGAGAAAGGAAAAGGGCGCGAAATTTGGATAGGTATGAATTTATTTTCTTCATAATGATTGCTATCAATATGGAGGGTATCAGTACCTCCATAAGAAGCTACAGATATCATCACTCTGATATATACACAACATTTCATAATCTTGACTTCTTTTTGAAATCTGAGCGACATACCCCAGTCCTCTCAGTTCTAAGACGAGGTTTGGTCCCGGCAAAGACTGTGGTGGCTATTGACGAATAAGGTCTGAACCTCTAGTCCGAACCTCTGCCTCTGCTGCAAACATTGCAGAGCCACCCTGGTTTCGTTACTGACATAACTGCATCGCCCTTAATACAATCAACATGGTATAATCGTTTCAAACATGCCTAGAGAAGACAGTGTCAGCTAATCGTCCATACATAAAAGACAAAATCAAACGCCAGGAGACCTTACGGTATTAGAGCATAGTAGGAGCCGCGGGCCAATAACGGGAAGCTGGCAAATAGTGCAACCATTGGCGCTTTTGCGAATTTGAGAGACTTTGGGGGATTGCTTGGTGCTGGCCATGCCTTTTGCCCGGTCATCGGCAGCCAACATCTCACCATGCGGACTTTGACCTTTTGCAGATTTTGCTCTCGCCTCATTGATATACCTGAACGCTTGTTGCATGTCTTCATCATCTAGGACATCTCGTGCCAATAAGACACTTGAGTGCTTTCCAAATTCGAGCATTCGGTGCTGCGCCCTAGCAAGCCAACCCGCTTTCTCTTCGACAAAGTTCAGCCAAGCACGGGGAAAGTACGCTGCTGAAGTGATATTTTGCCGCAAAATATAGCCGTCCCACTCCCATATATATTCCTTCTCTGCCGCAGTCACATCAGAAAAGTCCGCTATGCTTTCGCGATGCTTCTGTATTAACCATGTGATATCGGGAGTGTTCTGAGGCACATCCTGCCCGGGCTTCAGCTTTGCTTTGCTTATGGGATGAAACAGAGGTTGTGGGATGTTGGGAACCAGAACCTTGCTCGCGCTCGTCGCCTTGACAGGTCGGCGTAACGGTGGCTTCGAGAACTTTGAGACAGGGGATCCAGACTGAATTCGGCCAAGGAAATTTTTCGTTGGGGACTTAAACACTTCGTCGCCGTCAGGTCCGAGCCGCGACATAGCCCAATTCTGATCCCCAGATATGAGGGCTTGTATGCTGAAGGGGTTTGCGGCTCTCGCAAGTTGAAGAGCTTTTCGAGGAGAAAGCGTCGACTCTCGAAGGGCGGCTACTCGAAATAGCGGACCCTGGCTTGTAGTTTCGAGCACATATTTGTACGTTGGATGAGATGTTTGCAGGTGCAGCTGAAGTTCGTCCATGGAGTCATGACACGCACCGCAAGTTATACAACAATAGAATTCCAAGGATATTGGCTGATCACTTGGCAGTATGTATTGCACCCGGCCCTCCCCATTAATTTCTGTGTTAGAATTCCGCCCACGGTGCTTTCTCTCTCTTCCAAGTGCTTGATCACTCAGTACTTTTAGGTTGTATATCTTGTTCTTTTCTCGAGCTCTCAATGAACGAGATGGTGTCTGATCACCAGCAAGCTCATCATCTTGGTCTTGCGGTGATGCACTATCAGCATGACCATTAACACCATTTACCCCGTACTCGCCAGGATGGCTCATTGCATTATCACTGAACATGTCCACGTCGGGATGAATTGCCGTAATACAGGGCAGGGACCCTTTCTCAAGCCGTCTCAGGGCCTTAAATCCAGCCGTCCATCGAAGATCAACATCCATGACATAGTTCGTTTGGTAACTGGACTGGTCCGAGGGGTATCTTGCCGAGAGGCTCAAGGGGTTCCTCATCCTCCCAAAGACGCTGTCGAATCTGCTAGACAAGATCCAGTGCCGAGTTGTCCCCCATGGCGGGTACAGGGATTGTGTTGGTATGCCGAAGTCTTGTTCGTCTAGGGGTGGCCAATGAGCTGCATTGGCAGCCTCCAGCTCTATGAGCAGCTGGTATGAATCCGACAGATCAAAGGTGCCATCGTCGGGTCGATTAATTAGAATGCTCTCTCTCGGAACAAAGAACGGTGCTGGCAGGTCAACGCGAGCAATGCGATAGGGCCCGTTTGGATTCTTGAACGTGATCAGGTCACATAGTTGGCTCTGGCAATACAGGATCTGTGGCGGACCCGAGCTCATGTCAAACATGGAGACTTTGCATCTCGCCTTGGTGGTGAGAATATCATGAGGGACAGGCGTCCCTTGATATTTCTTGACCTTTTTTGAGTCCTTGTGGAGAATCTTGAGGACCTCAATGCGTAGCGTTGAACCGGACTCTGACAAGCGCGGAGATGCGACGAGATGATCAAGGTCGAGTGAGTCGGGGGATGAGATGCGACGGCGCTTTGCTGGCGGCCCGTCATCACTTTCGCCATGGGGCAACTTATGCATGGGCGAAGATATTATGTTTCCCATGACTGATGACTCTTGAAGCGCCCTAACACCCTTGAGCCAGGTACGATGAAGAAAGGGGGCTGTCCGCTGGCAAGGGCTATGCGCCGTCATGTTTGAAGCCCATTCATAGAACGGCAGGGTTGGAGGGAGACGCCAGCAAGTAAACCGTGGGGATAACGTATGCCAAGTTGCCTCAAGAGCATGAAGATGGATGATGCATTGTTTCTGCGGGTTGGTAGGAAGTTACTGTTGGTCAAGTGCGTTGCCTGAAGATGTTGACAATCTGAGCGTCAAACACGGGGATGCTGCTGCCAAAGGCAGAGGGGCCGCTGACAAAGGCGCGGTCTGGGGTTCAAGTGAGGAGTAGGTGACGGGCAAAATGATGCTGCGCCTAATTTTGAGCCGTGTAAACGAAGCCGTTGGCAACGAGATGATATCGTGTCTGGCGATGTGAGAAGTGAGGCTCAGTCGGACGTGATGGCGCATGATTGAGCAGTGAGACGCGTGAGGTGCAGGGGAACCTGCTTCCATGACGGCTCCAGGAAGGGTTTAGTGCGGGCAAACGTGAATGGGCATGTATGTGGTGGACCTCTCCACACGGTGATTGTGGTACCTTAATAAGATGCCTAGGCACTTGATGGTTAATCGGTACTCCGCTTGTTGTGCTCCATGCCCGTAAAGACAGGTACTCAACAACTCTGTGCTCCGCATTCTAGTACCTGGGTACTCGGCACATTCTGCCAATATGTACATCCGGCCATCTGTTCCTGCCCTCGATGTTCTTGAATCTTGATGCTGCTGTCGACGCAGGGAGTCTCACGTACATTACTTTGTAGGACAATATTCCAACATCCTGGATGATTCTGGCATTTCGCATCAAGCACTGCATTCATCACATGTGAATGGGCTATTTCCCTCGTTACGCTAGAGGCAGACAATCCCTGGGCTTCAAGCAAAATATCCTGCACGTGCACAGAGTATTATTATCATGACTAGTAGTCACTCAGTGTCAGTGTCGGGCTGGGGTGCTTACATAACAACCCCACTTGTCGAATATGCCTCGGTTGTCGCATGCGCTGGCTGGCTAGTCTCACCCCTGCACGCAGCACTTCCTGCATGCTGAATGCAAGGCTGCCGGAACTTGCGCACTCTGGAACTGAACTTCTTACCCCACCAAACCTCGAGGCCTGCATGCACATGTTGCCGTCACTTACTCCTTCGACGCCAACTTTTTTACGCTGCAGTAGCAGTTCCGTGTGATGGTAACATCGAGAGCCTGCCTTCTCGCCACCAAGATGCTCAAAATTCCGCATCAATGTCCTTTGCAAAATCTGGCCCATACTTCTGAAGTTTGACCGCCGCAGATAGATACCCCGACTAGCCGTGTGGAAGATTTCATATCGATTAGAATATTCATTGCCAAACGGTCCGGGTATTCGCATTGTCCAACTGAGATCCTCCTTGAGAAGGGCCGCCCTCGATACGATATATCGTCGTCATTGGGGCTCAAGTCCACAAGTCGAGCGAAAATGGCCTTGACTCGCAGTTCACGGTCTACGCGCGACCCAGCTGTCAACCGGCGCAATGGCAATCGCTCGTCACGAATCGCTGATTCCCGTACGCAGATGCGCCCGAAACCCAACTATGCAGAAGCTTCAACTGAGTCTGATGACGCATCCGACGCGCAATCCACCATCGTCTCCGAACCTGCCGAATCGGGTCCAGAAAGTGACCTCGAATCAAGCATGAGCCATCTGGTGAAAAAGCGACCATTACGATTGGCCGGTCGAAGCGAAAGGAATAAACGGCTCAAATCAGTTTCCAGCAAAGAGGTAGTCAAAAAACAACCCCAAGCGACATCTAGTGCTAGCCCTATCAAGTCGAGAACTCGGGGGGAACGAAGTCGCCCATCGCCGCCATCGAGTGCCAAGAGGCGCAAATTATTGGCACAGGACGTCGCAACTAACAGCCATATCTCAGCTCCGTTTATTCCGGACTGGCGAGACCCCCGAATTCCATTTGCATGTTGGGCGGATATTTTTCTTTATGCAGCCAGAGAAGGATCTACCGAAGTACTTTCAAATAGTTGGCTAATACAGGCCGCTACCACGTGCAAACTATTCACAGAACCTGCCCTGACTGCCATTTATCGTTGCCCAATAATCAAAAATACCGCCAAGGCAAAACGACTAACGCTCCTTCTTGATCGTCCCTCTTCAGAGACGCTGTATAACTATAGGGTCAAGGTCGAGGCCCTGCATATCAACGTTCAGATTGTTCCACAATCGCTTCTATTCCAACTGATCAGTCCACTCACCCGCCTTAAAGAGCTGATTATTTATACCCCTATGGATCAACCCCCCTACCGAGAGTTGGACCAGTCACTACGTTGGCACTACCCAGAAGATATTTTTCGGGCCCTAGACGCCGCTCCCACTGAGTCCCTTCTGGCTAGCGACAAGCCATTTCCGATTGCCCTAAAGAGCTGGGAGTGGAGCGGTAGATTTCTTGGAGGACATGTTCCGACGATCGAGGCTATATCGTGTCTCCATAAGACAGTGCCCTTCTCACAGCTCACTAGACTGAGCTTGACCAACTTCCAAGTCCCCTCACTGAAACACCTGCATATCAAGCCCGGCTCTGAAGAAAAAGAACTACAGACTTACCACGAGGATGGCGCTATGATACAGGCTGTGGCACAAGCCATTGCACCACTGACTTCGCTGAAACATCTTGTCTTTGAATCCTCGACTGTGCTGAATGATCGCTTGCTCCCTCTTTTACCAAGGAATCTTGTCCATTTTGAATTGATAAATTGCTGGGAGGTCAGGTCTGAAGATCTGTCCTTGTTCCTGCGCACCCATGGCAGCGTCCTTAGAACTCTAACTCTAATGCACAACCAGTCACTTGATTTGGGGTTCCTCACGGACTTGGCTGATACGTGTCCCAAGTTGAGAGAGTTACACATGAACCTGTCATATTATCGACATCACCACTGTATAAACGATGCCGATCCCATGTATGATCAAGTTTTGCTGCCATCTCAGATTCCGAAGTGGCCTTCCAGTCTCAGGGTGCTCAATATTGAACATATTCGAGATTGGTCGGTGGACACTGCGGAGATGTTCTTTCAATCGATCATCAACAGCGCACCCTTGCTACCAGATTTGCGATTCCTAGCAATTAAAACCATGCTTGACATTCCTTGGCAGGCACGCGCGACCATGCGCCGAGAGTGGCGCGACAAGATGGAACGGGTTTTCCTCCGACCTTTTGTGCCACCGAAATTTCACACAACTCTACGCCACCCAGATGAGGATGAGGCGCCGCTGGCTGTGAAAAGAATGCGTCTACCGGAGTCTACATCGCCCTCTCGCCGCAGCAGCAGGATTGCCTCCAACAGTCAAGTCTCCGAAGCTCAAAGTCGGTCCGGCAAATCTACGCGCCATCGGCATGGAAACGTTTCCTACAAAGAACCCGACACTGATGATGAGGAGTTCAATTCCTCAGAGGGAGATGACGACGAAAAAAATAGCATTGACAGCAACGAAAGCACCAATGTTTTGTCGCTTGACCACGATAGGGCTAGCGAGGAATTTTTGCATAGAAAGTGCACAACCGTCAATATCCTGTTCGACAATCAAAAGATACGGGAGTTACAATACAGCATGGAGGACTTTGGGTCTGAAGAATCGGACTCGGAAGAGGAGTGGGATGGTGATTATGAAGATGATGAACATGTCGTGGTCTTCTAGACATGCGTTGCAAACTCCATGACCTGCTCTCACTCATTCGCTATATAACCCCGTGCTCTTGTTCAATTATTGCACAATAATATGATATTCCGACTTTGAGTTTAAGTCAATGAACTTGAGTTGGCCGAATCAGCATCGCATTTATTCTAGTCATGTGAGCTGACACCAGAGTGGTATGAAAATGGACAGCAAATGAGGGAAGCCTAATGGACGGATTACAAAAAATGACGAGAATTTATACTCAAAGAATTGAATCAGAATCAAACTTGCAAAATCCCCACAATTATGCTATTTAGTTTGTTTAACGGTATTTGGTACCCTCATGGCCGGCAGCGCTGCTACGTAGAGGCTGGTGATAAAACCCACCAGTTTCCGCGCCCAGCAAAACTAGCATAGTCCAAGGCGCAGAGAACGTGAATGCTACTCAACTCCATTATGTGAAAGGCGGGCGTCTCTACCACCAAAGTAATCTAATCTACAAGATGTATATTCCTTACCAAGACCCGGAACGCCAAGTGCTACCCTTGTACCCAGTATTACTCCTGACATGCCCCTAGCCCCTCGTGCGACAGAAAAAGAAAAGGAAAAAAAACGGCGCTGCAAAAAATACCGAAGATTTAAAAGCGACATGTATACAGATTTTGTGTCGAGGAAACAAAAAGAGTCCAAGTGTGATTTGGACACTTTCGGCAATCAGAAGGCAGCACCACCCATGCCTTCTCCAGCAAGATTCTTCATGCTCTTCTCGCTCAGATCACTTCTCAGCTCCCAGGCCCGAGACTCCCGTTCGAGCCTGTCCCACATGTAAAGTGACTTCCGAAGGCGTTCCTGTTTGGCGCGAAGTTCCTCACGCATCTTCTCTTCCTCATCACGAAGCTTTCTGTAGTGGGGCTCAAGCTCACGAGTTACACCCAGTATAAATGGCGTCATTGATGAATCGAGTTTCCCGCCGGGAATGAGCGGAGGCATAGTTGCCAGTAAGCTCTGCGCAAGGGACTGCCGCGGACCGTTGCCATGTTGGGACGCCGGTCCTGTAGGGGGGTTGAATGGTCTGCCTTGAGTGGGTGTAGATGAGCCTGCAGAGGGTGCTCCTCTCGGTCCAGTAGGGATGCTAGTAGATCCGCCTGGTGTGGTTGGTGAAGGGGACAGGCCAGACATCTGTCGAGAAGGGGTTTGGCTCCAGCCACCTCGTCCAGCTCGAGAAGGATACCCCCGTTGCGCTACGTATCCTCGCGGCCCGGAGGGAGGGTTGGTTGGGCTGGGAGCATCCGAGCGATGCGGCCCTGCTCCGGGGGTTTGCGGGTGTCTAGAGCTTGACGGCAATGGAGAAGACACAGAAGTAGACAAGGTCCGGCCTGCGGAAGGCCCTGTCGGTGGTGCCCGTAATGCAGCAGGACCACGCGGTGGTGACCTAGACGCAGATGGGGGCTCACATGGGCCTGATCGAGGAGTGTCCCTGACTGAGCCTGAGCCTGAGCCAACGGTACGATGGGGGGATTGCTCCCGGGACTGTAATGGCGATCGTGCCCTGGTAGAGCCAGGGTGCGGAGATGCCCTTTCCGAAGGAGGCTGAGATGTAATCGCTGATGATATGCCCGATTCACGAACAGGTGAAGCCCGTCGATAGGTCTGATATCTCTCGCCGACGCGGCTTTGTGAACGCGATCTCGGTCGATATGATCCTCCTCTGGCGCCCGAAGGTGCCATTTTCACCGGCGGGCTTCTTTCACGCCTGTCCCGGACGAAAGGCGAGCGTGATCTCCTTCTGTAGTGATTCATCAGTTTTAAATTCCCAGCAAGTTTAAAATATACCTTAGTACACCAACCTTTCATCGCGCCTGTCAAAGTCACGCTCCCTATCACGCATGCGATCTCTATCCCAATCTCGGTCCCTATCACGAACGTGATCTCTGTCCCTGTCCCAATCGCGACGCGGAGATCGAGGACGATCGTATCTGTTGTCTCGAATAGGAGACCCTCTTCTAGAGGGACTGCGCCGTGGTGGAGGGGATCGTCTTATGGGAGAACGCGTGCGTTCTCTCCGCCGAGGGGGGCTGTCGCGATCACGAGATCGATCGCGTCGAAATCGATCGCCACTTCTCGAGCGCCGCCGGGGTTGGTATCGCCCAGGCACATAGCTGTCGGACCCGGATATCATGGGACTTCTCGGACGAGGACTCCTTGGGCGTGGGCTCCGTGGTCTATCTCTGATAGGACTCCTAGGTCGTCGAGGGGATCGATCTCCTCCTGGCCCACCACCTCTGGGGGTTGGTCTCCAAGATTCACCAGCACCATATCGGACGACCTCGCCATCATCATATCTGCATGGGCTAGTCAGCAATGGTCCAGATTATTTCATCAACGAGACACGCCAGTGAATATCTAGCAAAACTGGGTACGAAACAGCTTCTTTCTTTTGTAGGGCGAGAGCGTTAAGATTTCTCGCAGCCTAGGGGTACGTGATGAAGTTGGACCAACAACTTGGGCATCTATGAAGTAAAGTTGACATGGAAGAGTGGGAATAATCAAGAAATTCTTACCTGCGACCTCGCGAATCCCGGTCACGATCCATATTGAAGGAAAACTGCCACACTTCTGCGCGGGCAGGCTTTGGTCGATCAGAAACTGAAATTCGGAACGCTGAACCTAACAACGTCGGTTGTTTGCGCGAACCGCGGGACTACTGATTACTAGAGGCTGCAGTTGAAAAGTCCACCGGTGGGTCTCTTGGCCGATTCCGACGACAGCGGTGTTACACAGTGCAACACCATACATCTGGTCACAGTCGCACAGTACATGTAATGTCCCTCGACGAATCGATGTATGTCAACACATTGAAACTACCTAGATACGTAGTCCTGATTCATGGCATAGGATTGAAAAACATGAAAAAATTGAAAACGGAAAACATCAAAAATCTCCCTGCAGTAAAATTCCCTTTCCGCCGTACTCGAGACTGGGCAACCTTAACACCATATTCAGAATGATCCGAGCGTAGGCTACCTCCATCTATCAAGGGTGGTTTCGCTCACGAAAACAGGCTCCCAAAGATTTTGTTTAAAAAAAAAAAAGAACGCAAATAATCAAGCTGATGGAATCTTCAGCCTGCTCTCACACCACCGATCCCATTTCCATCATCTTCATCCTCTTCCTCTGTGGTATCTCCTCGACTTGTGGCCGAGACTCGTGAGAGTATCCATCCTTGCACTTCATCTGCATGCTCCTGCATCATCTTATTGAGGCCGAGCTTGGGACTGCGAACAACAGTACCGAATCTCCGCTTTTGTACCTTCTTGGTCAAGTCATGGTCGGACCAGCATGCGTGGTCGCCCGCAACATAGACCCTAGAATTCTCTTTGTACCATAGGGAGAGATCTGGGTCGATGTCGGATTTGACGGGGCGCAGGTTTCCCGTGACAAAGTTGACAACGCCAGATAACTTTGATTTACAGTCTACAAAGTTGTTAGAAATCTGACCATAGGGTATAGTATAAAAAATTCTTACCTCTGTTGATTAAGAGTACCTTTACGCCTAAATATGCGTTACCTACGCCCATGAGGAATATTTCGTCAGCGTCGTACAATTGTAGGAAATTATCCCAAAGATAATTCATCAGTTGCTGGACTTGTTCTTGGAGGATTCGTTCTCGATAGCCCGGAATATAAGAGTCCGCATCCTGGTTCCGCGTTAGGAGTCTCTGATACTTGCACTTTTCCGCTATCAACGCCGCGTACCTCGTCATTCGTAATATAAGCTGGGACATTAATATCCATGATGCCGAATTTCTGGCTGATGGCCCAGTCAATATACCGAGTTACCCCATCCACCTATTAATGTCAATTTGCGAACGAGGTCGAATCATTCAGAAAGTCAAAACTTACTACCCACGCATTATGTGGCTGCAGTGAGGAATCGATGGGATCTGGTTGCGCAAGTATTTGAGGGCTAAGTAAACAAAATGTCAGACAGTCCTGATCTCTACGACAACCGCT
Organism: Metarhizium robertsii ARSEF 23; assembly: GCF_000187425.2. Lineage (NCBI taxonomy): Eukaryota > Fungi > Ascomycota > Sordariomycetes > Hypocreales > Clavicipitaceae > Metarhizium > Metarhizium robertsii. The sequence continues at coordinate 3,835,137 of NW_011942160.1, read as the reverse complement.
ACTGCTTTTTTGGCAAAGGAGTTACTTACGGGTCGTGGATAATGACCAAAATTCTCCTTGAATTGTGAAGGTTCGGCGTAACAAGGACCTGATTCTCGAAGGATTTGTACAACTGGTCCCTCTGAACATAGAGAGGAACCATGTTATGCTTCTCTTGTAAAACCAGACGCTGTGCACTCCTTATTACGTCGTGCAAACGGTTGGCGTTCAGGGACTGAACGGCAGGAACGTCGACTATTCCTGGACGCATGCACTCCCAATATGGAGCCTGATAAGCCTGGACCTTGGCTAGTGTCCGCGCAGCCTCCTTGTTGAGTTTGGGTATCGTCATTTTCGGCGGCGGCTCTCCCATGAGGGTTCGTGCGACGGCCACCGCAGAGTTTGAAATTGCAGAAAGATTGTACCCGCCCTCAAGGCATACGGCCACTTTGCCGTCTGCCAGCGACATGAGCATATGTGTCATGTGTGCATAGCACGGAGGGGTGACAAAACATCCCCCCAACTCATCGCCATCTGCGGCATCAAACCCTGCAGAAATCACCACTAAATCTGGATTAAACTCTTTGGCAATAGGCATAATAATCTTTTGGAACGCAGCCATGTATTCACCGTCGCCCATGCCCTGGTCATGCCAGCCAATATTGATGTTTTTACCCAGTCCAGGACCAGCACCACAATTCTCGATTCCTCCGTCTGGCGTTTCCGGGCTTGGGGGTTTTCCGGGATAAAAGTGTCCATTTTGATAAACGTGGATGGAGATATAAAGAACATTTGGGTCCTCGTAGAATATGTTTTGTATGCCATTTCCATGATGAACATCCCAGTCAAGAACTAAAACTTTGCGGCAGATATCCGCGTAATCTTGCTGGCAGACACGAACGGCAACGGGCACATTATTGAAAAAGCAGAATCCCATGGGGGCATCGTACTCGGCATGGTGCCCCGGCGGTCTGATGACGGCAAATGCGTTCTTTACCTGACCAGAAACGACATTCTTGCATATATCAATGGCACCGCCGGCAGATAGAAGAGCGGCAGGGAAAGACATGCTTCCCACATACAGTGACTCGCGGCCCTGGTCATATCTCTTGGTCATTTCACGCAGTTCCGCGGTGCTCAACTTGTCCAAGTGTTCGACCCAGGTCATGTGTTCCGAGGAGTGTGCCAAACAAATCTCTTGGCGAGTGGCGGGACGGGCAGGAATCCTCCACATGTACCGCGTAGGGCATTCCTTGATTATCTTGGGCAGCTCAGCTTCTGGCCCAGTGTATACCAAGCCGGCTCTTTTGAAAGCCTTGAAAATCTCGTGAATGCGCCGAGGGTCTTCGGGGTGGTGAGTGTTTGGGCTAAAATCCGCATTCATGTGCAGTTTCATGCGATCATCGTAGCAGCAACCAGTAGGGAGAAGTCCGCGCCGCCGAAGCTGTTCTAGGGCCAGATCTTGCAGGTCAGGATAGACCCCGTCATCGTAACTGGCCTCATCAGAGGCAGTGTCGTCGTCATCTTCTGGCCGAACGCTGTTGTCATGGCTGGTTCCGTTTGTCATGTCCGCATCCCCCATGGGATGGTCATCTACCTCCATTGTCGAGTGGTCGTCTAGAACAGAGTAAATGGCAATAGCAGAGCATCAGGAAGAAGCACAGCAGTGATAATACGCAGCCGCAGAGCTGCGATGGCGCCAGTCTGCCAAGCTCAGCTTCCTAGACGACGTGGGATCGCCGCCCAACTGCAGGACCTGAGGTGTACATGAGTCAGCAGCAGGTTGATAATGAGGCATGAGAGGATATTCTGAGTGAGCAAGGCCAAGTGCTTCACAACTTGACCAGACTTGCGTGAGAGGCCCGCACTGCGGCAAGGCATAGACAGAACAGACGTTGTCGTTTCCTCCCACCTGCCCAAGAAGAATGAGGCACAAAACAAGTTGCAGAGAATCATATCCGGCAGCGTGCCCTGGGGTGAAGCATGCGCATGGCCGTGCCATGGGTGTGGACAAGGTTCTCTTATCTTACCTATTTGGGTCGGAGGTTGGTCGTGTTTACTTGACGAGCCTTCCAACTGCGCCAGGATTCAGGATGGGGTTTGGATGCGGCCTGCTGCAGAGAAATGTCATGCAGCGCAGCGGCAGAGCATCAGGAGAGCGCAATACATGTATTTACGTGGCCTGGCAGAAAATAGACGGCGCGCGCTGGAGAGCTGTTGAAGCTGCTCGTTGGATGCAACTGGCCTGGCTCCGTTGGGGAGGTCACTCATGCGCACTTCGAAGTGTGGTGGTGTCTGGTGTCGTTTGACTCTGGTGGTGCACATGCGTGTGGTGTTTGTTTGGTGCATGCATGTGCAAGTGTACGTGTGGCCGCTCCATTCAGTGTTCGAACATTGATTCGAATTTGATTGTTGACAACAAAAGCCAGCACTGCTCAGTCGGACCACTTTCAATGGCGCACAGGGCTCCATGTGCACTGTAGGCTCTGAACATTGAATGCTCCAGCAGGCCTGCCACTTGAGCTGTCAACTGGTCTGGACTCTGGCCCTTCAATGTTCAATGAGCACTTGACCAGACTTGACTGAGTCAATCTGGTCCAGCCAGTTCAAGGAGTCAGGTCGTGCCCCGTGCCCTGTGCCCCGTGCCCCGTGCCACCACCAGCCCCAACCACCCACTAGCAAACCGCCAGACGTGTACCAACTTGACTTTGAATACAAGACTGCGCAGCTCCCTGTGTTATCTCCATAGACACAGTGGTGAGACGAGGAATAGGAAGATGTGTGTCAACAAATGATAGAATAGAGGCATGGGCCATGACACTCTTTTGCACCATAGGTTTTTAATTTGTGCCAACTTGCGCAAAAGAACCCAGTGCCGGGCACAAACAAACAGCCCCCTATCCAGCATTCAACTTGGGCCAAGTAGGACTGGCGTAACTGCCGCCTTCAGTATTGCTGGTTCGCCTCTTGCGTCAGCCTTTATTTAGCCTTTAGCCTTTTATATCTAGCTTCTGCGGCCTGACCTGAACCGAAGGCCTTTAACCAAGAATCCATTCAGATCGAAGCAAACATGCGGTTCTGCATATAAAGTGCGTTTCTCGGGAAACTTAACATATTGTCACGAAACTGCCACCAGAATCTGGAGCGGCGAACTGGAACCATTATATATCACCTTGAGGATTCTAGCTTTAACCGGCCTATCTTGTGCGAAGCGCCAAATACACAAGTGTTTTATTATTTGAAGAGTGGACCTTGCCCTAAAAACAAACAATTGGCTTTAGCACAATGCACCTTTTCAATTCAGGGGCTGTCTCTTCGGCCAACTGTAGCACAATTTCCATCCCGAAAATCAGCCCATGTCTCAGTTGACAGCACCTAAAAGCGTTGATGATGCCGCGAGCCGAGATTCAACCATCGACAACCGAAAATAGTCGTCTAGGAGCGATCCGTCATCGCCTCGAGGTGAATACCGCGAATATGACTGGATAAATCTCGACCCTTCTGGTAACTCCCCGGTTGGACTGGCATCGTTCTGCAATCTAGGACGGTCCTCATCTCGCTCATCGTCAAAATCGATGATGCCTCCAACGTCATGCTCTGCCCAGTTGACCATCTCGTCTAGCCAGCCCCTCTCATCCAAGGCACAACGAACAGCAATCTGGATGGACTCCTGGTCAAACGAGAAGTTTGGATGCCGAAGCTGAATTTCCGTAATCAGCCGTTTTCGTGGATAGCTGTAGATGTTCTTGAAGAAGTATAATAGGTCCTCAGGGCCAAGCTTTGCATAAGTCTTGATAATACGGCCCCAATGGCTTTGGTCACTCCAGCTTGTAGCCAGGGACTGACTCCTGCCAACATCTTCAACTAAGGGTGATTGTGTAAAAGTCTACATGCCCGCGTTATTATTAGTTGTTTTCGCCAGAATGTTCATTACAATATCATACCTGCTGTTGGTTTGGGTCCAGTCGAGGACAAATGTATTGCAATATCATGTCCTTGACGGTTTCCAAAAAGTCCATCAACTCCATCAACTCGCCCGTCGAATGGCGTCGCATCTGACTTGTACGAATATCGTCCACAAATGGCTCGGGGTGACCAACTCGTGGTCGGGGGAAGTCACCGTGAAAATATATGCCATACAGCCACCACCTGTATAGTGCCCTTCGAAAACGCACTTGCTCGTGAGGGCGAAGAAAGCGGCAGCCTTCAGGCTGGTGAAACCATCGCATTTGCGGAAACAGACCTTCCCACTCGCGCACTATGCGGCACTGCTTGAGCAGACCGTCAAGGTCAACTGCGGTCAAATGGACAGTATCCGGACTCGGTCCCGATGCTTTAAGCGCGTGTCGGGAATGGGTGACCTGCGTGAAATTGGCACCAACGGGGTTTCCGGTGAGACTCGGCAAGGAAATTCCGTCGCTGAGAACCACTCCTTTATCCCCGGCGAATCGGTGTAACACCACCTTCCTGGGTTTGTATAGACCGCCACTAGCAATATCCTCAGCCGAGGCAGTGTATACCTGAACAAATTCGTCAAAAGGGCTAAAGTCCCGCATGAGAATAGGTAGCAGAATGTCAACCTTTCGTCGCTGGAAGAAAAGAAAGAATTCCGTGTTTGTAAGCGAAAGCTCAAGAGTGGACTGCAAGTCTAGATGCTGGTATATGTCTAGAAGAATCTCAACGGGTAAGCCCGCGAGGTAGGCTACCGAATTTGGGAAAGTCGTCATTGTACAAGATTGAGTACTCATTATCAGTATGATAATCCAGGGAGAATGGTTTTGTGGTTGTGGTTTTTGTTCAAACAGCAACTGTCTTCTGCTGTTAGTAATTTTCCTTTCCTTTCCTCCTTTTTTTTGTTTGTTCTTTTATTAGTATTTTTTTTCGGTATGTTTAGACGCCCAGAGGGTATGAACGCGTTCCTGTATCCTTGCACCGCTGGGAGTGAGGTTTCGACTTGTGCAACACAGAATATCAAACTCGAACCGACGCGGCAATTAGGTCTTGAAAAGAGTCAGTCTTGGCAAGATTCAATGTGAGACCATGTGCATACCTATTTTGAGGAACATGGTGAATATGTGTAAGACCCCTCGAGGGCTACAACCGTGGTGGTAAATTACGAAGGCCGGCGTCGACCACTGCCCAATATTCTCGCGATCGGGCTACAAGTCTACTGCCCAAAGCTGATTGCTGAGAAAGCAAGAGTAGTTCTATCTTTCGTCGCGACAGAAAGGACCGATGAGGAAAGACGTGATGTTGCTGGAGCTTCTAATATGCTCCGCGATTGCTTCGCGATGACTCGATAGGCACCGGAAGCGGGAGTAGCAAGGATTTATTGTTCTGTGACCCCAGCGTTGGGGCTTGAGACTGGGCAGACAAAGTCCGATAGGGTGGAATTAGAAGTCGAAGCGCATGCGCATGCCATTTTTGACGATGAGCCTATCGTGATCGCGGGAGCCATGATTGCGGGTTTGGGGTTTGTTATTTGTAAGATTCCATAGGAGAAGTTGGGGAAGGGGGGAAAGGGACACGGTAAGATACGTACCGTTAACGGTCAACTGGGCTTGACTCGAAGAGCCGCCGCCCGCTACCCCCTCCAATCACCCAATAACAATCTTGACTTTAGAACACTGACCCCAGATTCCAGAAGCAGGACTAGGATCAAGTTTCAAGAGTCTAGTACTAATATTGTACTCCTCGCGGCCAGTAGAGAATGATTTTTTTTATTGTGAGGTTTCAGTGGTTCCATACTATGCAAAATTGGTTATGAGATATCAATTGATGTCAAATGTCTCAGCCAGGAAGCAGTCCAGAAGTCTCTCTTTTGACTGCAGGCTGTGGTGGATTGCGTTGGCTCCCCTACTTGGAACACCGAGGATAATGTCTTGATCGTACTCGTACGATTTCCCTCATTCGGTTCACCAGTATAGTCAGCATAGCCAGGCTTCATATTTTCTGTATCGAAGGCCTTCCAGGTCTTCGTTGCCTTCCCATCTTCCTTCGCCTCTGTTGGTCGACCTATTTGTCTCATCTTAAAGGCACTAGATAACTGAAATGAAACCATCAACTCCGGCGCCATATTTGACAAGATTTCTACCGTAATTACCCTTTTCCACCTTCCCGGCTGATTGATCCCCTATGCAAAAAGAGACTTGTTACTAAGCTCGTCCTTGGCCCGCTTCTGGCCACTGCTAGATCGTAATCCTAGCTCTCCCTTTCTTGACATTCTGTCCATGCTCTGTTCTACTCTGGCATTGTGCCTGGAGGCCTTGGCCTTGCGAAGATCAGAACGGAGTTGATTGGGCGAAATGAATTCTCGGTTTTCATAGATGATCGGTCCGCCAAAAGAACCTTCTTGGATGACGATGGGCGTAAGCACAAATCGAGGACCAATTTCAATGAGCTTGATTTCGGTGTTGCCAGCTCTGCTAGTCGCACCGCCCTTTGGTTTCTTGCCTTTGTCATCGTCACCTGACAGCACCACCGAGGCTTCTTCCTCGCTAATTTGATAGTTTCGTACCCAAATTTTACCGTCGGCGAAGCTGAAGCCCATAACATGGTCGACGAAAGGCTTGGACTTTCGTGCTCCTTGAGGCACTCCAAAGGTATGGAGGAACAGCTCTTTGATGACGCGGAGGTGCGCCTGGCTGTCAAAAGCAGCATCAAATGACAAGATCGGCCGAGATCCCTTTAAGCAGTTTCCGGTAAAGTGCAGCTCTTCCATTGTGTGCACTGTTCAGGGGAACATTAGTTGTAGCTGCAAACAATGAGTGACCGGGATACTTACAGTTCTGAAGATGCAGTTTGATGGCTGGGCCATTGGGAATCTTGCTTAGCCACATATACAAGTCTTTTCCTTTTCTGGCCTCGAAAAAAAGTACATTATTGCAGTTGTAGAGTTCGGCAAGTTCGTTGAGCTCGTTCAGCTTGGATTTAGAGTCAAACTTGACATCCTTTCGGCCATGCGGCAACATCGAAGCAATATCATTGAGCAGATGTCGGTGTCTGCATATGAAACCAGCCAGTCAGAACCTGCAAACTCGTTTTGGAATCGACGAGGCTGTATGAGGGAGTAGCACTGACCTGTAAGTAACACCACGCGAGGAGAGAATCAGCACCCGTTGCTTGTTCTTCTTGACGCCATTATTCGCCGACTCGGGTTTTTGCCCATCAGTTTTAGACAGTGATTTGTAGACGGCGGCCATTTTCTCTTATGATTAGCGTCGTGATATATTGGAAGAGCAGTGTTGAGTCTCGCTGACACCTGGCGAAGTTACCGACAAACCGAAAAAAAAAATTAACCAAGTCCTTGATGCCATTATCGATAAGCGATGAATATGTACAAATTCCCACACGCTAAGTGTTTCGCAGTGGGGCCCAGTTATGGGTAGCAATCAACACGACTGGACCCACCAGGCACCTGGCGCGACACACTGTCAACTGTGTGCATGTAATTGATGTTCTTAATGCTCAGTGTTGTCAATATCTGAGCACAACTTACTTAAGTAGGTACCCAGTCCTGTGCTGGAGCTCCATTTGTTAGCTGAAGATGGCACTAACCCTACATTATCTGCATTGGAAATATGAAAAGACAGGTTTTTACATGTTTTTACATGGACATGGCACAATGGAGTGCCCTTGAAGGAAAAATCAGGAAACTCAGATGACCTATTACGCATGAACGGAAATGCGAGTCCTTGTGGTGTGCACGGAATGTAGAGGGTTTTAAATCATTAGGGACTCATTCAGCTGCTATACGTAAAGAGGGCCGTCTCCTCTGGTAGTGATCGTCCAACGCACCGGCCCAGCTCAAATGTCATGACAAAGAACAAAAAGAAAGTCAAAGTGTCCGCGCCTTCTAATTATCAATAAAGACGTAATCACCATTCCTCGTTTCCTCGATTCTGCGCCGAAAGACTCTTCCCATGCGTGACATGCGCCCCCAACAGTCGTGCGAGACACGTGGTATCTATCCCAAGCCCACGCACAACGTGGTGGGCTGTGTGCTGAGATTGATTAGCAGCATTTGCCGCTCTTAGCGGATTCGTCGTCAGCCGGCTTGCTGAGCGAGATGTTGGTTCCGGCGCCGATCGTAGCCTGAGCGCCATCGCCACTGTCGAGAGCCTTACTGGACACAATCCGGTAAATTTCTAAGTTGGACAATAGTTGTTAGAAGCGTTTAGACAATTAACCATGCTTACATGGCACAGCAGCGAAAATAGATTCCGTACCAGTGAGAATGTTTTGGAAGGCAAGCTCAACGTTGCTGGCATCCAAAGCTGAGGTCTCGATGAATGACAGGTGGTTTTCACCTGCAGTATGTCTGGTCAGTGCATGCCAGGAATAAATACATGGCAAGAGCGCATCTAGCTTGGATCGTACGTACTGGCAAAAGATTTGGCTTCTTCAGTGGGCACTGCTCTGAGATGCCTCAAATCGCTCTTGTTTCCGACGAGCATAATGACAATATTAGCATCGGCGTGGTCCCGCAGCTCCTTCAGCCATCGGGTGACGTTCTCGTAAGTCTGATGTTTGCTGATGTCGTAGACGAGTAGGGCACCGACAGCACCGCGGTAGTAGGCAGACGTAATGGCGCGATAGCGTTCCTGCCCGGCAGTGTCCCAAATTTGCGCCTTGATTGTTTTGGAATCGACCTGAATCGACCTGGTGGCAAACTCGACACCGATGGTGGACTTGGAGTCCAGGTTGAACTCGTTTCGGGTAAATCGGCTGAGAAGGTTGGATTTTCCGACTCCAGAGTCTCCGATCAAAACCACTAGGTGATAGAAATGTTAGCCCCGTCGCGCGGCAGAGGAGTCTAAGCGAGGCCGGTCAGCCATTGGGGATGGCGGTGGGTGTACCTTTGAAGAGGAACTGTCACGGGCGGCAGAGCCCCTATCGTTAGTGATTGCGCAGCGAGATCGAGGGGCAAGGGAGGGGCAGTCCGTACATCATATTCATCGTTGGCCATGGCGGCGGTATTGGGTGTGAGAGGAGAGTTCGACAAGCGAAAGCGTTGCAGAGCAGTGTTGGCGGCAGATGCGCAGAGTTGTTAAGGGAGACGGTGTATGTCAGTCGTCGAAGTGGATGTGGTGGTGTGGGTGCAGATGTGTGGAGGGGGAAGAGTTCCAAAGCAGGTGCGCGTAGTTGTTGTAGCGTGGAGGTCCAAGGTCAAGGGTCACTTGAGCATGCATGTGCACCAGTTGGCTTCAAATGAGACCAGACTTAACGAGCGGTGCCGATTGCTGATTAGGCCACTGCTTTCAGCACCTATGCCAGGCCCTGGTGCAGGGAGGAGTCAATTCTTCAGATGCATGTGGTCTTGAAAGAGACCGGCCCAGGCATTCACTTGGGAGACTACATAGAAGCAGGCGCCCGACGGACACCGCCTTAGAATGGTGTTCTGTGGCCTCCAAGACAACATTCAACATTGAATACTGACATGGAACGTTGGACTTTGAGCCTTCAATGTTCCCACATCAACAAAGCCTGGGCGGCGCTCGGGGTCCCGCTCAGGCAGTCATCCGTCAAACAGCCAACAGAATGGGGCGTAAAATGGCGTGGATTGATTGGCAGAGCGGCGGAGGCTCAGGCCAAAGGATGCATCAAGCACCAACAATGACGGGCCACTGAACCAGACGTGTATCAAAGGTGTTGTGACAAGTTCGAGTTTTTCTTCGAGGATGTCGATTGTACTCCGCACAAAGTGCATGCATCTATGTATGTTACTTATAGCAAGCAATGAATGTTCACAAACCGCTCTGAACTTCCACATTGCACCCGCCTTTCATGGAGAGCCTGGGCAAGGCAGACAAGATTCTGGCCTCCCTTCAAGGGCCGTCGGCCGATGGACTCCGTTGATCTTGAGACTGCTGGGTGCTTAAGTAAGTACAACTCTCGATACAAAGCCGGCCATTGTATTTGGTAATTTTGCTGCTGCTCTGGTCTGCATATATCGGGCTCGTCTGCCTGCCTGAAGGCTGCAGCGTTGACGAGTGCAGCTACATACAGTCTATGGCACATTATATTCGCCTATCAACAAGCATACGCTAATAGTATACTCCAGCCTACTTTAAGGCACCAGCTCGGGCCAAACACTTTTTTGCCTCCCATCGTAATGAAGCAAGGCAGCAATATTGCAGCCACTTAATCCGTAGGAGGATGAACAGAGTGGATCATAGATTCATGACGAACTGGATCTTACTCAGACCCAATGCAAAAATGTTTGCATTGGAGTGCTTTACTGGGAATAATATTACCCGATCAGTAACAAGACCGGAAACTCTCACCCTACCCACTGAAGTTTGGCATCGGTTCGGTGCACGGATGTCCAGTGTTTGGGGCCTCGTTACAACATTGGATATTGGCGTCGATCCTTGTTTCGAGGGTTCCGTCATACCAGGTACCTCGTACCTACATACCATGTGCATGTAAACACATGCCCCGACAAGTCAATGGCCCGTATCGGCTTTGCAGAACGACCGACTCGTCCTGGTTAGAAACTAGTTGCATCAGAATGTGCAACAGGCGAGGAACCATTGTCTTGATCTTCTGATGACATTTCGTTGGTGCTTCGTGGAAGGATTTCAGGGTTGGAACTGACCATACAATCTGTCACAGTTGCTCAGTCATACATGTATCCAAGGCCATCATTTCACCTGGACACTTGCCAAGGAACTCAGGATGCATCTAGTAGGAAGGTACCTACCTAGGTAGGTACTTGCCTAAAGGTTATGTAGCCTGGTATTCAAGGCTCAGCTGTTGGCAGCTGGCAGCATCTGCAGGAGCCCTATTTGTCGCACCAGACTGTTTGCCAAATGCCAAACGCGGTCGTTCATGAGGAAGGAGCTTTGAATATTTTCGCAGCCTCTGTGCTCGATCTGTTTGTCAACTCCGTCCATCGAAAAGGATAAATAAAATAAACTTCCGCGTTCATCAGTGCCGGAGTAAAAAAGACTCGAATACATGGGCCATATCAACATCCAGTCCAGCAGTAATGACTCTGACCGAGGCCAGCCTTTACTTCATGCACTGATTTCACGATAACGCGTTATTAATATAGACGCAGCCGCCTGCGAGATACTTCCTCAGGTTAGTAATCAGAAACCAAGGCCGTGGTTTCGAAATTAACGAATAATTCTAGGTCTCATCCGGATGTGACTGACAACTACTTAGCTTATCGCGCTAATGACTTCCGAGGATCTGTCTCTTTCTGACCCTTCTTCTGATGAAAGCTTGTCACTTTCATCTGCTTCTGACGAAGCATTCCCACAAGATGAATGGGCTGTACGCAGAATACTAGCAGAAGCGAAAGTCCAAGGCGAAATAAAATACCTGATAGATTGGGACGGCTTCGATCTATGCGATGCCACTTGGGAGCCTGCCGAACATTTGAGCGAGGGTCTCTTAGCAGACTGGCTAACTACTAAGAAGAAAACCGGTAAGAAGACAGTGCCAGGGTTTAAGATTGATGAATGGAGGCAAGCTGTGAATGACGACATTCGTGCCAAGTATGCAAAACATACAAAGAGAAATCAGCAAAGAGCACGTTTGGGGCTGGGGCAAAGCGAGCTGGACTTCACATTAGAGCAGTGGATAAATTCGGTGCAAGGACCATCGGAGGATGATACAACAGATACAAATGAAGAGCACATCCAGGAGAAATATTCTGCTCCTGTTTCAGAGCCGCCTACTACCGAGCCAAGGATAATTGGACAGAGCTCAGCCAGGATCAATGACCAATCTAAAGAACAAAAGGCAAGAAGTTCACTTCGTGAGTCTCAAGGAATCCAAGACGACCGGACTCTGTCGATTAAGGAAGGATCAGTCTTGCAGTTTGAGTGTCAAACCTCTCACGGCCCTCCAGAATCTCCACAGGACTCTCCCGAGAATGAGAAAAAGTCACCGGTACAAGCAGCACAGGCCGGTTTATGTGCGTTAGATTCACAAAAGAGCACATTGAGTTCTACACCTAAGTCTAAAGGAGCACCGCATCAGCCCGATTCTCTACCAAAGACTGCTGTTAGGTTCAGAATACCGTCAGTTGATTCGGCGTTAATGCCAAATGTGTTCGTTGGCGGGAAGAAGCGAAAGGCTCGACAAAACCTGCTGGACGCGGCATCCGACCCGAGTCGGCCGCCAAAGTTCCTGAATCACCACAAACAGCGCTTAATAGAGAAAGGCTTGAGAGATAAGGAGGGCGTGACACCTCCAAGAAAAGAGGGCAATGAACCTCTGAGAGTGCATCCCATACAGGCTGCTATGCAACCCATAAATACAATGCCCACGAGTGGTAAAATTAGAGGCATTCTCGTACCTCGAAGTTCTCTGGATCGTGTTATACCAAAGCCTAGCCCAAAGAAAAAGAGGGTACACTGGGAAGATGATCTTATTTCTCAGAAACCGCAAATCCCAGCTGAGTTGGAGAGCCTTTTTGTTTCAGATGAGCCATCAATAGTGGCTCTAAATGCCGATTTCTGCGCCATGGGGGCTTCCGCAGAGTCTCCCTCCAAAGGAGCTCCTTCAATTAGTTCAGCGGAGCTTCCCCCCAGCTTCGATCGTTCTACAATCTCTAAACCATGTCAATTCGGGAGCCCTGACGGCTTATTCGCAACGTTAGACTTCAGAGATCTACAACTCAAGAACAAGCCTTCCTGGTCCTATTGTTTTGATGGTTCAGATCGGCTAGTATTTTGCCATGTCTGCACAGTACATGATCTTCTCTCGCAAACGGCGTGCGGAGCGCTTGAGGAATTGAGCATTTGTCAAGGTACAACTTCATGCAGTGGCATGGACAAGAATATCGTTATGTTGGTAGCCAACCGGCTACAATCAGGGTATTTTGCCGCAGTATGTTTTCAAAATGACTTCTGCATTCTCATCTTCTGCCCGTCGTTTCTGGACTGGACAGACGCATCTCCTGACATCGCCAATTCACCATGTGAGAACATTGGACTTAGGTTCTTGATCTTTAAACCAAGTCCTTTGTTTAAAAATTCAATGCTAGCCTCTATTAACCCACTATCGTCAAGGGCGTCCGACTTTATCGCCGGTAGTCTCAGTGCATTCAACTTCTTTTTTGGAACCATATACAGGGACCTGGTATTTGGTCGGAAAGATGACAAGGCCACAAATAATTTCTTTCTGGTATTTCCGCCCTCGTATCAAGAAGAAGCTGTATTAATTTCACAGTGGTTACGGGAATCGGTACCCAGTTGCAATATAAAATCGAGCTTGCAACCCGGCCAGTGGTCTAACTTCTTGACACTTGACAGTAGCATTGTCATATTTCATGAAGAAGTTCTCTGGACTATTCCATCGCTCCCGAATATATCTACCATTCTTCACAGCCAAAGTTGGAATCTTGAATGCTTTGTGTTATCTTCCTCCGGAGATTTTGGGCAAAACATCCAACGATTTAACCACACTGGTCCAATAGAAGGCAACTATCGCCTAACTCAAATCTTTTCGCAGGGAACAGTAATACTGCTCACGCCAAGCTTCGTGGTATCCCAACCAGCGCAAGCGTACAATTTTCTTAAATGGTTCTGGCAGCATTATGATAACCATGGTACAAAGCACGGACCAGCAAGGTTGGCCGTATGCTCTGACATATGTGACTGGTTGTTTGATCTATCACAAAGCAAGGGTGCTACAAGGGGAGTGTCAGAGCCATGCCATCCAGGCATCAGGGCGACTGAAAGAGCTGTTGAAGCCTTAACTAAGTGTTGCAATCTTATGCAGTATATTATTGCAGAAACAGAGAATTTCGAAGAAGGACCACTGGTATACGCGCCCGATGTATTGGATGGAAATGATGAGCAGAGCCTAGTCAACTGGTTTGGTTCCTGGGCAATGCTCCATATTCAACAATTCAGGAAGTTCCTTGTGCTAGGGTCCAGCTACCAAACAGAAGTAAGGTTATCACGGGTTATTCGACCGGTCCAGTTCGTGACATGCTGTACAGAGCACCTCCCCCCTCAGGACCTTATCACAGTTCAAACACCACATTGTCTGCAACCGGGAGCGGCTAGCGTAATTCCAGAAGCTATGTTGGCCGCAAAGACGGGAGAGTTCCTCACGGACATCGAAAAGGGCTACGGAGGTTTATCCTTCTCCCCTCTGGTCCTGTATCGATACCCAATTACTTGTTGGGATTCTGAGACTATTTTACAATTGGGGGATTGCAAGTCGTGTTTCAAGGACTACAGCAACTGGTTCAATCATTTTAAGGAGCCATTCTTCTCGAGACCGATGGGGTTATGCTCCATAAATATGCTACCTAACTACAAAAATACTTACTTGGGGCTATTCTATACTAGAGATGAAGAACGGAAATCTGTGTGCTCTTCATCTCGCGAAGCACAGGTCCAAAACCTTCGTCCCTGGATTGCCATTTACAGGCCTGCTGATATTCACACCAGACCATGGAAGAACATGGAGTTATTGATTTGGGACCCTTTAATCCGCAACAGTGTGTTTCAGGGCAATGAATTTTACGAAGGAGAACTTCTTTCTGCTCAAGAGAGGCTTGTTAGTTATATTGTGGACAGGAGTCAAGATTTAAAAACTACACTTCCTCTCGAGCGAGTCTGGGTTGGGCCGTTCGATGACCACCAGGACGATGGATTTGTGGATCCCTTTGATTGCGTGTTGAGCTGGATTAGGACCATCTCTAACTCGGTGAAAGAGAGACTTCCCTTGTACGGGAAACAACTTTCATCTCGAGGATGGAAACAAGTCGACCTGGAAGATTTGCTCACGAGGGCCGGCGAAGGCAATGTTCCGCGGCAGATATCGGAAACCCGATCTGCCAATAAGCAATGTCTTCCACTCCGGACAGTTTTCCAAGCGCCCAAGCCGAATATAGGCGCCAGGAGGTCGCCCACATGCAATAATCGCTTACAGGCGGCTATGTTGAGACACCAAGACTCGAACGAGATATATTTCACCTTTCAACCAACCTTGAAATGGTATGGCGAGCAGGTGGCGGCAGGCAGGGGCCTTCAGCACATTAAAGTTTTAGACTGGCAAACTTTCTTTACGCGTCACAAAATCCACGATCCCGAGGATTAAGGTGGACATAGGTTGCATCATTGCATTGGAACAGAGATCTTTAGACTATACAGCATTGCTAGGCACGGCGTTAAAGTTGGGTGGGCGGGGTTGGGCTCCAGGGAATGAATGAATATCTCCTGGCTTCTATTTAAGTTGATTCGTTGCTAGCTAGAGATAAGGTAGAGTCAACTCTAGAGGTTCGTAAACAGCTTTGTAATATGCACGCCATTGTTTCTGCGACTAGCAAAGCAAACAGACGTCCTCCAGTGACTCGGTCTCTGGTGAGCCGGCCAGATGGAGCGCCATCAAGTAATCATTATCTTGTTGAAGCAGGAAAGTTCCTGGTGCTCAGAAGCACACCCTTGACGCGCCTAATGTTATCCCTCACTTTGCGAATTTCATCTTCTGGTTCGTTCCTTTTTGCGGACCCATATATATCATAACCGCCGACAAACTCAGTATATCCGCCGTACGTCATACCATCAAGATCATCCCGGAGGAGATCTAACAAGGTCTTGACATCCTCAAACCCCTCGCTTTGAGCCCGGTATTGATCTTTGAGAATGGAAAGGGATTTTGTTAGAGAGGTCAATGTATCGGCATGGCGCTTAGATGTGGGCTCAGATTCCTTGGGAGCGGGCGTAGCATTCTGGTCTATTAATGAGGTTTGCGTCCCGATGTCGCGATGAAACATTTCTGTAGGGTCTTCGGCGTCGCTGCCGTCACTATCTTCGGATGATGTGGGCTTGGAAGTAGTAGATGGGACCACGGACACGGTCTTTTCGAGCTGGGCAACCAAGTTGTCGAGTCTCTTATATGTTACGTCGTGCAGTTCCGTTCGTGCATCAGTCAAGTTCTCAACCATGGGGGCAATGAGGTACTTGCTGGTTGCGTATAGTACGGTTGATAGGCCAGCAAAAGCATACAAAGTGTTGAAGATGCCATTCTTAGTAACGAGCGGCGGCGGCCGTTCTGGCTTGACGAGGAACTCTGGGTATGTGACGATGGGAGGGCGGTCGCTGGCAGCGCTGAGCGTTGCCGAGTTGTGCAAGACAGACGTGGTTTGTGTGCTACCTGATTCGGGCGTGTCGTTCTGTGCAAGGGCACATGGGTCAGCGACTTATTCGACTGCTCGGCATGGGATAAACAAACAGGCGGGCAATTCAACCGACTTGTGATGATGATTCTGAGTCCATGTCTGAGTGCCCTAGTAGCTTCTCAACGTCGCCTTCGCTGATGCCTTTGGACCTGAGGAATTCGGCCTTCTTCGCCGGCGACGCTGATTTTACTGGGTCTTCGTCGAGGAATCTGCGCGCAATTTGAAGCTGCTGATGGTAATCAGTCTGCTGGGCTGGTGGTTCCGGCTCGATGGCGTTCTCGGCCGAGGCTTCTCGCTGCCATGCCGGGACAGCGGCAACAGGCTTCTTGTTCTGGTCAGAGTCGCCCATGCCTGGTACGCTTAGTACGTTCGATGAGGCGTCGTAATGGAATCCAGGGCGATTATCAATGAGGGAGGCAAGTGGAGGAAGCAGACGTTAAATGGGACAATTGTGCGGACCCTGGGAGCTGGGGATGCCTCGGCAAAAGATCAGTGAAGGGCGCAGTCAAGAAATCTGGGGAACAGTCGACGCAACGGGCAAAGGAACTGTCACAGGCCAGGCAGCTGCAGCGAGCCAGCCCAGCGCCTGCTCAGCGCCTACCAGCGTCTAAGATGACTTGACTTGACTTGACCACATGCAGCCCCACAATGCAGTCAGTTTGCCGCCAGGCAACGAGTGCCAACTGTGCCTGTGCCAGTGCCAGCCTATCAATTGATGTCTCCACCAATGGTCAGCCGCGCCAGGTCAAGCTACTCGTCCTGCCTGCCATCGCACTCTCACACCCTTGGATTGATATCCCGGACGCTCCAAGCATCTCGAAAACAGCTACCTTCAGCCTGTTCTATTACATTCTGCTTCTTGTAAAGGCGGAGAGGCCCTACGTAGCATCAATCACTGTTTTTCTCCCCCTTGGAGCATCCCTCAACCCGCGACCTGGCGCCACGAACCCAGCCTTAGCTCTTCGTTGGCATTTCTGGTGACGATTGGTTCCGTCAACATCGCAACCGGGGGTGATTGAAACAAATATTGAACTGTGGACTCCATCTCCCATTATCCGTTGATTCCGGTCCGTCTCGACGCTGGCTTGCTGGTCATCCTGGCTACACCCCGACGTGTCAGAGTGTCCATTGGCCAACTGGGCGCATTTGTGACACCGCCGAAGGGCAAGGCTGAACATTTGACTGACCAATTCGCGATACTCGTCAGTCACACAGCAGGTAAGCCATCTGATCTTTTCTTTTCTTTTTGCTGCTGCAGTCTTTACCCAGCGTGCCCAATATGCCTCTTCATTCCTCGGGAGCGCCTCACAATTGTTGCACAGTGCGATTCCCATATCGACCAGACGACATCTTCATGAACCTGGTCCGTTTGCCCTGCAACAACATTCAAAGGGAAATTGCCATTTGCCGCTTGTCCCTTACCAAAAGAGACGGCGATATGAACCACAAAGCCGGGTCTGAGCCACACATTGCGTGAAAAGGTCGCATTGAGGCACAAGCTGTGTCTGGAGCCGTCTCGTGCTCTGGGCGCTCTGGCGCTCTGGCGATCCGATGCCTGCCTTCTCCCTGGCTGGCCACCTGGCCTGTTGTGTCGTGTTGGCGCGCCGTTGCTTCGTCATTTGTGTAACCCGACTTGAGGGTCTCCCGCTTGTTACTTGTCGAGCACTCGAGGCACACGTGCAGCAGCTTTTGGATGCAACGCTGGCCAATAAATCGAGCTCTTTCGGTGTCGAGGCTTGAGTGCTGCACGAGTACTGTGCCACCTTGACTTGGTGACGGTTGGCCAAAGTTGGCCAAAGTTGCAGTATCAACCATCTCGACGGCGAACCCTGGATTCTGCCGCCCAGCCCACCCCCTGACTTCCAAACCCGAGTCCTTCAACCTACTTGGGCTCAGTGGTTATTGCTTGCAAATTGAGTCCGTCGATTGGGACATTCCTCTCCCCTACAGCAACCTTTCGCGCTACAATGGCCTCACGACCGCGGCGTTCTGCCGCCACGAAAGCAAACGAGTCTATCTCTGTTCATGCAAAATGGGCTGACGCTAGTGAAAGAAGTGAGCGCAGTACAATGACTTCCCGCCGATCTGGCCGCACCTCTGGCGCAGGTGCTTCAAGAGACCTGCCATCGTCCCCTGATGAAAGCGTTACGGTAAAAACGACGTCCAGGTCGACTCGTGGTGCCAATCGACGAAGTGATCGTTTTGACGGAGGCGAGATTGTCCATGGTACTAGAAACCGTGGTGGCAGAAAAAATTATGTAATCGACTCTAGCCCTGACGAGGAGGAGGAAGAAGATGCTGAAGGTGATGACGTTGAAGACGCAGATGAAGATGCCGAAGGAGATATGGAGGTTGATGCCGAGGGCGACGATATTGATGCAGAAGGGGAGGAAGATGCAGAAGGAGATATTGATATGGATGCACCGGTAGTCTCACGTACGATTAGGGTATCGCAACCCGCTCCTAGGTCTGCCGCCAAAGTCGCTGCCTCCAAGATGGCCATTGGCGAGGATGAAGAGGACGAAGACGATGACGATGACGACGAGTTAAGTGATCCTGTAGACAGTGATGAAGGTGAGCAGACAATGGGATTTGGTGATGAGACAATGGCCGACGAGGATGCCGAGGGCGAAGAGATAGAGGTTGCGGGGGAAGACGAAGAAGAGGAGGAGGAGGAGGAAGAAGAGGAAGACGAGGTGGAGGAAGGCGACGAAGATGCTGAAGGCGAAGAGGTTGGCAATGCTGAAGCCGAGAGTGACGGAGGTACTCGGGAAGGCACCCCTGATCTTACCAAAATGACAAAGCGTCAGAGGGCCAGATTTGAGGAAGAACCGCAGGAATACATGAAGTTGTCTGATGGTAAGTGCATCGTCATCAGCAGAGCTACAGGGTCTTAGTAGCTGACGTGAACAACAGAGGTTCAAGTGAAGAAGCACTTCACAGCAGAAGAGCTGTCCATGAGGCGACAGGAAATGGCTCGTCGCCGTCGCAACCTCAGTGAGAAGCGCAACGAGGAGGTCAAGGTATGCTGGACCACAACATGGCCTTGCAAAACACGTAACTGGTTCACGTATGCTGATGGAATTTTAGATGGAAACTATCAACAAACTTCTCAAGAAGCAAGCGCCAAAGATTAATCGCAAGGCGGCCGCTGCAGCTGCCCGGGCCGACAGTCCTACAGAGGAATTGTATAGACCTGATCCTACACTCATACGCTGGGTAAACAACAAGAATGGGAGCAGAGTATCGGTGCCCGCGGATATCATGACCGGTCCAGCCGGCCAAGTCTTCTCGAAAGGTGGCGGTCTGGCATCCGGGAAGATGGTCGAAGAGGTAGCTTAGACGAACCTGGCAGCATGCACGACTTGACCTTTGAGCTCAGGTTGGGAGGAGATTCATGCTGTGGTGGAGTCGAGGGTCAAAGGACGCTTGTGAATTAGAGGACAACAACATCAAGGGAGTATTGGTTTATTGCCTTTTGACATAGCTAGGCAGGTACTTGAGTGAACTTTTACCAAAGGGGACTTGACGTGAAGACAAACATGGTGTACTCAAAAGCGCCAGCCACGATTCGTAATACGTTATTTGAAAAGCATCCACACCAGTGTATTGAATTACAACATAGCAAGGAAGACGGGGGCTTTGCCTTTGTGCGCCGAGGTTGTGAAGCAGTGATTGATTGAGCCTCCAGTCTGTAGACGAAGGGCTCTAAATCTATGACTTTGCTCGTGGCATAGGAACAAAAGCCTACGGCAGTGAAGGCATGCAAAAAGAGACGGAGGCTTTTGGGGCGCAGAAAATCAACTTTGCGACGACACATACAATATATAGTCATGCTGCGATGGGAAGACGAAGTGATGTGGCTTTGTTAAGTTGATAGGAAGGGCCCCTTGTCGTCGTCATGGTGTCTGTCGTCTTCTCAAGACAAGTATGGAAGCAGTATTAAGCACACTCAAAACAAAATGGCACGTCCATACCATGCTTTGGTTAACGAATCGCACAAATGTCAAGGCTCAATTCAAGGCGACGCCACGGCCCAGATTTGCGAATTGCGACGTTGTTTTCGCACCACATCCCACTACCTAGGTACGTTCGACTACCTGACTTTGTTCTCACCCAAGTCTCACCATCTCATCCCAACCTACCCAGCCACCACTTAGGCGACAAAATGTGAAGGAAACATAGTTCAACATGTTGACGATGTTCATTGCTACTACCTTGTTCCGTCTCTTTGCCGCTTCCCTTTCTCCCCCCCGCCCTTGTCTTGTTTTTTGCGTGTTCCTGGATTGTTATATCGAGCTCTCCTTGTTCAAAATGTCTTCTTTCAGCTGATGCACCCTTGCCCCGTACAGCAGCGGCGGATTTATTATATATATCTGCCCATTCGCTTCACTACTTTTGTGTCGACAATCAACGCACACAACCCCCCCCTGCCCCTATTCTTCCGACTTCCAGGTGTAGTTCCTTGGTATAGGATAGGACAGCCTACAAGTACAAGGCCCTGTAAACGACGGCGAGCCACGACTTGCAAAAAAGAGCGGCCGTGGAGTGTCTCTTTTCGGGGCTTTTTTTGTCTACCCGATCACCAACGGCTTCGACAGATGGACGACAACACTCAACGATACTATGCTGGGATGGCAACCCCTGACCACAACTTCACCCCTCCAATGGTAAGAACCAACCGTCTGCTTTGAATTTTGGGAATCTGTACAAGCTAATAAGAGGAATTTCAAGTCTTCACCCAGGAATACGAGCACGAGCATGAGAAACAGGGAGCTCCCAGCTGGAAACATCAACCAGGTCACCCATGGCCGGCCCGTCAATGGCTATGTCAACGTCAACAGTACAGGTAGCCAGAGAAACCCCAACAACAACTGTTACACCTCCTTCGACAATAACCTAAACGCCAGTGGTATGATGCCTTTTGCCCGCCAAGGAAGTCAGCCTACTCCCGCTGGTAGCAGCAGGCCAAACAAGGCTCATCATATACCAATGCATCCGCAAATGCACCCGCCATGGTCTATGGCAAGCAACTCTCCGTATCAAAGTCCACACGCCCCCGGCAGGGTTGGAGCAAACACCCCGATGATAGCTCGTGGACAGGCACCGTTCAATTCTCCCTACCCCCAGCGGCATCAGGGCGTCCCACAACGAATGATGCCGCCTGGACCCCACGAGAATCAACTCCCAAACCGAAGAATGCCTCAATATTGTCAACAACCGCTTGCTCAGCCCTCCCCAGATATCTCGTGGGACGTGATTCGGCAGGGGCAATACGGACAAGCTGTTCAAACCGGCAATCAAGGCACCAGAGAGCCTCGTTTAAATATAACTAGCACGCGTAAGTTCCACTCCTTTCAGGATTTATTCCGCACAGTTCTTGCTAAGGCGCGAGACAGGTCCGCAACCCAACACGACTCCAGCGGGCACATCTCGTCAGATGCCCAATGTTACCTTCCCCGGCCGTCCAAACACCTACAAGCAGCAAGATGACTCTGTTAACGAAGGGGCCAAAGGGCCAGTTCTCACGGTGGAACCGGAGAGCGTGGTGACGCCGCAGTCTATTGACACTGGAGATGAGAATGATTTTCTTTCAGGTGCACGGGCGCCACGTCTTTCGGCTGCTGTTAAAGAGGGAGTGGAGAAAGCATTTGAAACTGGGCTGCTTCAGGGTCAGAGCGTAGTCTTCTCAAGCTTTGAAAAGGAGTTTCGCGAGAGCCGCACTATTTTCGGGGTGACGACGACTATGTCTAGAAACAAAGCAGCGGATCAAGTCATCAAAAATGTTCAAGACCAACTTAAAGCATTGTTCGATCCCTGTAAGGCAGGGGTTCCGACGCACCCGGGCGTGATACAGACTCGACAATCGCTAGAGAAGAGCATCAGTAACGGTAACCAAGAAGCTCCAGCACATCGCGCAGAGGAGACATCACGAACAAAGGACGCTGCAGCTGGGGCCCAGGAAAGTAATGAAAAAAATCCATCACGGGCTAATCAGACTATTCATAGCAACAAGACCCCCAAGAGTGCGAGAAGGGAGGCCAGATCCCAAACACCGCAAAGTTCGCAAATAGTCCCAGGCCGCAGGCGCAGCAAAAGCAAACCTGTGGGCTACACCATTCTTCGCGTTCATGATGAGTATAGTTATGAAGGGAACAAATTCCCTTCGTACCAATGTTCCGACGGGCATAGGCGTATCAGCAGTCCAACCATGGTCGAGGAGCGCACACAACAACAAACCAGAGCTCCTGCGAATCCTGCGAATCCTACTCCGGCTCCGGCGATGGGCACGCCATCCCACACGGCAAAGACATTCTCCAAGCGAGAACTCGAGCCAGAAAGCGACCGTTCCCGTGTGTCGAAGAAGACCAAGGTCGCTCACCCATCGGACCCGGCGACTATGAGCCTTCCATCTGGCGCATCATTTGAGCCTGTGTTGTCTGGTTTCGCCAACCAAAATGCTACAGAGATTATGGCCAGCGACTTTAATCAGCTTCAGAACCTTGCGTGTCATATGCAACAACAAACGGATCCATACGCTGCAGCTGGCACTACTCCAGCCGTTTTCCCGGGCAATGCGGAAAACAACTTGTTGCAACCAGTTCAGCATACCCAAGCGCCCGCGATAGTACCTGATGGTTAGGACCCTCAGACTAATAGCAGACTCGACGAAGTGTTTGATTTGGCGCGGTTTGAGGCAGATTTCGGCCACGATGGCACACAAACCATCAAGCTCGAGGACGCGGAGCAAGCCATCGCAGCAAGGGCAGGAGATACAACCTACGTATCAACAGGAGAGGGAGTAGCAGAATACGACCCATCTGTGCGCGATGCCCAGGGACGTCGCGAGAAGAAGCAGATGCCAAAGAGGAAGGAAATGGACGCAGCCGAGCGCCACAGAGCAGCGGATCAAGGACCAGAAGGCAGAGAACTGCAGGGCGAGCAAAAGAGGCCAGCAGTGAGAGGCGGAATGGCTCCGATTATCGAACAAGGCACGGCTGCGGGTATCCCCTCGCGCGCGTGTCAAGAATTCGATGCGCCCACGATGAGCTCCGCGAATGCTGCCAACGGTGGAATGCTCCCCGTGGCAGGGGACGGCTCTACGTACGTGGAACCAAACCTGCTCGGTTACTTTGACCCTGGGTTTGATGCGTACGTAGGGTACGACGGCGCGGACAGCTACAACGAGGCGGGCGTCCTGGCGGGAGGACAGTTGTTTTCCGACCAGTTGGAAGACTTGGGGTTTGGGGTGGGATAATAGCGCAATCATTTCTTTCTTTCTTTCTTTCTTTTTTTAAAAAAAGCTTGCAGCGATCATCTTTTGCACAATATTTAGAGGTATGTTTTGTTTGCATGGTTCAGCGGGCAGACCTGAGAAAGGTAAGGCGACACGGAGGACGACGCCATCTGCCGCCGCAGGAAGAGGGCTGAGAATTGGATTTTCTTGGGAGAAAAGAAAGACACCAACCAGACAGGATAGATAGAGTGGTGTGTTACTCGGTACTTTGCGTTGATTTTGCTTGCAGGCAGCCAGAGTTTATATTCGGATTCGGCTTCGAGATGCTCGATGCTCGATGCTCGAGATGGAGACGATTCCGGACACGGATAAACTTGGAGTGCCATAGACTAAACAGTGCTAAACTCGTTCTTTTCCTCTATTTTTCATTTTATTTTCTTTTTAAATCAAGTTGGGTGCAGTTTGAAAAGATGAGGCGGCATCTGGAGGACAGAGTACCGAGTGCAACAGTCTTGCTAAGCCGGCAGGTTGACCCTGTTCCTAGATACGGACCACGCCGGCAAGGCTGCCCAGTTAAAGGGGGACCGCGTGATGTAATTTGATTATCTGCCATCTGCAGCCATGCATGCATTGCCAAGGTCCATGTTCTGTTTCATGTTGCGAGACGGCGTATTCACGCCCCCCCAGAATGCGTCTGCGGGGGCGCTTCGGACCAAGCTTGGGATTCGGATATGTTGTCTTGGAAATGCCCAGCTGCGCGCTGACGAACGCACGACGACGGTAGGGATATACAATTGCCTGGCACGGATGGGCTTGGTGCGACTTTGATTTTTGAAGATGTGCCGTCATGTGCAGACGAATTGTGGCGTTGCGTGCGCATGTATGTATGGCAGCACGAGCATTGGCATTGAAAAAAAATATAATTAAATAAAATAAACTGAGAGAAGAAAAGCCAGGCATATTACATGCTACACACTCCGTACATAGCAGGTAGGTTGGTCGATACACGCAAAAACATGTAATTATCAATTGAAAATGTTGAAACCATGCCCTGCCCTTGTAAGGCTACACGTGGATCGACACCTGGACCCTGGTCAGTTGACTACTATTGACTTGTAGTAGTACTACATAGGTACTCCGTAGCTGACATTGACATGATTCTGCGCATCGGCGCCTGTCTTGGATCGTGGTGGTGGTGGGTCGTCGACGCGAGTCAATCCGTTGATGGCATTTGATGTCTTTGGTGGCCGGCTTATACCCACGATGCCAACTGGTCCTGCAGTGTGCACGCCGAGTCGTACATGACGCCACACGACAATCCCGCCGACAGCACTCGACGACTCGGATATACATGCACATGCGTCTGGGCCACGGCATGATATGAGTGCCACTGGGAACTGCACACTGGTCCAAGTTGGGTGGTTAGTGCAGGGCGCGTGGCCGAATGCAGCTGCACCAGTTGAACAAGTAACACCGTAGACACTCGAGCTGTTCAGGCCACTGCCGTCGCCCCCGAAATGGAGCTGTCAATGCTTGCTTGTTGAATAGACGCGGCGCCGACTATCCGATTGGTGCCGCTCACCAGCGCAATTGGTGCCGCCGTGGATTCCATGCCTTGAATGTTGACGGTTCTGCTGCAGGGAGTCAGTCACACGACCTCGAATATGAGGTGGTTGGAAGTGCTTGGCCGCGACTCCACTACACAAGTACAAATACATGTGTTATTATTTGACACCCTGCTTGCCTGGCTTCTTTTGACTTGCATCTTGCGTTCCTAAAAAATAAATAAAAATTGAATCAAATAACGCATGAAATGGCTGGTATGGGCTAGGGGAAAAGGACGTTGCTCGTCGTCGGCTTGATCGTGTCCGAAGCGTTGACAAGTTGGCCTTGGAATCTTCACACTACTACTAGTACATATCGAGGGCTGGCGGCGCCTCAACCCCACTTTTTGGCGAGTGTGGGACCCTGGTTTGCCTTTTCAATGGTACGCGGGACCGATTGACCAGACTTGACTTGGCCATGGCCTCGGGGTATCATTTTTTTTGTCAATCCAACGTTGGTTTTTGCCAGCCGTCTCCTCGTGAGTTTCTTGGGTGGCGGCGGCGGCAGCAGCAGCAGCAGAGAAGACAACAAACGACGACGACGACGGCGGCGGCGGCTGTTTGGCTTGTACATACATAACTCTCTGTCTGGTTGTCTGTCTATTCTCTGTCCACCGCCCATCGCCACGGCTGGCACATGTCCCTTCTGTGGAACAATCAAATTCCCACTTGACGCTTCAAGGCTCTTTCTTGCCTGTTTGCCCAACATAAGGTCACACGCCCTGCCTTGGGCCTGGCGGCATCTTCTGTCTCACGCAGTCTTGCCCTTCAATGTTCGCGCTGCCGCCTGCCCGCCTCATGTCGCAGTGACACGTCTTTGTCCCGCTACACCTCGACTTGAACGACCAGAAAGGACCCGAAAAGACTTGACGCAGGGCTGGGGGACGTGACAAGCAGCCCCCTTGTGTGTCAGTTTGCTGCCATCCAACATCCCGCCGGCCTGAACTGCCGTTTCTCCCAAGAAGCGACAATCGACTTGTGGCGAAACCATCGGCCGCCACGCAAACATTTCAAGAACCACGAGCCAGAAACGGCCAAAGCAGCACCCGCCATGGTCCAGAACCATGCCCAGCATCCGCGGCCCGCGCCAAGTAAGTCGAGTCTCGTCGAGTCTCGTTGAATGCTCATATTATTGATTCTATTTCTTGCCTTTGCATTTTCAGATGCTCCCTGCCCGACCCCAAGGCTCGTTTGCTGCTTCTGCCCACGCGCTTGACCACTGGCTCCGCACTGTGGCGTCTGCCTCACCAGCACTCACACCACGGCTCAACATTGAACTCTGTAGCACTCCAGTCTGCTCAAGTGCTCTCATCACAGACATCCCTGGATGCTCATCCCAACTTCATCGCGCCGAGTTTGGCCCGCTTCATCTGCTCGCCCTGCCGTGTCGTGCCGTGTCGTGTCACTTCGCCGCACCAGACCGCAGATCTAATTCCCAAAAGCTACTTTGCCAACCTCGTCGCCCTCGTGGCTTTATATCTTGTCCTGCCCTGCCCTGCCCTGTCCTCTCTTACACTGTTCCCTCTGCGAGTGCAACCACGAGATCAGTCAACTGCTGGCCTCGCCACGTTGAACAGTCAACTGGCCATCTCGCGGCGCAATTGGCCTTCTTGCTTCGGCGAGCCGCAACAAGTGCTCTATTTCTTAAACGTCACTCTTGAGTCTTGACCATCGCCGGCGTTGTTGTTTTCCAATCTTCTGCAGCAGACTATCGGCACTCGAAACGATCATCAACATACCAGTGGTCTTCTTTGAGCATATCTAAGCGGCAGCGAGTTGGAGACCACGGCTGTTCCTGCTCTTCATGTATTATAGTCGGGTTCTAAATTTGCTGCTTTGACTTGGCTAGTTTGGCCGCCACAGCTCACGGGCGTCTTCTTCGCCGCCCTCGTTTCGTTGTCTTTCTCTCTGTCTTGAGCTACAATCAACCTCTTTGACGTCTTCACTAATCATCATCTTCTTGCACTCGTCACTCACCACGCTCTGTCTTGAATGCCGCTTTGGGCACCGGCTGACTGACTTTGATTTTTGTTTTTCTCACCGAATATAGAGCGCGAGGACACCACACCGTCTCCTGCGCTGTCGCAAGACAAAGACAAGGACCAACGCATCGCAGCTCCACAGCCCGAATCAGTTCCCGCTGAATTGACAAAGCCCTCAGCCATGATCTTCTCCGACTTTTACAGAAGTCCACGCTCACCACTATCCAAGCTTCGCTTGCACCATCCGCAGCTACCAGCTCAGCTGCCCACCGCAGCACCTGAATGGCGAGCCGATGAGTATGCCGATCTTCTGAGCAAAGACAAAACCAAGCAAAAGGAGGCCGTGAAGCGCTACTTGACTGATAAGGTCCGCAGCGACTGGACCTTTGCTTGGCCGCCTGTCGTTTCAAACGAAAATGTTGCGTCATCGAGGCCCGAAGGCCCAGGAGCTTCTGTCGAGCTCCCAAATCAGGCCAACTCCTCAAAGAAACGGGGAGGGGCTCAGGCTCCTACGAGCGAAGAAGATGGATATCGAGGAGGAGAAGGCACTGAGCTAGATGAACCCGAGTCCGATACCGGAGATGACAATGCCATCGTCGATGATGACAACGACGACGCCGAGTCTGTATACAGCGTAATGTCAGAAGATGCGATACATTATCGTCCTCGGACCGAATGGACGTCGGATCTGTCCGACGATGAGGATATGCCACCCAAGCCCTCACCGTTTCGCTTTGATAACCCCGACTCTATCCAATCCGCCATTCAAGACATTGTGCGTGCAAGGAAGGCTCGCAGGCGGCGTGCTCTGCGGGAAGAGATTGCTTGGAACGAGGGACTCGCCTGTTTTGAAGCAAGGCGGAATGCTTGGACCGGCGCCAAGACGGTCCGTGTTCGAAGTAAGCCTGTAACCACACCTCCCGCATCGCCGCGATCACCAAGGCGATTTTTCTTTCGTCGCTCCATGTCCGGATCGCCACCCAATCCGGCGGTGGCTGTTCTCTCCCAGCACGGAGAATGCTGTGGTGCGGTATCCGACTCGTCATCCGCCTCAAAGGACGCTGAAAAGGACTTGAAAAAACATCAAAGCACCGACTCGACCGTATCGGACTCTACCAGAATTCAGACTTACCCTATTGAAACACTGCTGCCAGTTGGACAGCCTCTTCTTCCGCCTACAAACCCTCTGCGAGCTTCAATCTCGCCGGCGGTTTATTTGAGCCTCTATGACAAGGTGATTTTGCACAATCTGCAGCCGGCATGCCCCATCAACTTGTCAGATATGTTGCGATCTTGCGTTGCCGGATGGAAACGAGATGGCGAGTGGCCTCCGCGATGCTCGGCGCCCGATCCGATGCCAGCGACTCGAAAGAAAAAAAAGGCAGCGCCAGCCTCTGCGACTGACAATACTGGAAATGTGACGAGACGCATGAGTTTCGGCCTCTTGGGTCGCGATAAGGATGATGAAGGCGGTGCTGGCAAAGGTATTCGCCGTAGTCTGCAAAGAGCGCTTGGAATTGGTGTCATGGCCGGCATGGGAGATGCCTGAGTGCACCTTCAGAATCACACAGACTTACGATATTATGGGAGAAGACATGTGTGACGAACTCAGTTGCAGGAGGAACTGGTGGGACCCGGCGTTTCTTATGACACATGGACATTGGCGTATTGCATTTACTATTTCATGTTGGCTTGGCGCAGGACGGGCATACGTATTTCCCATTCGCAATATACCCTTGCATGGAAATTGGGGCTTCAGGGATTCGTGACAAACTGTCGATCATTTAAAGACGTACATACAGATAATAATAGGCCAATTCACTGTACCATGACAACCTTGTTCTTTTAATTCAACACGGCTGTTGGGGCTGGACATTTGTCAATGTACACGAGAAAGGTGCTACGACAAACCGAATGTTTCCAGTTTTGCGTGACGATGTCGCTTCGTAAGTGTTGAATACCTAGAGACCTACGGTAGTACATACCTAGGTAAATAGGCTTAATTTGTTTAGTCGTGCAGCGCCAAGTCAAACTGTGACGTGCCAAATAATGCCAAGAAGAAGAAAATGAGACGTAAAAAAAGAGAAAGAAAGAAAAAAAGACTTAGAATAGTTTTCCCCTTGGCTCACGTATCAAGAATCGCGCCACATCAGCCAAATCCATCAACAACTCCTTGGCATACTCGGCCCAGCTGTCCACCGTGACAATCTCCAATATCATACTGTCCCCATCAATGAAAGCCTGAATCTTCCACTCCCGCAACGGCTCCTCATGCGGATACACTGTCTCCATACGGCTGCTTACCTTTGCAAACGGTAACCTTTCAACATGCGCTACGTCTTGGTGGACGACGGAATCGAACCAATCTGGCGTCGCGTCGGGCCAGTCGGTGCATTGGTCCCTGATTTCGCTGAGGCCCATGCCTTCGTGGGCCGACGACGCGACGTGTTGGTGCTGGATGTAGGCCAGCAGATCGGACACAGTCCATGATGGATCGAACTTGACGCGTACCGGGACGTATTGCCAGCATGGCCCCGTAACGGCATCGGCATTGGGGAAATCAATGTTTCGACCGCTCACCACCTCACCGAATGTGACGTCTCGGAGAGACAAGCGACGACTCAGGCACAGTGCCCAGGCTGCCGTCGGCAAAGTCGCGACAGTGACGTCTCTAGGCCTGGACGATATATCCACGGTGTGCTGGACAGCAAAATGGTTGCTCTTCTGAACGGGGATGTCAGGCTTGAGGATGGACATGGCCGAGCCGGCGAGCAGGTCTTTCCAGTACTGCGTGCTTTCAGGAATGTTGCGCCGGAGCACGTGCCCGACATAGGACGAGAAGGAAACAGATTCCTGGACCGGCCTGTTTTCGTAGAGTGCAGAGAGCTGCCTCAGAAGAATGGGGAGACATATCTCGTCGTACTGCGCGTGGGAGAGCCTGAAGACCAGGCAGGACTTGCCGTTGGGGAATTCGACAAGGAACCATTTGACAAAGCTGGAACCGAGTGGCATGTCTGACAGGACGTCTGACTGGCACACGTTCCTCGCGTATTCCTCGATGCTGCCGGAATAACTGCTGCCTACGCCGTCGACGACGAATTCTGCTTCTAGAGACTCGAGGACCGCGCCGTAACACCTGCCGTTGTGTTCGATAAACACGGTCCGCAGAATCTCATTGCGAGACACGAGCTCTTCGCACGCATATCTGAGCTGTTGCTTATCAATGGCATCGTCAAAGTACATGAGCTCGTAGCGAGCAGAATACCGAGGGAGCTGGGTAGTCCCCTTTACGGCTATCTGCTGGAGCGGACGTGTTGGAACAACATTAAGAACATTGGAAGCCTTGTTTTCCAGCCGCGGCCGAACCACAGTTTCGACAAATTCTGATGCGTTGGCGTCTCCCAAGAGAGAAAATGCAGCGGCAACATCCTCACTTGCACTGGTGTCCATGGCCACCTCTTCCATGACACTTGCCATGTCGTATAAAGTGCGTTTCTGGAACATTTGCACGACGGTTAGTTTGACCCCTTCTGCGCGGGCTTCCGAGACAAGTTTCATAGCGGCGATGGAGTCACCGCCTAGGAGAAAGAAATTATCATTCAAGCTGATGTCGTCCTCGTTGATGTTCAGGACGCGACTCCATAAGCTTCGGAGCTTCCGTTGACGACGAGACGTTGCGGATACTCGCTTCACAGGGGCCTGGGCTTTTGTGCCATTGACGTTCTGGTTTGGGCTCGACTCTATGAATTGAAGGAGGCCGCTGGCCGTGTATTTCGCCAGCTTGCCCGTCTTGTAGAAGTTCGCCGCTGTTATTGAGGCAGATTCACTAACCTCCCCGAGCCAAGACGGTGACGGGATAGATGGCAATTCCAGCACTGCCGACGTTGATACAACAACCTCTCCAATAGCTCCCACGGGTAGAAGCTTGTTGGTATCCTGGGACTCAACAATGAAGGCTCCTTGGACGCCGCTATATTGGCGTAACTGGGCGTCTTGTGTGTTTGAGGCGACCATGGTTTTCAAAATGTCCACGTCATCGGGGGTGAGGTACTCGAGATCACCGACGCGGCCGGACGTGCCTTGGCAAAGCAGTTGCGCTACCTTCTTGAACTGTCTCAAGGCTCTCTGCATAGTGCCAGAGTCAATCGTTTTAGAATCAAAGCTTGCCATGACGAGGAAACCATCTGGGTCAATGGAGCACACTAGCATGAGAGAATAGGTATTGAATTTGAGAGCCTCCTGCGCTGCCTCGGAATCACCGGCTGGCACCAACCGGTTCGCAGGCAAATCAGCCCCTGCTGCTGCATCATTCGCGGTACTAGGATGTAGGACCAGACCGGTTTTGAGCTCACACGCTTCGAGGGCATCCGGGCTAAGCCGCCGAATGTGCTGGAGACCAAAGTGCTCGTGGGGAATCTGTTCAATGGTCTGTTCCTGGATAGTCTGAAGGTATTCGACAATGGGCATCTCTCGATCGACTTGTACACGGACCGGAACCGTGGTAATCATTGGGCCCTCAATCTCTTCCGCGCCAACAATGGCGGCGTTCCTGCCGGTCAAGGTCTCACCAAAGACGACGTCTTCGCTGTTGATGTACCGGGAGGCGACAAATGCCCATGCGGCTCGGATGACGGTGGCAACAGTTGCGTTCGAGGCGGGGAGTCTGCCCAAGGAAACGTACTCCTCGAGCAGCGAGTCTGCCTTGGCTTGGTATCCAGTATATGGATGGGAGGGGAACTGGAGGCCATTTGCGCCTTGCAACTGCTGTCTCCAGTATTGCTCGGAATCCTTCTTGCTGGTGCCGCAAAGATACTTGATGAAATGCCTAAACTCGGCTGGCCGCTCGACTGTCTGGCCCATGTACGCCTTGTTGACCCGGTCAACGATAAGCGGCATGCACCAGCCGTCGTATAAGGCATGGTGCATGGTCAACACGAAGTTGGTCTTGCCAGTTTTGCCGTCGTTGATGACCGCATACCGAACAAGAGGCTGTCCGAGATCCATCGCCTCATCTCTATCAGATACGAGATACTCATCCAAATCTGTTCCGGAAAAATAGCTCAGTTTTCCTTTCACGACGACCTGGACGAGACCTCTGCCGGGGACTTGGACAATTCTTGTCCGCAGGATAGGGCAGTCCCTTTGAGCAGCATCAAAGGCCGTGATGAGTTTGGTAGCCGTCTCCGCATCCGCAAGCTCAACGACGCGCTGGGCAATGTAAGCCTCTTTCACCTTGGCCGACAGTGCCATAAGGGCCTCCTGTAAGGGTGTACAGGGATACACGTCGTCAA
The DNA here is from genome assembly GCF_000187425.2 of Metarhizium robertsii ARSEF 23. Taxonomy (NCBI): domain Eukaryota; kingdom Fungi; phylum Ascomycota; class Sordariomycetes; order Hypocreales; family Clavicipitaceae; genus Metarhizium; species Metarhizium robertsii. The sequence goes on along the minus strand of NW_011942160.1, from coordinate 3,802,891 downwards.
TGGCATCTGCTTCAATGTTGCACAACGCAGCTGTTTCCTGCCGGACCGAGCCAACAGCCCAATCCTTGTCAAGGAGCGAGAAAGGAGCTATCTTGTCGGCGTTTGGGTCAGAGAGGGAGATGCCTATTGCTTTGGATGACATGGCTTCAAGGGTCGGGTTCATAAAAATGTCCGCCACCGTGAGAGACAGTCCGTTCTCTCTTGCTGCGGCCACAAGGCGCATTGCACGGAGAGAGTCTCCCCCCACGCCAAAGAAATTGCTGCCTCTGTTTGCTTTAACGTCGGAGCCAAGGACCTTCTTCCATGCGTCCGCCAGCTTCTTCTCCGTCTCCGTCTGAGGCTCTTGTTCAACCTGAACGGTGCCGTTCTGAGCTCCAGAAAACTTCTCCCGTGGAATGGACGCCGCGATTGCTCGTAATTTCTTCCTATCCGTCTTCCCAGACACCAGTGTCGGCATTGATTGCAGAGTGAAGAATGCTGTAGGCACCATGTATCTCGGCACCTTTGCGCCCATGTCCTTGTCTACAGTAGATAGGGCAGCAGTCAATTGTTCTGACGGCTCAACCAGAGGAAACTCATCCGCCGTCTCGTTCGAACCGGAGGAAGGCTCTGCAATAAAGGCAACCAGCGTCGGCGCCCCGCTGTTCTCGGGCTTGATGACTTCGGCTGCAATCTTGATGCCTCTCGGTAAGCAACTCTGAAGGTGGTGCTCGACCTCTGTCAACTCGACTCGCTGACCCCTGATTTTGACTTGTTGATCTTTGCGTCCGACAAACTCTATCGAGCCCAGATTGTTTGCTTCATATCGTACAAGATCGCCTGTTTTGTAGAGTCGACCCTTGCGGCCGCCATGGTCTCCGTGCCCGGCGGTCAACCATGCTGGGTTCTCGATGAAAACTTCTGCCGTCTTGTCCGGCTCCCCAAGGTATCCGATGCCTACGACAGGGCCCTCTATAAGAAGCTCCCCGACCTCCCCAACGCCCATCAGGATGCCGTGGTCTTCGGGGTCAGTGATCCAAGTTGTACCGCCAACCCCCTTGCCTATGCCTCTTGATATCGCCAAGGTGTTGTTGATGGTACAGCCAACAGTGCACTCTGACGGTCCATAGGCAATGACCAAGCTGGTATCCTGGCTCCATGCGGCGGCATCACTTGATGAAACAGCTTCGCCGCCAAGGCCCAAAACATCCAGGGAAGGAATAATGTCGGCGTCCAAGACTCGGGCCACTGACGGTGTCATATGGACCATGTTTGCTTTGCTTTTACGGATAGCGCCGCTGAGATCGTTCATTCGGTCGGCTTCCGAGGGCACACACACTGTCCCGCCGTGGGCAAGAGTGCAAAGCATGCAGTCGATGCTTACGTCGAATGCGTAGGAGGGGAAGTCAAAGACTCTCGAATGTGACTTGTACCCCACGGCTTCTGCCCGCGGCAAGGCGCCGCTCGTGTAGTTCTCGTGCGATATCACCACGCCCTTCGGTTTGCCTGTACTCCCCGAAGTGAAGATTATGTACATGGGAGAGGAAGAAGGAACCAGCGGTAGTGATTCTTCCGGCTGCTCGGAAATCTGGTCGAAATAGTCGCGAGAGACCGACATGACTTGCCCGTTTCGGGATATCTTTACTCCAAGCTCTCGCTGAGCTGCCGAGGTGACGATGATTTCAGCTTCTGTCTGGTCCACAATCGTCCGGAGTCTAGCTTCGGGTTGACTTGGATCAGTCAAGGAGAATGTGGCACCGGCTTTCATGACTCCCAGGAGGGACACGACTGCCCACATGGACTTTTCGAAGCATAGTGGTATTCTGGTTCCAACGGAGACCCCCCGGCGCCTCAGCTGCTGGGCTAGCTGTGTTGACAGCGCATCAATCTCCTGGTATGTAAGAGTCCCGTCCCATGATGCAACGGCTACAGCGTGAGGCTGTCGTTGTGAGACTTCCCGAATGATGTCATGCATGCATCTTTGTATCAGTGGAGGAAGCTCCCTATTCCAATTCCATATTTGATCCAAGTCTCGATCACCCAGTCCCTTTTTTTCGTCGCTTGCAGGTTCCGGCTTGTCGGGAGCGTTTATATCGGGATTTGCGGTGGCATGTTGCGGTGCTGCAAGCGGAGCTATTCCTGTACTGGCACCAGCAGCGATGCCCTTTTTTCGTTGTTTCCGACGCTTCGCGAAAGCCGAAAGGCTTGACAAGGCGTCTAATATAAAGGACTTCATTATGGGAAAAGAGACACACAGAAACCCCGAGTTATTCCAGGGCTGAAGTAGAGCAGTCTCACAAGGCGCAGAGGTTCATACTCCAAAACGGGAACGCTCAACTGGGCTCTTCAAAAGTACGTCAAGAGCTCTTTTTTTAGCTATGTATTATGAGCCTCTGGCTCAGCACTGCGGACCCATTTACTTGGACCTCGTGGAACACATGATTCTTCCGTCTCTGAGCCTGCCTGCCCAATGCAGCAACCATTCACGGTACTCAGCTGGATTGCCATTAGTATCTTCCACAACCAGGATAGTATCCACCAGCGAGCGGGAAACGCGTTGAAAGGCGTCCATTGGCATATATTGTTTCTCGTGAGTTTCCTGGTCTGAGGGGCGCACTGCGAACAGGGGTCGGTCCATGGTGGTGGAAGTGACTTGAGAGTACATGAGCGAGACATGTCCATGACTCGGTGTTTAATAACCCATTGGATCGCAGAACCCTTTCCCTTTTGGTCCCTGCCGTGAAGCGGAGTACAGTACTCCGTAGTTGAGATGGTGTTCGCTTAGCAGAGACGGTGACGGGCATTTTGGAGTGGGGATGGGAGAATTTCGAGATCAGACAGCCAGCCGTCCCCCACGTGAAGATGATGGATAACAGGCCTGGCGATGGAGGGCGTAGGAAAGATTAGGTTGCGGCAGGTTGATGCGATGAGACGTGGGCTACAGCTGATATTCTGATGGGCAGCCGAGACACAAACAATCTACAAAACATTTCCTTGCCGTCGGTGACTATGTCTGACAGTGATGGCTGAACTCCATTCCTGGTGGAGATGAAGCTAAAAAAACTTTTGTTGAGCCATTCGCATTCTGTCTTGGGATTTCATGTGTGCCCGAATTTCTCGCCGTGAGCTGCTGCTGCCAAGACGGGGCGGGCAGATTGATAAGACGAGTTTGGTTGAAGCGGCTGAGGGCCAGGAAGCCTGCCTGCGGAGCCTGACCCTGGCCACACGCCCATGTGGCTTTTTTCTCTCTCTCTTTTTCTTCTTTCGTGACTGGGCCGGCGGACTTGGAAGAAGACTTGGCACGATGAATCCCAAGTCTGCAGCGCTAGTCTCTCGAGCGGACTGGAGGGGCAGATCGCGCAAAGGCGGCACGAATTGAGCACAGGGATCAATGATTATTCCACACCCCAGGTGCCTGTTTACGTCAGCGCAAGAGAAACAATTGCCGCATACAATCCAACCCTCGTAAGTTTAGCATTAGTGACCTGACAAGGATTCGAAGTTTGTGGGGGATTATAGGGGCCTCTTCACTAATAAGAGCACCAGCCTCTTAATTTATAATAGTAGCTGTCAATTGCGATTTTTACGGGAGTAATAGCACTTGAAGTAACATTAAATTATATCAATCAGAGATTTCCCCATTTGATTGCCTGTAGCCCCCCTTGTGAGGTCACGCGTGACTAAACTTTCAGAGGATATTGTATTGTATTGACTCGATTGACTGACTGGTCAAGTCGGGGAATTTGCTTACCCAAGCTTTGGTGTTGGTGGGCCCGACCTGCCTGTGGTGGACCTTGCTGGACAGGGCCGCCGCGGACCAGGGTTGGAAACACCGCGGTTTAGTCTTTAATCCTCACAGCAACCCCCGACGTGTTTTTTTGCTTCTTTCTTGTCCTGTTCCTTGGATCCAAAGCAAGGTCTACCTTGCCACGATAATACAGCCGCGGCCATGGCGGAGAGTCCACAAGCTGATCCTGACGGCGCAGAGCCCAGACACGCCCCCCCTGCCTCGTGCCTTCCCTGAGAGTCTAGAGCGCGCCATCTAATCTGATGATCAGATAAGATGGATTCCTGGCTGACTCTGCGATCCACATCGGCAACCCTCGGACTCTGCCTGCGAGCAAGGGGGGCAGATTTTCAACGACACGTACTAATCATCGAGTCCGGCTCAACCTTCCTAATTTCAAACGCTTTGCGTGAATGGAGCCGTGGCCCATTTGGCCTCAGGACTAGGGATGCGACCTGTGGTTTGGCGATGCGGCGAGCCGTCTGAACATTTGGATGCTGGGCCATGTACGATTTTATGACGATGCACAATGAGCCATCCAACCACGGCAGCTCGACAGATGTCGTCAGTCGTTTTTTTGACTTTATGTGTGGGCCCCCCTTGAACACCATTATGCCTAATATACTCGTTTACCGCTTGTAGCGTCGCATATCCATTGCATCGTGTTGGCAGTGGTAGACCAAGCTCGTTGCCAAGTATCATTGTGAAGGACCAAAACACACATATACATACGCAGAAGAAGAAAAAGGAAAAGAAACAAAGAAATACCACAGCATCGTCACATCAAAATGTCCACACAGCCAGCTGTGGCGGAGCCGCAACCGCAGACTCGGCCAGCTACTCAAAAGCTTTCGGTCCTGCATGGCCCCCTCGAGCCTCCCCTCGTCGACTTGACCCTCGGGGAGCTTCTCCAGCTCCAGACGTACCAGCATGGAACTCAAGAGTGCATCGTCATTCCCTGGACCGGAGCACGATGGACGTACAACGAATTGAACCAACAGAGTTCCTCCCTCGCACAAGCACTCTTGGATATGGGAATCGGGGTTGGAGACCGCGTGGGCATCATGGCCGGGAACTGCGAGCAGTACGCCGCCGTCTTCTTCGCCGTGGCCAAAATCGGCGCCATCCTCGTCATCCTGAACAACACTTATACGCCCACCGAGGCCATGTACGGCCTGAAGTTTTCCGACTGCAAGGTATTCTTCACCACGCAGACCATCGGCCGGTTGGATAACCGAAAGCTTCTGGCTGCGCTGGACAACAAAACCGACGGGCCCAAGGTCTTCATCCTGCGAGGCGAAGCAGGAAAATACACCACCTATGACTCCCTCATCAAATCGACCAGTCGCAAGAGTTACGACAAGCTGTACCGGGCTATGCAGCGAGTGCTGCCACATCAGGTCGTCAACTTGCAGTTTACAAGTGGCACGACAGGTCTCCCAAAGGCCGCCATGCTCACTCACCAGTAAGTCTTGCAGATTTGTAAAACCACTGAAAGAGAAGCTGATGGTGGCCGGGGTAGCAATCTGGTCAACAACTCCCGCTTCATCGGCGACAGGATGAGGATAACGGCCGAGGATATCCTATGCTGTCCTCCTCCCATGTTCCACTGCTTTGGCCTTGTCCTGGGCCTTTTGGCCATCGTCACCCACGGCGGCAAGATTGTGTATCCGGCCGAAGTCTTTGACATCCCCTCCACTCTTCAGGCCATCTCTGACGAGGGCTGCACGGCTGTCCACGGCGTGCCGGCCATGTTCGACTCTCTCTTCCAGGCCGAGTTCCCGCCCGGGTTCAACTGCGACAAGCTACGGACCGGAATCATTGCGGGCGCGCCCGTCCCGAAATACCTGATGGAGCTCCTGGTCAACAAGTTTGGCATGACCGAGTTCACCAGCAGCTACGGCCTGACAGAGGCCTCGCCGACCTGCTTCAACGCCTTCACGGACGACGCCCTGAGCACGAGGCTGACCACGGTCGGCACCCTGATGCCGCACGCCCAGGCAAAGATTGTCGACCGCGACGGCAACACCGTGCCCGTGGGCTCACGGGGCGAGCTCTGCATGGCGGGATACCAGCTCCAGGCAGGCTACTGGAATAACTCGGAAAAAACCAACGAAGCCATGGTCCGGGACGCGGCAGGGCTTCTGTGGCTGCATACGGGCGACGAGGCCGTCTTTGACGAGAATGGATACTGCACGATTACGGGGCGGTTCAAGGATATAATCATTCGAGGTGAGCGCCGGAAGAATGTCGACGTTTTGCTTCCCTTCTTTTCTTCTTTTGAACACTGCCACTAACACGGCCGCGGCGCGAACCCAGGCGGAGAGAACATCTACCCTCTTGAAATCGAGGAGCGGCTCATGGCACACCCGTCAGTCTCCCGGGCCATTGTGGTCGGACTCAGGGACAAGCACTATGGTGAAGTCGTCGGCGCCTTTGTCGAGAGGCTCGAAGGCAGCCCCCAGCCGACAGACGCGGAATTGCGCGACTGGGTCCGCAGCACGCTGGGCAAGCACAAGTCCCCGGCGCATGTTTTCTGGCTGGGCCAAGATGGGGTTCCTTGCGACGTGCCGCTGACGGGAAGCGGCAAAGTGAGAAAGTTTGAGATGGCGGCGTTGGGGAATGAGATTTTGGCCAAGAGAGGGCAGACGTCAAAGTTGTAGAGAACAAGACCGCCGCAGGCAATGCCGGCATTTGGCAAAATTGGTAGAATAGAGAAAGGACAATGCAGAACGTATGTTTGTTCATTTAGTTCCTTGGTTTAGAGTAAAACATGGTTCAAGAGACAAAGGGTGTTTTCAGAACAGGGCTTGTAAAGAGCTATGTATTCAGACGTCAAGACATTATATATATGTATGTATGCATCACGTTCAGCCCACGTTGCTTCCACTACTACAAAAAATCAAACCAAAACATACATATATAAAAAAACACTAGCCAGGTCACAGTCTTGTCTAAACGTCCAGTCCTACAACTTGGGAACCAGTCCGATCCTCATACCACCAACAGCCTTGTCATTCTCCCCCAGCGGACACAACTGGAAGAACCGATTGCGCGGGCACCGCACGAAAGCGCTCCGCTTGTGCGGCAAATCGACAAAGTGCTCGATGCCAAAGCCGTGGATGAGGTCGTACATGACGACAGTCGCGTTGGTGTTCTTGGGCTCGCCCACGACATGCATGGTGCGAGGGTCATCGAGGAAGAGGTAATGCATCAGGCTGCTCCACCAGGCAGTCACACGATGAGGGCCGCGGAATCGAACATCGCCCACGAGGGAGTGGCGGCCGCGGTCAAAGTCGCCGGCATCGTAGTAGCCGCCGAGACGGTCCTCCTATAGAGCATCATCCATGGTGTTAGCGACGCTCACTCATCCACGGCGGCTTTGTACTCGAGACGGCTCTTCCGCGTAAGAAAAGAAACACTCACCTTGGCCCAGTACACTTCGAAATAGGCAAAGTAGGCATCATCCCACTTGGCCAGGACCGCGACTTGATGGGGATCCTCATGGATGTTGCGCAGGTACTCCCTGTGCTGGTCCAAAGTGCCCGTTTCGTTCCAGCCCTGCGAGACACGAGGGTCGTTCTGCCACTCGTGGAACAGTCTCAAGTGTTCCTCGTCTTGGTAGTCCAGCGACACCATGGAGAAGGTTTCCCCGAGGTGCGGAATCCATCGGCTGTACACGACGGCGCCGGGGGCAGGCTTCGCGGGGCGAATGGGATGCCACGACTGCTGGCACCGGTCGGCATCTTGGGGATCGCCGGCGGATGTAATGGTGACGGTGTGCTGGAGAGGAGTAAGGGGATACGATGCCAGCGAGCCGGCTCCGTGGAGAGACGGGGGCGACTCGGCGGGCAGCCACACGGGCCGAGGACCAAAGGGCGAGCCGGCGCCTTGCCAGAAGGTGCTTCGCAGAGCCAGGACAAGGTATTCGTCTGGGTTGGAAGAAGCCGAGGCGCGCTTCTCCCTGGCCGGCGGCGGGTGGTCAACGGCCAGCAGAACGTCGCGCAACTGGGCGCCCAGAGTCGCGGCGTTGGCGCCAACAAGCTCCAGTCGCACCGACTCCATGCCCGGCCGGGCCGTGAACAGGACGTATAAGAGAAGCCATGCCTGCGCGAGGGAGGGCGTCTCGGCGCCGTCCCAGACTACCACGGAGAATGGCGAGCGTCTCGCTCTGGCCCAGGCGCCGTTGTTGGAATCCGCTGGTAGCTCACTGGACTTTAGGTCCGCGGGCTCGGAGAAGTAGAGCTTTGTGTTGTGCAACGGGGCTGGGAGTTTCTGCGTCGACGAGCCGGGGCGCTCGCAGAGTTGGTAAAAGGGCACATCTCCGGCTGTCTTGTTTGGCGGCGCTGTTGTCTTCTGAACAGTGTACTCGGTCAAGTATGGGTGAGGGAGCTTGATGAAGGTCTCGTTTGGAGACAGAGCCGAGAGCTGAACTACTGAATTCGCGGCTGCCATTGTGGAGGGAACGCCGGTGATGGAAGGGACTGTCTATAGAGATGAATATCTCACGTTCAGCGCCGCGTGCCTACTTGACATATGGCAGATGGGCAGTTTGAAAATACGACAGGAGAAAGATCTGGGCCGAGGAGAGGGCGGCAAGCTTCGGTAAGAAAAAAAACAGCACCAGTCGCATCTTTGTCCATTGTCCCATCTGGCGTCGTGAACAGATCGATCTCTTTCAGCGGCCAAGGCGCGAGGAAGGGTCCTAGGCTCCTAGAGCTAACCAGACACTCTCGCGATGTGGGAGAAGCTGCTGAACCTTGTTAGACCCTTGCTGGACCCTGTTGGAGCCCACATTCAGCTCACGAAAGTGCGGGATACAAGACTGACACTTGTAAGTACATGCGAACCCGTTGACGCGTACTCGGTGCTACATATCACTCGCAATGCCGCTGTATCCGTGAGGTACGACGTTTAGTGACAGACGTACCATCTTGCTTCTACACTCGGAAGCTAGTCCCTGCACAGCGTCGAGGTTGTCGAGCAGATGATGAATAATATGATAATGGGGGTGAAGCGACCACGCACTCCCCCCCCCAGTTCTGGAGCCTCCAAGACGACATCGACCCCTAGTAACCTAGCAGCGGTGCCGGATAGCCAATAACTGCCTCCAACAGGGTGGGCGAGGGGGGCTAGATGTATGTATGTATGTGTCTAGTGCTTAATCTTGCCCCTGTAAATAGACTACAGACATACGTAAGTAAGTAAGTAATGTTACAAAAGCGACGCCACCAACTTGTCACGATACCTCGCACCGAGGGGAACAAGGGATGAACATGGGAAGCTGTTCCCCGCCGCAAATCTTGATGGAGTTGACCTTGACTGGAGCCAGGGGTGCAACAAGGGAAGAAAAAATTTGTTGAAGCAGCCCGACCCTTGGCTGGGGCTCGGCTGTCCTTGACAATCCTGGAATGGAGACAAGTCCAGCCGGCGCCCGGACCGCACGGCGAAACCCGGCCTGGGCTCGGGGCTCCACACCTTCTGATTGATGTATACTGATTGGTCCAATTTAAATGTGCGCGCCGCTTAAACACACAAGGGCTGCGCGGATCTGATAACGTTATTGAAGCTGGTCGTCCGGTTTCTCCCCGCACAATCTGACAGATTTGTGCACCGCGCATGTAACGCACTTGCGTGTCCAAGTCGAAAGATGATGCGCTTTTTTTTCCTCGTGGCGTTTTGGTTTCTGATTACGACGAGCGCTCTGGGAGCTTGGCTGCACGCGCATCCAGGGCGCTTCTTCTCCCATCAAAACACGAGTACGGGAATTGTCAATTTTCACCGTGGTAATATTAGCTTTGTGGACGGATGTGGCCTGCCTCTCCTCAATTACTCCAAGGCCACCCCAGAACAGTAAATTCCTAGTGAGGCCTAGGGCAGGCGAGAAAAGTCGAAAGGCGGCAATAACACCCATATGTCTCTCAGCGAACCCGATAGATATCAGAGACTACTGAGGGTTGACAAAAGGCTAGATTCGGCGTCTAGGCGAGTTGGCCAACTGTGATGTGGCCATGGAAACGACTAAAGATACCACTTTTAGTGATATCTCGACTCTCATGCTGATCCTTGGCTTGGCCTGGGTAACTAGACCAGAGCCTCCTCGGACATGGTTCCGAGATACCAAACTTGACTTAGACTACGGAGTATGATGAATGAGTACCGACGGCATCTTCACAGTCGCTTTTGGCTTTGCAACGCTGAAAACCAACGGATGTGAGGCTGATATACAACTACCGTGCAGCCCATCTCATGCATGAATCATGATGCCGTTTGAGCTTCCGATTCGTCCACCAAGTCGTCTGGGAATGAGCGGCATTATAATAACTGGTACCGGTCCAACGTGGAACCGCAAAAAGCCTAATCACTCTGCGGCGGCGTTCTAATAGGAAGACCCCTGCCATGATCCAGCTGTTTTCTATACTTGTCCCAGTTTCCAGCAGGATATGCCGCATTATGCGCCAAGCTCGGCAATAATTGTACAAGTAGTCGAGCCAATATCCGGCCTCGGTAGAAGCGGCTTCAATGTTGGTGTACATGGCAGAATTCCTAGCTTTTTGGCAGCTGGCGGGGGGCGACTCAAGACGTAAAGCCGCTGTCGAGTTTGAGATGAGCGACCCGAGCGTATTCCAAACTAAAGGTCCTTTTTGATGCTGTGAGGCACGATGATACTCTGGACGAGAGTGACAGAGGCACAAGTACCAGTCCACGAGGGGAGTTGGGATGGACCACGTCAAACTCACTGCATGGCAGGTTGAGTTGAAATAGGCTCCTTGCTTGGCTTGTTCCCATGAACCGGACTTTATCTGCTTCTGGACAGCACAGGCCAACGATGCATGTCACAAGTCCGTCTATTTTCGTATCATAGAGGAATCCCTCCTGTGGATCCTAAACTGCGCCGCGGGGATGAAACACCCAACGCCTAATATCTAAATTTTTATAGACCATTTATGCCCTCTTCTTAAATTGCAAAATGCCATCTCCGCTGCCATTTCTCAGTCAGTCTTATCCTCCTTCCGTCCAGCGAGGCCCATCCAGTCCCAACAAACTGTTTTCAGACGTTAGCGAGAACAAGCTCACTCTCCCAGAAACCGGAATACGCTTACTCGTAAATCCAAGGTCATGCTTGAAGTAGGCCTGCATGACATCCTCTCCAAAGACGGTGCCCTCGGGCCCCGAAGCAACAGCCGTCTTTCCCACCGCCAATCCAATCATGGGGGGCACTTCTTGGAGCTCTGCAAACTTGGGTTCCTGGCCTACATGCTTCTTCAGGACGAATTTGTGAATGTTCTGAGCGGCATAGTGGCCGCTGTGCATGGCCCAGCCGCAGCGCTTGATGCCCGACCACTTGGTCAAGTCTCCGGCGCAGAGGTGGAATTCGGCATTCGGGGTGCCAGGGGAGAAAGTGCAACTGCGTTCATAACGTGTCAGTGATGCGTCAATGCGACAAGGCGGTTGTATTTTATTTCCCTTGCCAAACGTGAGATGGGAAAAACGAACTTGCTCTCGATTTTAACGTAGCCGTCCCCGTCAATTGCCGATGAAGGCAGATAGGTCGCTGTTGACTTGCTCTTGGACACGGCCATGATAACCACACTGGCAGCCATTTTGTGCCCATTGGTAAACTCAATCTCATATTTGGGGGGCCCGTTGGCGGTCTCAGCCTCCGTGGTAGATGCGAGTCGATGGCTCATCAATACATCAACACCGGCCTCCTTGAGGAGCTCCAGGGCCTTGTCCTTGCACTCGTCTGAGAGATTCTCTGATGATAAAAGCTTGTCTCGGGAGTGGATAAGAGTAACCTTTACATCAGGCTTAACCAGCTTAAGCTCGGCTGCCATCTCAATACCGACCGCTCCACCTCCCACAACAACCACGCCGTGCTGGGCGCTGGCAACTGAATGAATATGCTCCTCGACTTCGAGAAGATACTGCTTTCTCGTCATGGATTGGGGCACGACCGGCCACACCCTCCGGAGACCGGTGGCAGCAACGAAGTAGTCATACTCGTGTGTGCTGGCAACCTTGGTTGTGCTGTCAATTGTAGTGGCTGTCTTGGCCTCGCAGTCAACACTTGATACAGAGGCCTGGATGAACTTGATCTGGGGAGTCTGTAGTCCAGGGAGGTCTTGAAATTTAATCCAGACCTTCTTGGCATACTCTGCGTCAGCCAGGGCAAGCGGAGACCCAATCAAGTGATCTGACTCCAAATGTTAGGCGCCGGTGTTGCAGTTGCTCTCATTTCCATTCGATTACAACGTCTACTTACAAAATCCGTCTCTCTCATCAGCAATGGTAATGTCCCAGTTTACGCGGGGAAGGTTGGGGTGATGCTCGTATGGCTGCTGGAACATGCGTGGCGAGAGACCCTGTCCGAGGTCGAGAAGATTGGCGGCCACGGACAGGCCAGCATACGAGCCTCCCGCAATGAACACTCTGACGGTTGGAGCGTCTGACACATTTAGGACTGAACCCATTTTGGCGTTGCTGGCAGATGAGATGTTGGCTGGCTGCGTCGAAGAAAATGTTTGGGCATGTATGAAGTTGGAGAAGGGAAGTGGGATTGTTGAGGCCACAATGTTGGTCTGTCGCGACAGAGGAGTGTGGGGATGGAAGAAGCTTGGCCCACGCGTGGAGACAGACGTTAGATGTCGGGGGCATATGAATATGGCGAGTTGTTGAATGACCTTGGAGCTGGGCCGAGATTTGGTCCAAGACGACAACAGAGTAGTTGTCCTTTGTGGACCAGACGAATGGAGGGCTTGAACGGCAATGGAACCAAGGTTCTGCATTCCGTTGGCTCGGGGAGAATAGCAGCGCGGCATTGTCATTGACTGCTGGCACGGCACGAAAGGGTATTGGGAGGGTTGCACATGGTGTTGATCCCGAGCTGATTGATAAGTCTGCTACTCTACTGCAGCAGCACAAACACGGCTCACTTTCCCTGTTCCATGTGCTCCATAGTCTTGCTACAACGGCCTTCTGTTAGTTGTTACTTATGCTGCCCAACAACCGGGTATTCGCAAGGCCGAGGGCTGTATAAAACCGAACCCATCATGGAATCCGAACACAGTTCAAAGACCGGGTAAGGCGGGATGCTGTATGTAGCGGACAGGCTAAGCAGGACGTCGTTCTATATCCTCGGACATCGGTGACTCGCTCGGCTAAGTTGGTTTGGACAACGCACGCAGGTCCCGGAGTGAAGGGCACAGATAATTTCGTCATGCGTGGCCATGGCAGCGGCCAGTCAGAAGCAAAAGAGTGGTTGTGAGTCGTGACGCCAGGTGAGGGGCGGACCAGATGAGGGTGGACTCGGCTTATCAGATCCTCATGAAGGCCGTGGTTGGCCGACAGGCTAAAGACCTGACACAGAAGGAAGGAACCGCCGGACCCGCTTAGGGCAAAATAGCCGGAGGCGCTCCTTCCTGGTGCTTTAATCTCTGACCGGATATCCGGAAAATCCTTCAAACCACATTTCCCTGTGTTGTTTGCTCCCAGCAGACTCCGTTTGAGCCATTAACTTGTGTTGGCATCGTCAGCAAATGTTGGGTGGCGGTGACCAGCCGACCAAGCCAGCTTGTGCTTCTCCTCCGACTCCGTACCCTCCATGATGAGGCAGGGGGTTGCCTGCCCGCCACAAACGCCAAATGTGGCGCCGAGAGAAATTATCTGATCCGAACCCGCCTACCGGACCTTGGGACCTTGCCAACTTGCGAGCCACGTCCGCGCATCGGAGGGGCGTGTCCAGCTTTGTACTTTGCTAGTCATCGAAGAGGGAAGGGGAGTGAGCGGGGATAGGTGAGCCGGCGGGAAGCAAGTATCTGCATGTCAGTTGACCGTCCGCCGTCGTATTTGTTTTATCCGACTGCCCACACATCTGACATCTCTTACAGCCTTGGCCCATCTGGCCCCCTCAGCAACGTACAGCTCAAGTGGGCGCGTCCGGGATGGTACTACATCGGAGAGGAGACAAAGTATCGGTACAAACAGGGGCCGTTTTAACCGTCTTCTCTAGCCTTGGCGGCTAACTCGATCGTTGGGGTACAAAGAAGGGACTTCAATGTACATGTTCTTCAGCCTCTCGTTATTTGCGGTGTAGTAGTCCTCTGAGCTTGTTACCATCTTCTCCACACCACATTACAGGATGGGGTATTAGCTCAGTCACTCATGAGAATAACTTCTTCCAAGGCGCTTGATTCGTGGGACCCATGATTGCAGGGGCTGACTGACGACAACGAATGGATCTGACAAAGTATTCGTAGCCACGCCTTTTCTTTATCCATCCAGGACCAACTGGCCATGATCGAGACGACAGATCCAACGAATATCTAACACTAGATTACGGGGAGAAATTCAGGTCTGAGCAAAACATCGACCCAGGTCGCACCAGAGATATTTTGCGACATTTATTGGGGGGACATAAGATCTGCACCAGATTAGCTGCTTCCACCAAGCAGCCCTGTCCGTCTTCGAGACGGTTACCTGGACAGCTAGCCATCTTCATTCTTCAGTCCTTTTCTGCCAAGATTAAGGCCGTTATAGCCTTGCAGTTTATATGGTCCCTTTCGATCGCGAGGCTGTCATCCTTACAGAATACATCTGGTGAAAGGCGCGTTCCACTGTGTTGCTACTACATCATGGCAGCTGGAGACGACATTGCCAGTCCGGTGGCTGCATCGGCACAGGAGTCCGCTACCACAGATAATGATGCCACAGGTGTTACGGTTGCAACATCGCCTGCAAAGAACAACGTATGTACAGCCTTTGTCTCCTACTTGGATAAGCTGTCGAATCGCGTCTGCCATCCAAGCCCGCCGAGCCGTTGGCTTAGCTTTGGCTGACGACTAATTAATTTGAGTCGACAGTTCTTCAGTTTCTTTCAGCTGCTGTTCTACGCCAACCCGACATGGCTGGATTATCTTCTACTCATCTTTGGCACTCTTTGTGCCTGCTGTGCTGGTGTCCCGTTCCCTTTGATGGGTATTCTCTTTGGACAGGTTCTCGACAACCTCAATGATGCTTCGTGCGATGCAGAGAGTTCCCAAAGTACAGGCGATATTCAGTCCGAAGTCAACAAGAAGGTGCTGATACTGGTATACATCGCCATTGCCAACTTCATTGTCATATATCTCTACATTGTGTCGTGGAGCATATTTAGTCGCAGACTGGAGGCTCGAATAAGAGATCGATACTTTCAAACACTCCTTCGCCAGGATGCCACCTTTTATGACAGTCGCCAAGCTGGTGAACTTACATCACGGTTGAACTCTGATATCCAGATCATCCAAGCCGGTACCTCTGAAAAGGTTGGTATCTGTATTGCCGTTAGTTCCTTCTTCATCTCATCATACGTCGTCGCGTTTGTGAGGAACACAAAGTTGGCTGCTATTCTAATCAGCTTAATCCCTGCATTTCTGTTGATGGCAGCAATTACGAGCATATTCACGCAAAAGTACGCCGCCCGTATGTCTGACGCGATTGCTTCAGCCTCCTCTATCGCTCAGGAGGCACTCTCACATATAGCAGTGGTACAAGCCTTTGGAGCAGGCCCTCGCCTCGAAGCCAAGTTTGCTTCCACAATGATGACTGCCCAAAAAGAGGGAATGAAGAAGGCCGTCACGGCTGCCATTCAGGCCGGGACCCTCTTTTTCATTTCGTATTCCGCTAATGCTTTGGCATTCTGGCAAGGAAGTCGACAGATTGCCGATGCCGTGGAAAACGGCGGGAATGACGTCTCTGTTGGAAGAACATACACGGTCATTTTCCTCCTTGTAGACGGTGAGTCCATTATATAACAGATTCAAAAAATTAAAACTGAAATATATCATGATACTAACAAATCCTGGCAGCTTGTGTTATCCTTGGTTCCATTGCACCACTGCTCCCCATCATTGGGGCTGCAACCGCGTCATTTCAGAAGCTGAAGGCGGATATTGACGCCCCATCTGGAATTGACTCGCAGTCGGGTGATGGGGACAAGCTTCCCAATACCATCGACGGCTCAGTTGAGTTTCACAATGTTTCATTTGCCTACGTTTCTCGCCCTGATCGTCCTGTGCTGAGAGGAGTCTCTTTCTCCTGTCCTGCCGGCAAGCATACAGCGCTAGTCGGCCTTTCTGGAAGTGGAAAATCTACAGTTGCAGGTCTCACAGCAAGGATATATGATCCTACAGATGGTATTGTGACGTTGGACGGGCACGACCTAAAGAACCTTAACGTGAAGAATCTACGAAGCTTCATGAGCTTGGTCCAGCAGGAACCATCGCTTCTCGACAGATCCATTCTTGAAAATATTGCCCTTGGCATTCTCAACTCTCCTTGGCCTGAGCATCAGCGATTCCAGCCTGTGATTTTGGGATCTGGTCTAGCTGAAATTGCTGCCAAACTTGCAGCCGGAAAGGATCTAGCTTCTCTGTCAGAAGCACATGGCCCAGATATGGTCGATTTGGTCCAACTGGTTCGTGAGGCAGCCTCTCTAGCTGATGCTTCCGGTTTTATAGGAAGACTCGAATTCGGGTATGGAACTCAAGTCGGCATTGGTGGTAAACTGGTCAGTGGTGGTCAACGTCAAAGAATTGCGCTTGCTAGAGCACTTATTAGGGACCCCAAGATCCTTATTCTGGACGAGGCTACTGCTTCCCTGGATTCTGCCAGCGAGCATCGTATTCAAATGGCCATCGAATCCATTGCCAAGGGTCGGACTGTTATTGCAATTGCACACAGACTTTCTACTATCAAGAACGCAGACAATATCATCGTCATGAATGGCGGTGAGATCATCGAACAAGGTTCTCATTTGGAACTTATGGCGCTTAATGGTTCATATGCAGGCATGGTTCGTCTCCAGAACATTGAGTCTTTTCAGAACGATGACACCCCGTCCATGGCAAGTACTGCAAGAGGGGACGTCGACACGATAATTACAGAGAAGGACTCTGTTCTTGAGGAAAAGACAGCAGACACATTTCAGGCGCAAGACAAGGAACAACTTGCTCCGAACTCAGAGGGTATTATACCGGCAAGTTCCAGTCTCGATTCCAGTAAAACAGGCTGGCAAATCATTAAGGATTTGGGTCGTATGATGCGACCACATTTGTCTTGGTTTCTGCTGGCTATTGCGGCTGGAACTATTGTTGGAGCAAGTTTCACTGGATCTGGTTTAATATTTGGTAACACCGTTGGAAGGCTAAGTCCGTGCAATGCCCCAGGTGACATTCGCTGGGCGGGGAAGTTCTTTGGAGGCTTGTTCTTCATGTTAGCCGTCATCGAGCTTCTCGCCAATTCAATTAGCTGGTCCTCTTTTGGTAACATTTCAGAGAAACTTCTCTACAAGGTCCGCGTACTTTGTTTCCGTTCTCTCTATGAACAAGGCTTGGACTGGCATCAGGCTGATGGGCGCACCCCAGCATCGTTATTGTCCGTCATTACGGCCGATGCTGCCGCTATCGGTGGCTTTAGCGGCTCCGTTATTGGAAATTGCTTTTCAATCATTGTCAACTTCGTTATAGCCATCATTGTTTCGCATATTTTGGCATGGAAGATTGCTATAGTGTGTCTGGTGACGGTACCAATACTATTGGGATCAGGCATTCTACAGCTTCGGGCTCTGACCAGATTTGAGCGGAAACATGCCGACGCGTTTTCAGATGCCATCGGTATTACCGTCGAGGCTGTCAATTCTTTCAAGACTATTTCGTCTTTATCCCTGGAAAACGAAATTCTGGGTAACTATCGCCGGACGCTTCGCCCGCCGTATAAGGCCATGGCGGCTGGTACTGCCTATGCCAATATTTGGCTCGCTATTTCTTATGGAACTAGTAACCTTATATATGCATTTGCCTACTGGTGGGGTTCAACGAGAATCACAAAGGGAGAGTACACCTCCACCGAGTTTTTCGTCATTCTCGTGGCTATGCTAGTTAGTGCTCAGCTTTGGGGCAACATGTTTGCCCTTGCCCCGGAGGTTTCGCGTGCCCGTGAAGCAGGCTCCCGAATATTGAGTCTAATAGAACAAGGTTCTTCTAAAGACCTGGCGGTCACGGAAATGGCTCTGTTGTCGACACAAACGACGGCCAGGGAGGATGTTGAAGCTGCTGCGGAGGGTCCTCCGAAGCCTGCTTCTCCCAACAGAGGTGCTACCGTAACGTTCAAAGACGTTTCATTCGCGTACCCGGCCCGGCCGCATATTCCCATTGTCCAGAACATGTCATTCACCATTCAGGCGGGCCAGTTTTGTGGTCTAGTCGGACCCTCAGGGGCGGGCAAATCTACCATCCTGTCACTTGTTCAAAGAATGTACCATCCAACGGGAGGAGCTATCGAAATCAATGGATCGAATATTTGTGCACGAGAGGGTACTGAGTTCCGACACGACATTGCCGTCGTCCCCCAAGATTGTGCTCTTTTTGATGGCACAATCAAGTTCAACGTCGGCCTCGGCGCAACGCCAAATCATGAGGCAACTGATGAAGAAATCAAAGAGGCTTGTCGCTTGGCGAACATACATGACACCATAATGGCACTCCCGGACGGATACAACACTGAGTGTGGTCCTAATGGATCGCGTTTGTCTGGGGGCCAGCGACAGCGGCTAGCCATTGCTCGAGCTTTAGTACGAAAACCTCAGCTTCTCCTTCTTGATGAAAGTACAAGTGCACTCGACGCTGAGAGCGAAAAGGCATTGCAGGAAGGCCTGGAACGAGCCGCTAGAGGCATCACGGTCATTGCCATCACTCATCGCCTGCACACCGTGCGCAAAGCCGATGTCATTTTTGTTGTTGAAGGAGGAACAATTGTAGAGAAGGGTCGTCACGAGGAGCTCGTGGAAAGAAGTGAAACATATAGAATTAACGCATTGCAGCAGATGCTTGGGTCGTAGAGAAATGGGTATAGAATTAGAAGTTCATCTCAGATAGAAACGCATACATATTTTAATTAGTCGCAGGAAGGCTGGTGCTAGGATGAAGGCGCCACTGAAATGACATTTTGAAAGGTTATTCTCAATGGCGGCTCAACATTTGTTATGTTGCAGCAGTAGACAGCTTTTCGCAACGAGCCAAGAAGTGATGGCTGGCTACCGATGTTCTTTCTTTGTTGATGATGCTTGACAAGAGTTGTACTATCCTCTGGAGAAGAATTCCTGTGCTCAGAGTGATAGCATGTAAAGAACTTGGAGCCCCTCAGCATCTTTACTGATACATGATCTTCTTGAAGATGCCAGAAACGCGAAGCGGATTCTTCATGTGGGTGAAGCCATTGGATTTGTATGCCAAGTCTTTTTTGCAGAAGGGTTGGGGACCTTCGGGTGCGTGTAACACAAACAGGGGGTCATGTGGCATATTTATGGCACATGCAGTAGTATTTAAAAAGCATATCGGGTCGAAGTTGAGAGCCAGTCATGATGGCTTGTGTCAAGTATCAAGTTATGCAAGTCATTTTCTTTCGAGAAACCAGACCCAAGTACTACCCAATTGCACGGTATTAGATTCTGCGTGTACGGAGTACAGTTCACGAGGCACCATTACAGCCAATGGGCCTTTAACTTGACACCCCCGACTGCAACCTCAAAATACTTCTTCCCGGATGAGTATGTATAACTGGACGTTAAGAAGATATTCTGGTTCATATGCACTGTCATGTCGTCGGAGCCAGCTGACATCAACTTTAGGTGGTGGCTTGAGACAGTGTGACTTGCTAGACTTCCAAGGTTGCTAGCCTTTCGGCAAGTCGTTCCAGTGGAACAGGCACCAAGCCCCACATGTGTAAAAGACGAGACGTCATTGGACAGTGCGCTCGCCATGCAGCGAGATGCCTCGTGCGTCTCAAGCTTTCACAAGTTCAATGTTCACACAGTACGGAGTGCCTAGGCCGGTACTTGCTTGGGCACTCTGCGCCAACACACAGCACCTGACGGCAGAGCCGCTGCAGGCACGTCCACACTTGGTGCAACCTCCAAGTGGCCTGCGGCAACTCTGACCTGCAGCTGAGGCCAATCAACCAGACTTCTCCACCACACATGTGCAAACTAATGAGCGACTGTGGATTACGACAGCGTGGACTTTCAATGCTGACAGGACCAGCATTTCGGCTCGGGCATCTCCAGACATCCAGACTCATCCAAGTGTTCAATGTTGCTTCCGACGCCCCCCTTCGCCCTGGAGGAGCCATTGGACCTTGCGAGCCGCCACCGACTCGTGCTGTCGCGTGAACAAAGCGACCAGACCCTTCGCATTGAGTGTTGAATTCCCCTGGGCTGCACCTCTGCCTGGCTACTAGACTGATCTAACCATCTTGTTCACCGGCTACTGCCCAGCTTGACCACACGGTCGACCTAAAGCTCCATAATATCCTCCATGTGGCGCTAGTAGCGAAACCGCTCCGGTTACATCTTCCACAATTCCAACTACATCTCGACCCGAGAATCCCTCCTCCGTTCCTGGCACAGGCCCCGCCACTCAGATCTTTGACAACATTTGCACCTCGACTGGCCAACGTGAAGGAGGAGGGAGTTCGTATCTAGACTCAGAGAGCCCTGTTGTACTGCTTCCTGGCGACGGGACCGACACATACGAGCTCGCCGACTACGGCGAGATCCAGGAAAGCAAAAAGGCACACACTGTCGAGAAACGAAGGCAGGAGAAGCGAGACCGAAAGCGCCAGTGGATTGAAACACAGGACGAGATGAAGTTCTCTCATAGCATCCAGTTCAACGCTGTTCCGGACTGGAGCAGCCACTACATTGCCTACAGCAATCTGAAGAAGCTGTGAGTAAATGTTGCAAAGTTTATCGATGTTCCCAGTCGTCTCCCACCCCTCTCATGACACAAACTCTCTGCTTACACCAAGTCTCTCCGTCATCTAGTATCTACCAGCTCGAGAAGAATGCCCACCAGTCACGAGCAGGCGGTGACTCAGAATCTCGGCCACTCATCTCCAGCGAAGAACCGACAGAGGTATTCAGCAGGGCGCTTGGCATCGAGCTCGAGAAAATATGTTCCTTTTACGTTGCCAAGGAAGGAGAGCTGTTGGATGAAGTCAACCAGCTGGTCCGAGACGTCATGGAGAGACCACCATTAGAGAGTCCTGACCTGCGGCGAATGTCACTTGGCGAGTACAACCGTCCTCATCTGCGACCATTAAGCTCTACTGGTCTTGCCTCAGACGACGACATGGACGACAGCGGAAGTGATGATGACGAGACGACTGGGCTGCACAAGCCGAAGAGTAATAGTGGTCGGCGGAGGACTATTGCCAACATTGGCCAGCATCAGGTTGATTTGGCCGCGTCCTCGGAATTTACCCGCTCTGTACGGAGGCACAGTACCGTCGAGGACTTTGGTGATCAGTCAGTCATGTTTGCTTCAGGCTTATTCTCGTCCAGCATCATGTTGAAGAAGCGCATCATCAGCCTCTATGTACAGCTGTGTGAGCTCAAGTCGTACGCCCAATTGAACAAGACTGGTTTCAGCAAGGTCCTGAAAAAATTCGACAAGATACTCGACAAGGAACTCAAGGGGCCATTTATGAGGGCCAACGTTGACACAGCGTACCCCTTCAAGAATGAAACCAAGAAAATCATCGAAGAGAATATTGAAAAGATGGAGGACGCTTACACTGAAGTTGTTACGGCTGGTGACCGAGAACTTGCTAAGAAGGACTTGCGGTCTCACCTGCGAGAACATGTCGTGTGGGAACGTAATACCGTGTGGAGAGACCTCATCGGTATTGAAAGGCGTGCCGAGGCGGCTAGATTTGGCCAATCTCTACTTGGCCAGGACCAGACCGCAGCACACAAGCGCCTTCAAGGTGACGATGAGGAGATCGCGGCAACGAAACAATTCAGGACGCCTCTTGGCCGCCTCTCACTGCCTACTTGGCTAACTGACTCCTCCATGCTCACTTTGCTGGGCTGCCTGGGTGCTTTTGCAGCACTCCTTGCCATTCCCATTATGGATAAGCCCGAGGAACAAAACTGCCTGGCCATGTTGGTCTTTGTCAGCTTGCTATGGGCAACCGAAGTAAGTTATGCGCCAAGGACACGAATGCTCAGATCGTCACTAACGTCCTGCCTACTAGACTATTCCACTGTTCGTGACATCGCTTCTCATCCCTTTCTTATCCGTTGTTCTCCAAGTCGTTTGCGACGAAAATGGATCCAAGCGCAAACGTCTGGGTGCTAAACAGGCTACGAACGCAATCTTTGCCGCTATGTGGAGTCCAGTCATCATGTTGCTTCTTGGTGGCTTCACACTTGCGGCTGCCCTCTCCAAGTGCAAGATAGATAAGCGTCTCGCAACACTCATCCTTAGCAAGGCCGGCACGCAGCCACGGACAGTACTGGTGGCAAATATGTTTGTTGCTGCCTTTGCGTCAATGCTGATTAGCAATGTCGCTGCCCCCGTTTTGTGCTATTCCATCATCGAGGTATGTCTGCAAATGCACATTTATAAAGGTCCTGGTTTGGGAATTCGACTAACCTGCGTCTCAGCCAATGTTGCGCACTCTACCGTCTGATTCAGAAATGTCCAAGGCCGTCATAATCGGAATCGCCCTTGCCTCCAACATTGGCGGCATGCTGTCACCAATTGCATCGCCGCAGAATGTAGTTGCTATGGGCATTATGAAGCCGGAGCCGACGTGGTTGCAGTGGTTCTTCATTGTCATCCCTGTTGGTGCCGTCTCCATTGTTTTTATATGGATGCTATTGCTTGTGACATTCCAGCCAGGCAGGGGAACCGCCATTGCGCCAATTCGGCCGGTCAAGGAACGCTTCACTGGCGTCCAGTGGTTTGTAAGCGTCGTCACCATTGTCACCATCGCTTTGTGGTGTGCAAGTCATCAGATGGATCATATTTTTGGCGATATGGGTGTAATTGCCATTATCCCCATTGTTCTTTTCTTCGGCATCGGAATCTTGACCAAGGAAGACTTCAACAACTTCCCCTGGACAATCATTATCCTGGCTGCAGGAGGCTTGTCCCTTGGCAAGGCTGTTCGATCATCCGGCTTACTCCATACCGTTGCAGAGCTTGTTTCCAAAAATGTCGAGGGCATGAGTTTGTATGGCGTACTCGTCGTCTTTGCCTCACTAATATTGGTGATTGCGACTTTCATCAGCCACACTGTGGCAGCACTGATCTTCTTGCCCCTGGTATTTGATGTCGGCATGTCGATGGATCAGCCTCATCCCAACCTATTGGTTATGGGTGGTGTATTGATGTGCAGTGCAGCCATGGGACTTCCCACCAGCGGCTTCCCCAATATGAGTAAGTTTTTGCAGTATCATCTGGCTGTTGACCACGCGCTAATATGACGCAGCTGCTATTATGAAGGAGGATGCCACAGGGCAGAGATACCTCCGAGTCAGGCATTTTATCAGCAGAGGCATTCCCAGCAGTATTATCACTCTCGCTGTTGTAATTACTCTTGGCTATGGCATTATGCAGGTTGCAGGATTGGATTAGAAAGCGTTATTGAGTACACTCTATATGAATACTTGAGGGTTCGGCTAGCCGCACATAGAATTGATAACGAGAATATATATTCAATATTGAGAAGACGGAAATTTTGAGCACGCTGTTTGATTACCAGTTGATACATGGTCATGTATACATTTTTCTTCGTCCGACATCGCTTAGGAGCCAACATCGACATTTGCACTGTGATATTGTGGAGACGGTGTGCCTTTGTGTACTGTGCGAGACCTCTCACTTCGCACTATACTTAGTGGCAAGCTGTATCTACATTGACGTCGTCGGCGAGTTGGGGCAACGACACCTGACATCCGGATCAAGACAACACGGCGTACACTGGAGTTTTGAGAGTCCCGGCACCGCCCTTCGTGCGCCCACCGTCGGTCCGAAATCTGCGAGCTCTTTGTTCACAGTCTAGACCTGGTAGCTGCAGGCGATGTTGAAGCTGTCGAAGCTCTGATGCACGTCATTGTATTATAGCTTGCTAAGCTTCGAGCTGGCTCGCCGGCGCCATGCTCTCCGCGTTTACAGCTCGCCCGGTTATCGAGCTCCGGCAGCGAGACAAGTCAAAGATCGAGACTATTCTAGCATATGGTACAATCTCACAATATTATAGGCGTCCGCATGGGCCAAGGATTATAGGGACAGTACAGGCTAATATCTGTTCCAGGCGACCGTATCCTCGTCGGGCTCAACAGTGGCGCTCTTCGCGTCTACAGGCTGAACGATCCTTCCTCGCACCAACAAGGCGAATCGCCATCGGCCGTCGACCAGGCAGCCTCGAATACAAGTCCCTCACAGAATGGAGGTCTACCAGTCTCACGGCCATCGGGCAAGCCGACTGACTTGCTCCGTGAAGTAGAGAAGTTCTCGGCACGCGCCATCGACCAGCTTGCAATCATCAAGGAAGCCAACATTATCATCTCCCTGTCGAATTACTACGTGTCGCTGCATGACTTGCAGAATTACGACCATATAGAAACCCTCAGCCGAACGAAAAATGCTTCGTGCTTTGCCGTGACATCAAATATTATCAAGGACAAAGACACGGGGATTCCGGAAATCATCAGCCGGTTGGCAGTGGCGGTGAAGCGAAGGCTCTTGTTGTGGAATTGGCATGAAAGTGAGCTTAGCGAGGATGTTGTGGAAATTGTCCTCTCCGAAGCGATTCGATCCATTACCTGGGCCAACGCGACAAAGCTAGTATGTGGAATGAATAGCGGTTATGTGGTGGTTGATGTTGTTACTCGGGAAATTGTCGATATTGTTAGCCCAGGTGCAGTTGGTATTAACGGCCAGGGGAGTCGATTCGGAGCCGTGAGTACAGCTGGTATGGGCTACGTGGGCTTGGGAGGGTATACCCCGAAGCCTCTGGCCACAAAACTTTCGGAAGGCCAGATACTACTGGCAAAGGATGTTAATACCATGTTCGTCGACGATAGTGGCAAGCCGCTTGAAAAGCGACAAATACCGTGGACATCAACACCCGAGACTATTGGATATTCGTATCCGTACATTTTGGCACTACAGCCTCCTGCCAAGGGCTCTTTGGAAGTTCGCAACCCGGATACATTATCATTGATGCAGACCGTATTCCTTCCTGGAGCTGCTCAACTTCATTTCCCTCCCTCAACAGTCAGTTTAGCCCACGCAGGTAAGGGATTCCACATCTCTAGCGATCGATGCGTGTGGAAAATGGATGCTACCGATTACGATTCCCAAGTTGCGGAACTCATCCAGAGTGGTAATTTCGACGAAGCGATTAGTGTTCTGAACATGCTGGAGGATGCACTGCTCAAGAACAAAGTTGACACCTTGCGAGAGGTGAAAATGCTCAAGGCGGAAATGCTGTTTAAAAAGAAAAAGTTTCGCCAGGCAATGGATCTGATGAATGAGGACGACGTCCACGCACCCCCAGAAAGAGTTTTGCGGTTGTTTCCTCCCAAGATATCTGGGAACTTGTCACAATGGGAAGAAAGTCGACATGACGATGATGCAGATGGGGATGCAGCCAAGACCACTAATGGCGAAAGACCAGGCAGTCGCGAGGGCACTGGGGATTCTGCTGCGGCAGCAAATGTTGGGGGCTTTGCAAAGTTATTCTTGAGCGGTCATAAGAAGGCTGCTGCATCAGATGCAGTGTCAGTTCCCTCTAAGAAGGACGGAGCTGATGTGGAGGATACACACAGCGTCAAGGATGTACACGGCACTGAAGACAAGCCTCTTGAGGGTAAGGACCTCAAGAATGCTGTCTTGGAACTTAACAGCTACTTGGCTGGTACCCGGGCCAGGCTTCAACGATACATCGACCCAATTACAGGAAAGTTAAAAGACCAAGAAGATAAGAAACGGTCTATTGAGGAAGCGGCGGAGCGATTCCTGAGGACCACACAGACAGAATCAGAAAAAAAACTGGAAGAGGAACTCCGGAATACGTTCCGCTTGGTCGACACGACCCTTTTCAGAGCCTACATGTTCTCGCAACCTTCGTTGGCAGGCTCGCTGTTCCGAATACCGAATTTCTGCGACCCAGAGGTGGTGAACGAAGCATTGCTGGAGCACAATAGATATACCGAACTGATTGACTTCTTCTACGGCAAGAAACTGCACAAACAGGCTTTGGGTCTTCTCCATAGATTCGGGTCATCGATGAAGCCTGATGAAGCAGCACCGAGTTTGCATGGGCCGGATCGCACAATTCAGTATCTGAAAAACCTGCCACCCTCTGAGATGGATCTCATTGTTGAACATGCTGGGTGGGCACTTAAGAGCAACCCGACGTATGGCATGGAAATCTTCACTGGAGATACAGAAAATGCGGAAACATTACCTCGCGACAGAGTAATGGTATTTCTTCGAACTGTTGATGCTCAGCTCGAGAGGCAGTATCTAGAGCACATCATCAATGAGTTGGACGACACAACGCACGACTTCCATAACCGCTTGGTGGAGCTATATGTTAAGTCTCTTGGGGGGATGAAGAGAGGTGAGGAATGGGATGAGACTATGACCAAGTTTGTGGCATTCCTTCGTGACTCTCGACAGGTATACAGCCTGACAAAGGCGCTGGGAATGATACCCAAAGATGGTAAGAAACAAACAGATTGTGCTGGTGTTGACATTGCCGAACTAGGGTGATCACTAACAATGGACAGATCCGTCATTTTATGAGGCGCAGGCCGTTATTCTGAGCAACATGGGTCAGCACAGGAAATCATTGGAGATATATGTGTTCAAGATGAGAGACTATGCAAAGGCAGAAGAGTATGTATAGCCATTTGAAGTGGAGAAGGATTCCAGTCTCCTAACCTGTACAGGTATTGCAACCGAGTGTATAAGTCACAAGATACGACACAATCATCCCCCCTCAACTCCAAGGATAACGCATCGATTGACACAGATGACTCCACACAGTCGATCTACCACATACTATTATCTTTGTATCTCAAGCCGCCGTCACCGCACGCAGTGCAACTGGAGCCGGCTTTGGATCTTCTATCAAAACACGGTTCTCGATTACCAGCCACATCGACTCTAAGCCTGATCCCCGATGATCTTCCCGTCAACTCCCTGGAATCCTACTTCCGCGGGCGCATACGGTCTGCGAACAGCCTGGTCAACGAGTCTCGGATTGTTGCTGGCCTGCGAAAAGCTGAACAGATTGCTATTGCTGCACGCCTGAATATCGGCGACAGTGAAATCAATGGCCAGGGTGGGCGAAACCGGCATGTTACCATCACAGATGAGCGTCATTGTTTCGTTTGCCACAAGAAACTGGGTGGAGGGATGCGATTCGGCGGAAGTGTCGTGGCCGTCTTGCCCGATAATACCGTGGTGCACTATGGCTGTTTGAATAGGGCGTTGGGTCAAAAAAAAGCCGATGGTTGACGAAGTGCAAACTGGGCTAGAGATCCGTCGCAACCCACACTCGGAGGCCACCTTTTTCGACCAAGTGGCGGGTTATGCGTAGCGACAAGGTGCTATTGTAGGAGCATTTGCATTGCGTGGTCATGATATCTGGTCCGTTGGTTTTTCTAGGGATACCCTGGGTCGCGACTTGTACTCTTTGTAGTCTTTTTTTTTATCCTTTTTTTTTCTCGGTAGAAGGTTGTCGACAATAGCATTCTTGCGCACTCAGTCCTCCTCTTCCTGAACTTCCTCGCCATAGTTTTCTTCCTCCTTGTCCTCGTCAGCACCAAGCCTGGCGGCGATGGTTGCACCGGAAGCTGCCTCACGAGCCTTGTCTTCTTCCATTCGCGCCGTCAACTCCTTGTTGATTTGTTCTTGTGTATTGGTGACTGCCTTGCGGAGAGCCTCGAGGAAGTGTGTTTTGTCTTGTACAGAGGTAGATGGCGGGGTAGGAATGTTCTCGGCGATGGTGAAGTGCTCGTTTTCCGGCGACTTGTATGACGCCGTGAGGCTGGTGGTGTCTTTGCTCTGCAATGCCATGATTTTGGGAATAAACAGTACGACCGTGACACTCGCCGGATATGTCTTGTTTGTGGGTGGTATGTGACGACGATTCCGCAGACTTGGTGGTGCGAGCGGGTTGCACCGTGGAAGTGGGATGTTTTATTTTTTTTTACTTTTGATTTTTATTTGTTTTTTTCCGAGGTGGGCCAGCACGGCAATGGTTCACTGCAATACTCCGTACTTGCGTTGTTGTATGATGCTCTAGTGCGCGGGGTTGCAGTAAGCTGCCGGGGTCCAGACTTCAGAGCGTCCTCTGGCGTCAATCCTGGCCTGCAACTCCACGGCCGATGCCTATCTCGATCCATCGTTTATCGAACTTGGCCGTACTCCTCACCCCCGTCCCTTGTGTTTCCTCCTCCTCTTCATTGACACCCACCATCCAAAACCTACCAATCCAACACCTACGACGCACATCTCAATACAACTCGACAGACAGATACTCTCTCAGTTTATTACCCTCGCAGCCGCCCTCTCCTCTGTTGATTCGTCCACGTCGGCCAAGCCAATCGGGCTGCCTCTTTGGTGCCTTGCGACATCACGCCCACCTTCTTATTGCAGGCCGATCCAAGACTTTGACGCATTATTGCTTCTGCCATGGACGTTTTGCTCTGAGTCAAAATGTAACAGACCCACCCCACGCCTCACCCAACACGACCGCGACAATGCAGCCAGGACAACCACCACCACCTCCTCCTCCACCAACATCAGGGCGACCTCAGACCCGGGCTCCCGGCAGCTTCTCACCTCTGCCGGGAGCCACGAGCCCTCCCGTCGACCCAATACGACAGCAGCCGTCGGCGCCGACTAGGCCACCGCCCCTGCGCATTGATTCCTCGGGGAGTGATGACAGTCTCGAAGCACCTTCCATGCCCATAGCCGCATCGCGACAACGACCCGACTCGCCAGCGACGCCTATATATGCCCAGTTTGCCACGGCGCATGCAAACGCGAGCAGCTCCAACGTACATCAGAACTTCTCCCGGCCAGGAGGAGGCCCAAGTCGTCCGGCGGCTGTAGGACTGTCGTCGCCCGTGCTGAAAGGCCACTCAAGGAAGCACTCGGCCACACAGGGTTATTTTGATTCCACCCTCCCTTCTACCGCTACCTCCAACCTCTCTCACGTTAGCATGAGCGCCGCGGCAGGTCAGGCGGCGGCGGCGGCAGCGGCAGCGGCAACGTCGACCGGATCGCTATCAGCTAGCCAGATTGCCGCCCAGGCCGCGGTTATGTCGCATCAAAACACCTCTCATGTTCGCCAGCGGTCACAGACTGTGCCGTTTCCCGGTGAAGGCGCAGATGGTGTGCGGCGTGGCAGCGGATCCAAGGTGCCGCTTAGTCCGCCTATTTTGAGTCTCACCGAGGCGAGTGCACCTCGAGATTCTGCTTTCGTTGCGCACGGCGGCCAGCATTACGATAAAGCTGCTGGGTCTCACTCGTCAGCCGCTACAGCGGCCGCAAATGTTGTATTTCCACGGTCCGGACACAACTCTCCACGAGAAAAGTCGATTTCTCCGCAGCCTTTCCCGCCCTTCCCGCCTGTCCCACCACTCCCCGCTACCATTCCTGAGAAATCAAAGGCAGAGAAATCAAAGCACAAGCTGTTTTCAAGGCCAGGGAAGAGTAGCAGCAGCAAAGGTGAGGCCAAGGACAAGAATCTTCAAAGCCCTGGCAAGATAGGGAGCGCCTTGTCTGCATTGCAACGAGGCAACTTCAGCACCAGCAGCCTTGTAGACCCGCCTACCCAATCGCTGTATAGCCTTAACAACTCATCCTCTGCTACCATCAGACCCATCGAGGTATTCTCGGAAGAAAAGGTCAAGGAAAAAGAGAAGAAACACCACCATTTTCTATCTCGCCAAAAGCAAAAACTAAAGGACGAATACCACTTGCCTCTATCTTCAGCTTCAAGTAACTCTAAACCGACAGATCCAAATGCACCCAGCAGCCTGTACAATTTCAACGTTCCTGCCAGCCCAGGACCAGGCACTTCAACATTTTCGAAAGGAAAGAAGGACAAGAAACTTGGCGAGAAGTCGGACGGTCGATTAGACAGCGAATCGACCTTCAACTTGGCCGGTGATTGGTCTACATCATCAGGATTGCCTCCTTTATCACAGCAGTCAACCTTGTACGATGTGGCAGAGCCTGGGAAGGCCGTTAGCCAGAATAATCTGGCTCTTGACGAAGCCTGGCCCTACTTGAAATCAAAGCTGCTTGTCGTTTTTGAGGGCGAAGATCTTCGTCTCCCCGTTGAGGACTTCAACCGGGTGGTTCAGACACATATCCAGTGGTGTATTCACAAAAGATCGCCTAGTTCCATGGTGGACGACTTGCGAGATTTATTGACAACAGGGTTTTCAATACTAGACAGGACCCTGCGCTTGACACCCGAAGACCAGTTCATCCCGACAGTGGTGGAACTCTGGATGTTCACATTCACATCCATCTTGCCGTACATGCAGTCAGTCTTCCTACCTCTGGACCTGGAGGTCTCTGGCTGCGGGGTCATCATGACGCCTGAGCAAGCTCGAGACTTTTGGGGTGGTGTCGTTGCATCTCCGTCATCTTCGAATAAACCCGCAGGCGATGCGCCGGCTGCAGCTGTGCTGGATGTAAGAAGACTCGTTCTTACAGCGTACCGTGACATTGTTGTTCTCCCTCGATATGACACTCTCAAGACCATATTCTCTCGCCTGTCCCTCGAATTTCTGCCGTCATCGTTTGCGCACATGGCGTTGGCTTCTCCGCCTCTGGAAAGAATGCTATCGACATCGCCGGCCGAGTCGCAATCCTTCATAATTCGCCCCGGGACAGCCACTTCGGTGGATCCTTTGGTTGGTAGTTTCAACTCTACAAGCACCACTTTGCTCGGCGAGGGTTCAGAGCGAGGAAGAAGTCGTGCGGTCAGCAACGTCAGTTTTGGCAGTCACGGCAGCGACAGCGCTGGTGCCATTCGCCCCTTTACCCCGTCCGGCTTGCCTGCACTTAGCAGTGTTCGAGAGCAGAACGTGGAAGACTCGAAGCAACTGACGGACATGGTGGGCCGGATGTTGCAGTGCATGAGCGTCTTGTCTAGTATTGGCGGGGACGATGCCGACGACGAGGGGAGCAAGAAGATTGAGGAGCTGTGTAAAATGCTCAAGCTGAATTGGTTGGGCAGAGGGAGAACAGGGAGAAACCGTAGAGGTATTGTGGGCGGTAGGGTACGACGTGATGAAGGAAGGGAAGAATTACGGGTTGCTTGAACGGGTACCGAGGGACGGGGATCATGACATGATGACATGCAAGGCTAGACAGGGCGACAGGGAACAACGGAGTTGCGTGCAGGATTGTTCGCTCTCAGATGCCATCAAGGTATTGGTATTGGCGAAACAATGGAGTCGGCGTTGGGTAGTCGTGGACTTTACAAGAACACAAAATGGAACGAAAATAACGAGGCAAACAGTTGGCAGCAGAGAAAAGTCAAACATTATATTGACTAGATAAAGTGTTACTATTACGAGTGTGGAATTCAAGTACAGGCACCAGTATGGGTGTCCAAAATGGGGATGTAGGCCTGTTTTCTTATCGTTAGCTAGATGCTCATTGGGCATGGTAGTGAACAACAGTAATGAGTAACGATGGAGTTCAGACATCCAAGGAAGATCATTAACCCTCATCCGTCCCAAAATAGGCTCAATGGGACTCGAGTGGAAACTGCGAATGAAATGGAAAGTTTCATCATGAAAAAAACGTTACAGTGTATTACTAAAAGGGGTCGTACTCACACGTTTCAGAGAATTGTCAATCTGGGGAAGCTATCAACTCGACCTGGGAACGGGGAAGAGGCATCTGATTACACACATTAGCGACGCGTCCAAACGAACTGTACGAAGAGTTAATGTGAAACAGTGATAGTCAGACAGGAAATACTGGCAAGTAACAGGCCTTGGGCCCGAACAGACTAAACTTCTTCATGGTCGAATCGGTTGGGAAAAGAAGACGTTTCAAACAGTGTCATCATCCAAGGGATGTTGCGGGCAGTGGCGGATAAATGCAGGAGTGAGAGAGAGCTTACTGACCTAGGCATATGAGGCTGAGCGCATGTCTTGTTAGCATTGCTGAATGGTGTTTGCAAGCTCCCACACCCAATTGTTCCAAAGCCCAGCTTGTGAATTCTTGCACGGAAAACCCGCCAGCGACAGCTCAACTTAAAGCTTGTTATTTTCCATCTTCGAGTTGGACTGCACCCAGTTCTCAAAAGCGATGAAATTGCTTGTGATCGACGCGCATGCAGAAGGCAGAAGCTGTGTTTGTTGCAAATGGAAGGAGAGAGCGTGGAAAGGAAATTTTCAGATTCGCATCGCGTCGCGGAAGAAGATATTGGATAACAGTGCTAGCAAATTTTTAACACTGCTACGCACTGTACGCCAGCACGTGATATTGAGACCACTCGGAGGTTGAACTTTAGCGGCGGCACCCAAAAATAGTGGCGCTGGGTATACTCGGTACATAGATATCATGCGACAAGCAGGTCTGCAGTTCTGTGCAAGCAGGAGAAAAATAGAGAGGTGCAAAAAACAAGTGAAGACTGTCCCAAAATCTCACGTTTGATTCTGCGAACTGCGCATACTTTTTTTTTGCTAGCCGAGCCTTTTTTTTTGCCTCAGCTACTGCGGCCTTGGTGTGTGCCAACTTGCAGCGATCAAGGCCACGGACTTTGATATATGCATAGACTGCTTTGTGCGATATTTGCTTTCGGCCTAGTCCGGTTTGACATGGCCTGCCCGGCCAATCGCCTTGGCAGACAGAAACAATGCGCATGTAACTCTTGCAGTTCCATACTGAGTGGTTGGAATTATTTTTACAGCCCTCGATCCGGAACCCCTGATAGTTGCATGTCTCCACTTGTGGGTGGGGTCACCCCTTCGGTGCTGCACCTCCCCTTCCCACTCCCATGTTCGCACGTACGACTGTGGGAAGATGGCACGCCCGTCTCGGTGCCCGTCTCTGCTGCTCTCGTTGGCTTGCTCCATGTCGCCCATTAGTTATCAACAACCAGTCCGAGTTTGCCTCTCTTAGCTTGTTCTGACCGTGTGAGTTGAGAGGTTGCGACCAGTTGACCCCCGACATTGTTGGTCCCTCATCACACTTGCACACATTCCAACACCATTTTTGCATCATCCCGCGCCATCGCCCAACCCCAAAAAGCTGCGAGCCAACAAGGGCGGGAAATCGTACGTTGTACCCAGCGGCTCCTGTCAAGCGCTCTGCACCGCCGTCGTCGGGGCTTGGCTGACGCTGAAGCGGCCGAAGCGCAGCGCGCGAAACAAACGACCAGTTGACCAGAGGCGGCCAGCGGCCAGGCCACAGCCATTTGGTAGCAGAGGCTGCCGCGCCCCATATTATTGACCAGACCAGTGCTGCTTGGGCCCATCTTTCGCCTCTCTCTCTCACTCTCTCTGCGAAAGCTCTTTCGGGACGTCGAGAGAAGCCAGAACGACGATCCCCGTCCTGCGTCCTGCGTCCTGCGTTGCGTCCCGACCTCGACCCTTCTTCGCCCTCGTCCGCCCCGGCGCCCAGAAGACGTGTCGCTCATCGCCGCTGCATCCTCTCTGCCCATCCATTGCCTCGCCGACCTGGCAGACGCCTCTGTCCAGTGCAGACCTCAGCGGTGCCAGGCCCTCGCGTCAGAGCCGAGCCTCTCGTCTCCGAGCCTGTTTCCCGCGCTGGTGTTTGGTGTTTGGTGTCTGTCGTCTTGTGTCCCCTGTCAGCGTTGTGTGTATCACTGCGCGCTGCCCTGCGTCAACGTTTGGGCCCTTTCGACTCCGCATCGATCCAGCTTCCATCATTCTCGCACTTGATTCATTCTCCTCTTGCTCGGATTCTGTCTCGCCGACGCCGTCTGCTCGCCATCTTGCCTGTCTCCCGCCGGGCCATCCCCATCTCCGCTGTCAATCCGCGTCGCGATACCTGCCTGCAGACACCGGTCTTGGTCCATCGCCCACTTCGACATCAACCTCCCCAAGCCGACGCCTGACGTATGTGCATGCGATAGTGCACCGAAGTCGCCCGTCGATATCCACGCCGTGGGTAGCCGGCTTTATATAGCAAGGAGATGATGGCAACTAGCATGGGCCCAAACTTCACAGGGCATCCCGCTGCGATGGGACATCCTGGTGTCGCCGGTCACCCCATGGGACCTGGCATGCCTCCCAACTCTGCACAAGGTGCACCGGGTGGTGGAATGCCTCAGCAGTTCGCCGGGGCTCACATGGCCGTAGGCCCAGGAGGACAAGTAAACCCTGCCTTGATGGGTGCCATGCCACAAGGTGCCAATCCTCATGCTCATGCAATACAGCACTTGACTCCCGCTCAACAGCAAATGTTCCACCAGCAGCAGCAACAGCAGCTGCAGAATCAATGTAAGTCGAGTCCGTCCCCTATATCCCCTGGAACTGTTCCAATGGTCTGACTCTGCCATTTTTGTGCCTCTAGTCAACAACCCCAGCGCGATGGCTGCTATGCGCCAGCAACAAATTCTCCAACATCAGCAGCAACAGGCGAGGCAGGCATTCATGGCCCAGCAGGCTATTCAAGGCAACATGCCGGTTGGCGTCAACGGGATGCCCATGGGGATGCAACTAGGCCAACTCAATCCGCAACAGCTTCAACAGCTTCGGCAATCCGGAAGAATGGGACCTGTAGGGGAACTGCCATCATACTTTATTGACGTGTTAGCACGGTTAGACTAACTCTCTTGCTGTAGGGTCAGCATCCCCAAGCCCAAGCCCTCATGGCTCATCACATGGCGCTTCAGCAGCAGCAGCAGCAGCAGCAGCAACAGCAACAGCAACAACAGCAACAGCAGCAGCAGCAGCAGCAACAACAACAACAGCAGCAACAACAACAACAGCAGCAACAGCAAGCCGCCCAGAGCCAGCAAATGCCTGGAAATGCAGGGCAACCAATGGGAATGAATGCTCAGGGCTTAGCCAATGTACAACAACAGCAACAAGCTCAAATGGGTGCTGCTGGACAGAACCAGATGGGCCAGCCGCAACAAACCGGGCAACCAGGTCAAGGACAACCGCAACCACAACAGCAGCAGCAGCAGCCGCAACCTCAACCTCAACCTCAACCTCAGTCTCAACCTCCGCAGCCACAACCACAACAGTCTAGCCAACCACAATCCCAACATACACCACAGCAAGGCTCCCAAGCTGGCACTCCGGCACCCAGTGGCCAACACACGCCAGCTCAGACGCCAGCGCCGCCTACACCATCACAACCGACTCCGCAACAGCTACAAAACCCGCAGCAGCAGCAGCAGCAACCACAAAATCAGTCTCAACAGCCTGGCCAACCACAACCTCAGCAGGGTGCTGGTCCAGCGCAGCCACAGATGAATGCTGCCACGGCAGCCGCTGCGCAACACATGGCTTTATCGAACAACCTTTTCCATCAGCAGCAGCGAAGAGAGAATCTGAAGGGCCAGTGCTTATTGAAGTTGATGCAGTTCTCTGAACATTTGAGCGGGTTTCCTGTAAGTCGGGCACGCACCATAATGATCGCTATCTCGTATCCAATATCAACGGGGAACTAATGATGACAGCAGGGACCCAGGGCAAAGGACGACCTGACGTACTGGAATGGCTTTGTTTCAAGATTCTTCTCCAATAATGGCGTCCTTCGTCATTCAGTATTGATAAATGACGCCGATGAATCAACCGACAAGCAGTATGAGATAGCTTTTCCGGCCATTGCCCGATACTTTCACACGCATTTTAGCAGCGGCGTCAGGAGCATGCAGTTGATCATGGACAAGGGGCTCACCGATCGCCCTTTACCTGGCGACGGTCACTGTATCGAGAACCAAAGAGCTAGCCTGGTCTACTGGTTTGAAGCCGGTTCACATGTAAGTCATTGTGCTGCAAGACTAGATCCGAGGATGTACAACTAAGTGAGGACAGCTTGTCGCTACCGGTACACTCCGGGTACAATTCGACAATGAGCAACGCATTGAACTTTTTGAGTTTGTGACCACTGGACATGAGGAATACATCTCAAGAAAGCAGGTCATAGAAGCCGCCAAACCCGCTCACATGTGGATCAAAGATTGGCACAAGGTCAACTCTCAGGATGGCAAAACTTCTCCAGAGATGTCGAAGAAGAGCAAGGCGAAGCAGCTCAAGTCACCTCAGACCCAGCCACCCGAAGTCCTTGTGGATCTCCCTGACTCTGCTGTCAACAGCAAAGGTGTAACTGAGGCGGTACATCAGTTCCTCGAGGTAAGTCACGTACCATGATGCCATTCTTCTAGGCCCTTAGTCCTGATGGCTAATCTGAGAATGTGTAAAGATTGTCGAAGTCATGGGTCAAATGAACCCGCTCTTTGGATTCTGCCAGGGAAACCCCGGTGTTGGTCCCTATGCTGCACTAGAGCAGTACGTTGGAACCTACATCAATGGAAATGCTCAGGCGGTCAATGGTCAGCCGATACCCCAAGGCGGTCCTAGAACACCTAGCTTTGGCCAATTCCCTATGGGAGCAAGCCCAGCAGCAGCACACATGAATCTCCCTGGATCACCACATATTGGCAGCCCAGCTACTGGACAAATGCAAGCTCCAGGGATGCAGCTGCAACCTAGTCAGCAAGGAACCAGCTCAAGTGGACCGAGCGCCAATACCTCACCAGCGTCTAACAAACGCAGACGCCCATCCGGTGTTAAAACCGAAGACGACGGCTCTGGAGGGGTAACAACAAGTGGTGCACAGGTCAACGGCGTAGGCAGAGGGAAACCGCCTACTCCTCGGATGCCGAAGCGCGTTAAGGGAAATCCTTCATAAGATTTACCCCGTGTTGACTTTGACAGCTTGCTGGAAGGTCACGCATATACTTCATGCTCTTTTACGTTTTCATGCAGCATGGTGGCGTCTGTTTCGGTGCTCGGTTGATTCTTGGCCGGCAAATTTGTTTACAGGTTTAGGAGAGTCGATGGGATAAGACCAGCATACACTTGCTTTTTTGATTTGATTTGATTTTTCCTGATTTCAAATCCCCTGCAGTTTTTTTTAGTTTTTTCTAGTGTCTGGGGCCAGGCGTTTGTCTTTCCAACCTCGAGACGATCAGCGCCATTGTCCACGTAGCTTGCTCGACTGATACCCAGCGAGAAGTAGTGCTATGTAGCACACGCAGCTTTTGTCGAGTCCAAGTTTTACGAAGCAGGGAAGGGAAGCATGTGTGTAGTAGTGGCCACATGACATGATGAGTGTTGGATCTGGGTTGTTTCTATTATATTTCAATGTCGCGAGTTGTTTCGTTGGAATTTGGTGTCTGGTGTTTGGCAGACTTGTACAGAGGATTCAGTCACCAACAGAGAGAACGGGGTGACACTCGACGAAGACGAAAAAAGGCGGCTGCGCATTTGGTCTAAACAAAGGTCGCCTGTATGGAGAGAGCGGGGGGGCTAATCGGGGTAATGGAGTCGTTGTTGCAATTCATTCTGTACGATATAAAACCACTTCAGCCAGGTAGCTCATGAAGGGCATGAGCTTGGTGCTATTCGGTTTCTAGCCATTATTCCTGTGCTTATAATCATAAACTATGTTTTGGCATACACTTCAGCTCATATTCCCCAGTGGCCGCAACGTAGCCCTCAAGGCCGGGCTGTTCATATATAGTATCTAGACATCTGCGTTCAGCAACGGCGCGGCGTCACCGTCTCCGACATGGCCACCACTCGAGCTCGAGGGAGCACTCGGCCCTGCTCCAGGCTCGTCGTCCATACACACGGTCAAGAAGACGCCCTGCCCGCCAGCCAGGCTCGTCTGCAAAACACCCTTCCGCTCCGCGTCTGCGGCATCCTCGTCGGCCCCCGCGTCCCTCTGCAGCTCCAAGACGCGCACCACGTCGTCGTTCAGGACCGGCCCAAGCTCAGCGGCAATCACCGGTGCCGCCGACCCCGGCGCCGCGACGACGATCCTGGCGTGCCGCCACCCCTGCGCCAGGTTCTGAAGCTCCGCCAGGCGGGCAATGTCGTCCCTCAGCCGCGATCCCGTCGGTACCCCGGGGTACGTCGCGTCCGCCGCGCGGCACCACAGGCTGCGCGGGGCTTCACGCCCCGGCCCGTGGCCGTAGAAGATAATTCTGACGCGTAAACCGGGGCGCTGGCTCTCAGGCAGGGCGGCGGCGGCACTTACCATGGGTGGTGCGGTGTATACCTGGATGACGGGCGGCGTCGCGTACACCACGGCCGGGGCCGGCACCGGCTGCACCACCGTCGTGTAGTACGCGGGTACGACTGCGGGAGCTGGCGCCCAGACGACCGGTTGGACGCACGTTGTCGGCTGGACGGCGAAGACGGGGGGCTGGAAATAGAACGACATTCTTGTTTTTCTGAAGATGGTGCTAGGTAAATAATGGTTGAGTTGGAGAAAGGTCGCGGTGGCAGCTGGGCAAGGCGAACAGATGTAAACGGTGAAAAGTGTGCACAAATCTTGTCATGTTTTGGTCAAGAAATGTTTACCGTATATATATGTGTGTATGTGTGTATGAATGTGTGTGTATGAGAGAGAGCGAGAGGGTGTGCGCAATACAACTCGATTGCCGTGATACACTATCGGCTTTCATAGACTCATCATCACCCTCGCCCGACGTTGCAAACGCATCACTGAAAAGAAAACTGCGGCCTCGCAAATATCTCTACAGCGGCTGGGACACGAACCACTACTGATGCGCAGCGCACGCAAAGGGTTCTATAGAAGTACAAGAGCCAAACGATTTATTGAATGCCTACTCCGTAGTGTGAATAAATCCTTGCGCCGCTTCGACATGGTGGTATTATGCAATGTATACTCTGATACACCTCGCTCGCGATCCAGAGTCCAGACCAAGTAAACTAAATAAACACAAAATAAGTCGGTGGCATCAAGCCAAGTAAGTCCCTTGCCATGTCTTTCAAGACCCGCCGCCAGTTCATCTATTCATTTGTCAATGCCCAGACTAATACATTTCCTCGTCATCTGTCCTTTCAATACCAATCGTCATTGGAGTAGAGTAACATGTTCCGAGCCATGCCAAGTTTTGTTCATAAGTACCTTTCCATGTTTTATTATTGCCCATATCTAATCCCATTCGCATGGGATTGTGTTGTGTTATATTTCTGATCCTCCAAAAGATGCACGCTGGTCGCTTCAGTATGGACGAGGGAACAGTGTGATCCATCGCTAAAGACTCTCGGGGGTTGGGTTCTCGTGTTTTGCTGTGCTTCCCTTTCCGCGCCAGGTGCTCACAGCAGGTATATTTGCCTCATACCGGACCTCTTCAGTTCCATAAGCTCTTGGGGTCAGCTTAATCAGTGTATGCAGCGGCACATTCATCCACGGGCTCTTAGCCTGGTCCTTCTTCATGAAATACGCGTAAATGCATCGGAGGACAGCTTGGTGAGTGACGATGAGAATATCCTCACTTCTTTCCAGCTCCATGATTATTGGCTCCAGGCGAATGACAACATCACGGTAGGATTCCCCACCACGGTATCTGTAATTATACTTGTCTTCGTCACGCGCAGCAAAATCTTCTGGGAACCGGTCCTTTATTTCTTGGTAGGTCAGCCCATCACAAACACCCGAGTCCAATTCATCCAGAGCTTTCCACTGCAGCTGATTGTAGTGAAGTGGAAGAAAGCGCGCGGTAGCAATAGTTCGTTTTAGCGTTGATGTCCAAACCGTTAAAGGTCGATCGTCCTTGGAATATTTGTGAGACTGTGGCACAACACAATGGCTTAGAGTGATCATTCATTAAACGCTTACCCCGACAGATTCCCGCACCAACTCAGGAAGTTTCCTGGCATATTGCTCGCCCCGCGGTGACAATAAGGTATCCCCACCAATCCTTCCGTCCAGGTTATACATGGATTCGCCGTGCTAAAAAAAGGAAAAACAAACAGGAAAGTGTTAGTTGGACTCGGAAGAGGAAATCATGGGGCGGTTTGTTGTTTGGTCAACAGGGCCCACCTACCCGGGACAGCCAGACAGAACGAGGACGAATATGTAGATTCATGAGGTAGTAGACAATTCTACTCTGAAGATAGTCTTGAATGCGATTGATGATGACTTGCTTTCCGATATTCATGATTTTGAGGTACGTGTACTCGTCTTCGTCACCGTCCTGGTCAATGGTCTTATAAATCTTCTCATAATTGCTTATGCGATTGAGAAAGTCCTGTGCGGCAGCTTCGGGGTCTTGGCCGCGATAGTCCGGGCTGGTGGTTTTCACATCGCGAATGTTGGCCATGATGATTTCCTGGTCGTCACATTTACTTTCAACGAATAGAACTTCGATGCCGTGCTGGGTGCAAACATCGCTGACCCATTTTCGACGCTCCTTGGTAGAATTGGTAGCATCTAGTATCGCAACAACGCCGCCGGTGCGGAACCAAGCCAGCATGTCAGCTACGGCAGCTTCCGCGGCTGCACGGCGCTTCCGCTCACCCTCGGCGTTGTTGGTGTCAAAGAAGTCAGCGGTGGGTTGTGGCGCATCGTTGCGCCGATAATTGCCGACATTGAACGTCTGTGCCGGTATGGACAGCCATTGCAAGTACCGTTGAGCTGGGGGACCGAGTTAGCTGGCAGAATTGCATTGGAACCATGATTACCATCTTTATTCTGGGCACGCAAAGGACAGAGACAGAGGATGATCTCGGGGCCGAGTTTGAGATACATGGCACCCGGCCCGGCCATGAGGAAAGGCCCTGTTTGCATGCAACTTTAAAGCTTACCAATTTGTGCAATATAGCTTTTGCCCCGAGCTGGGAGTCCAACCATGACCACACATATTTTTGTGTCTTCAACCTGGACCCCAACACCATTGTCAGTTCTGGACGGCATGGTAACAGCGATTTAACATCAAATGTGGCGCCAGCGCACGACGGAGGTCAACGAAACGAATATCCAGGCATCCGGTAGTGGTGAAAACCGTCCAGCGCAACAAGCCCAGTTACGACGACGACAAGGGCGCCTTGCTGGGTGGGTTTGGCCTCGTCCTTGGTCTCGGCAAAGCTGGAATTCCGCAAGAGAAGGGAGTAAGGGGGTATGAAATGGAAAAAAAAAAAAAAAAAAGTGAAGGGGAAAGGCGAAAGGAGATGGAGGAGTGAGCGAGTTGAATTGTGTCGAGCCGGGTTGATCTTGGGGCGTGAAAGTCAAGGTCGGGACAGTCCCCGTTTTGTAACGACACGAGAGTGACGAAGTAAGTACGGAGCACCAGGTTGGTCAGTGATCGCGTGAGGCACTGAAATTTTCGAGGCTGCGGGGAGGGGCATTCGGGGCAATTCAGAGGCCAAGAGCGAGCCAGTCGAGTAGCTGGGTACCTGCCTAGGTGTGCCTAGGTACCTACGTGGTAGGTATAGAGAGCTGGGATCGAACTACTCGCCAGGCAAGAGCAGCTCAGGCGGAACGACATGCCGGGCACGGCAGCGCCCTGAAGCGCGGGGAAGGAGCGCCGAAGCGGTCGTGCGGCCAGGTAGGCGGTGGTACAACTGCCTAGGCAAAACTGCCCACTTGACCACTTGAGCGTGGCCAGTGGCCACAAAGTGCCCCCAGTGGCTGCCACTAGGAGCCGAGGGCCAAGGCGCAATCCACTTGAGCTGTGCGGCGCTGGCGGGGACCGTGGAGATGTGGCATCTGTATAGTAGTGGCCAAGGCGTCTGTCTGTCTGCCTCCCTCTGTGCCGTCGTTGAGATTCGCCATCATGCTACCCCGTACTCCGTAGATGTACGTACCCCAAATAGCGAGCCTTCCATTGTCGAGGCCGAATGTCCAAACCAGACACTTGTAGCAGCCACTGAGCACCGGAATGGCCGTTGCAGCCGAGACAGACAGCCAAGGCAAGTCTGGCCAGGCCTGGCTTGATGAGAGACGAACGAGGCCGAGAATAACCAGTCAAGCGACAAAGCCCCAAATGAGACTCGAGAACCTGCACACCTCTGTCCCCCAGGGAATCATGCATTCCTATCCGAAGTCTTCTCTTTCTTCCAAAAAAAAAAAAAAGAAAGAAAGAAGGAGGGTAATGCAAAATGCCATCTGGTGCCCGTCGCGCTCAACGGCCCATCCAGCGATGTGAACACCCCGACTATACGCAATTTTGTTCGAGTTGAGACATCTTGAGGTCCAGGAGGAAATAAGGGCCGGCACCCCACAGCCGATTTGCGTTCTTCCGCCTCGCTTTCCCTGTTTCTAGTGACGGACAGCACATTGGCCCTCGTACAAGAGCCGTTCCCTCTCGTCCTCACCCAGTAGATATTGTCGACTGAGCCGAGGGATACAATGGTGGTGTTTCTGGCCGCTTGGTGGGGTGGTTTGGTGGCGGGTAAAACATGGCACTCCAAACCTATGTCAGGCACCGCGAGTCGACCGACATACCGCAACACCTTCAGCTTTGCCTTCTCCACTCATGCTTGCTGTCAGCCCGA
Source organism: Metarhizium robertsii ARSEF 23 (assembly GCF_000187425.2). Lineage (NCBI taxonomy): Eukaryota > Fungi > Ascomycota > Sordariomycetes > Hypocreales > Clavicipitaceae > Metarhizium > Metarhizium robertsii. The sequence continues at coordinate 3,760,733 of NW_011942160.1, read as the reverse complement.
GTCGTCCCGGTACCCCATCATGACCCAAGCTGGGAAGCAAGATAGGGTATCTAAACAAGGACTTCTGCGGAATTCCAGGCGCATGGGATGTCGGTGAGGCCATGCTAATCCCTGGCTTGAAGTACACCTTCTTATACCTGCTGTTGAATGCAAAGAACCGGGTCAGACGTGACGTTGGTCTGGCCACGGAGCCGGGCCCTGTCGTCCGTTTGATCTAGCCGCCTCCCCCCGGTTGGCTAGGCGAAAAGGCTTCCCATTTGGCTGATTCTTGCTGCAGGAACCAGGCGAGGCCAACACCATCAATGTACACGAACCAACCAGGGGATCTGGCTCCGGGACTGTCCGACGGGTGTGATATGTACATATGTATGTACTCCGCCTTTGGCTTTGCTCCAGGTTCATCCCATTACCACTCAGCTCGGGAGAAACTCCCAGTCACCATCGTGTCAAACGCGCTTCGATTCAGGTCTCATGGCACATGTTCGGAATCGATGCTTGGATTGTTGACTGATAGGCGGTACCGTTTCGTTTTGCTAATACGAGCCGCTCAATTCTAGAGTAGAGAATGAAGGCGGCAAGCAAGTTGGGTGCGAGTGGTACCTTGACCACCAACAGGCTAAGCAAAACCGCTGTTAAGCTGTAGCCTGAATGCTTTGCTCACCGCCGATGGAGCTATGCAGCAGCTATGCAGCAAGGGGCTGGAGCGGCAGTACTCCGTGCCTCACTCGAGAATGCCTTCATACAAGTGGTGGTCCACGACACCTTCAGGAACGCGCAGTGCATCGACATCGAGGGCATGCGATGAAACGGCGCTTGCCGTGGCAGGATATTCATGACATGGAGAGAAAATTGACACAATATACAAGACGGTCACACACTTACCTTGCTAAAGTTCCACGTGTTGGCGCGAGCCCGACCAGAGGGTGAAGCCTTTGGCGATGGCGGTCCTGCCGCAACACCCCTCATGGTTGTGATTGAGACGTCGGTGACTCGAGGAGCTTGGTGAGGTCGGGCTGTCGACTGACTGCTTGCCGAGCTGAGTCTGGGTTATTGTTGATGGTTTGCTTCTCTGGGGAAGGATGGTTACGATTGAGACCCCAGTGCGCGCAGACGCAAGTAATGAAGCTTGAGTGTGCGTGTGCACAATCCGTGTTGATAATATTGTCTTGGCTGGGTTTTCCCTCGACCTGGCCACTTCAGCCGTTGATTGTATGCGCCATCGGCCAGCCAAGCCTTTGGTGAGGGTGGGGCTTTACTATCTTTGGTTGATCGCCAGCCGATAAGCAGCGGGCCGAAGCAGATTACCCTCCGAATCTCCCTGCGCCATCGGATCTCACGGTTGGCTTCACAGTTGCCGCCGTCTGTGCCGATTAAAACTGGCGATGCAGCTGCGCAACGAGTTTCGACAGAACAAACCGTGCCATTACTTTTTGAGCCAGCACCCAGTATTTTCTATCTCTAACAGTCTTATTCGTCATTTTTCACTTGATATGGGTACAAAATGATTATACTTTCTGACTGAAAAGGAGCGCAGTTGGTGACATGTAGGGTCAATATCCCCCGCAGGCTTGGAACCAGACTGGAATTAGACATCTTCACGAGCCCGTCAACCCAAATAGCACCCATACAAGCTCAACACCCGCATCCATATCACGCCCTACGGTAGAAGCGCATTTGTGCTCCTCCAATGTCGAATACGGCCACAACATTTTGCAGAAACACGTCCCCCAAGATGTACGGCCCCGACCCGCCACTGGTGATAGCAACGGCACAGTAGCCGGTCATAGGATCGACCAGGTCGCGGTAGATCATGTCCGCAGGGTTCAGCCAAAACTCAACCCCTGATATTACAACGGCAAAGCTTGGAGGTACTGCATCGCACGGAGCAAAGTAAGAGCCCCATTGATACAAGTACACTGCACGAGGCTGGAAAGCATTGGCGACAGCCTCGGCCAAGGCTTTTCGAAATTTGTCAGCATATTTAGCCATGTCTTTGCAATTGAGGACATTTCTGGTGAAATGTGGTAGACTTACGAGGCGGAAGATAGTTCATTGTCGTCCCCGTATCCACAATGTATGGGAATTTAGTTTTATCCATCCTTTGGCCCCAGATTATACCATCAGGGATAATAGTGTAGAAAGAGTATCTCCATGACGTTTCCGCTGATCCGACGAGATTTGCCTAATATTAACCTTTGTTAGCACCTCTGGGTGAGGTTGTCTCAACCACCAATCTTGGTCTGTACACCTCCAGGCGGGCACCACTTACAATGATTAGGTCAGTCTCGGCGTAGATATCACTTGCTCTCTCGACTCGCGGCAAGCCACCCCAGGCAATAATTCCATTCGAAGAGTTCTTGGCCAGAGCAACACTGAAAACCGGATCTATGCTTCCTTGCATGATAGCATTTGTCAGGAAAGGTACATATTGGATGGCATTCCAGGCAGCTTCTTGTCCAATCTCCCCATAGAAAGCACTTGTAATGGATGGGTATGCAAGACCCAATATGCCGACCGTAAGGTTATTACCGTGCCAATAGGTATAGTTAGCGAGCCCAGCTTGTTGTCTCGGGACAGAAACACCTCCACAAGAGATATCAGCGTAACCCATGGGGCCGAAGACTTTCTCGCCAGAGCCATATTTCAAATAGAAGTGAAGACCATCAATGGGACCGTTTTGAAATTTCTTTACATGGGGGTTCCCAAAAGCACATGCGGCCTGATTATGTTTCGCACCATGAGAGTCATGGCATTCGAAACCGGTTTGAACTGCCCATGTGTCCGCGCTTCCTGTGTCGAGAAGCAACCACACTGGAGCACCGTCCCATCCGCATTGAATGGCGTATTGAGTCGATAAGTTTCCGGTGGTGCTGATGTTTTGATATGTGTGCTGGCCGTGTGAAGGGGGTGTTTGCAAAATTTGCACGAGGCTTGAAACCGCATTTTGATTGCTTGATGAGCCCTTGATGCTGGTAATCCTGGAATAAAGCAGAGCCGGCTTGTCAATTGCAGGAGCAGACCTCGCCTTGGCTCGCTGGAAGGTAAACCCATTCAATGGTTTAGACAAGTCCCATTCGGAGGTACTTGGTGGCTGTACTGCGGCATTTGGTGCTGTCACAGCAAGTCTGGCCCCGGCAATATAAAGAAAGAATCTGGCCAGCACCATGATGGCGACTGGATCTATCGATGGGAAACAGGGAATGTGTCTGGGATGGTCAAAGAACAAGGTACTTCTTTATTTAGTGGACAAGATAGTGGCCGAAGAAGCACCCGATATCTGGATGGAGACAAAGAAGACTTAAGTACAAATGAACACAGAATCGGAGTGATGAAGGATGGGGAATGACAATTGACGACTGAGCTTTATTGACAGCTACAGCATTGAATGCTCTGCCGCATGATAGTGGTCCGATAGGATCAAGTCGTAAAACATCCAGCAGGCGGGACACAGTAGTCTGAAGAGCCAAGGCTGCTGGTTTGCGCCTTCCGTTTCTAACGCCGTCTGCGAGCTCGAAACAACATTCGAAGTTTGCTGAACGGGAGGGAGGAGAGAATCCTAGACAATTATTCTACCGAAGCATGGCCCCAATTTTTTGGGCCCCAAAATTGTAGGAAAGCTCTCTTTGGATGCGGTATTTCTTCACTTTCTGACACGGCGTGGTTCATGTCGTTACGCAAGTCTTCATGGCTGATACATATCTAGTCATCTGTACGCACGAGACCTCAAACAATCTCGGGAGGCAAGCGAAGGATAGTTCCTTGGAACTATAGTCTCCAGAGTTACTCTACTCAAACTCCCGATGGTGCTCCATACGACGTGACGGGAAAACAATGATCATTATTGTTTGGAGGCTAATTTCGCCGAGGAAACAAAGTTGGTCGCCTGCGTCATTGGTAACTACCTAGGCGCAGAACCAGGATATGGCGATGAAATACAAGTACGTACCATGTATACTATACTCTCATCAGACATCTGAAGCTTCGTTTACTTGTATATAGCCTTGCACTTGGTAGACACAAGACCGAGCGGAAGCCAATTGCGAGCTACAATTTAGTTGCATGGGGCTACGAATTGGCATGACATTTACCGTCCCATGTATCCAGGTTGATACCACTAGACAAGCCAAGGGCCACGTAACACGGCACTTTGGCCTGCATATCCCTGCTGCATCATGAACACCGACTTGTGGTTTTACAAGATGTCGGTAAACAAAACGACAATCTCGGCTCTGTGCCATCATTCAACAACAGGAGGGCCTACAAGCTCGTATACGGAAATTTGTGTCATGGGCACTGTTTGCCCTTCATCCTTGACAAAGGCTCGGTCTGATGGGCGATGGGCGCATGTGGTCGGCTTCAACGGCATAGATGCAACGTCTAAACATGTCATAACGGTGTGCCGATTCCCAGCACCTCTGCGTAACCACAGACTGCAAATCCAACCTCAGGGGAAGCTGTCTACCTAGTACCTATTCTGTACTTATTAGGTAGGTAGTCAGTTATGCGCTACCACACCTGTCAGTCACTCTTATCTGCGCCTTTGGGCATGAGCCACATGGCTGACAGGGACCGAAATGTCACAGCTTGGCTCCAGAGGTCATCGAAAACCAAACCCAGCAAACAAATTCCTTGGGCGTGCGCATTCTTCCCCACACTCCAATGATAAACGGTAGCGCGGGGAAACGCTGCTACCCCAAAATGCCGACTGGAGAAATCGTCTGGAGCTCTCGCCCACTGAGCTTCCAGGACGGAACTCCGGAGCCTCGGCCCGCCGCTATGACGAAGAATCACAAGGACTTGATCCTAGCTGTAATAATCATTGACTAGTCTGCAACTTGACCCTTTTCTCTCTCTCTCTCCGTGAATGTCATGATAACGGGCAGTGTTCCCATCAGCCGTACACCGCTCAACGCTCTGCTTCATAACAATACCATCATCATATTAGGACAGCAACCCAAAGAAATAATCTGATTCACGACAAGAAAAGTGGATGAGCAGAAAATGTCACTAAATCCAAAGCCTGGCGCCTCTTCTAAAGCCGCCGACAAAGAAGCCCTGTCATGGATGCAGAACCTCAGCCCAGCCGTTTCGTACTACGACCCTCATCATGAACCACCAACTTCGGGAAAAGAGCCTCAACTCATCCTCATCCTATCATGGATGGGCGCACGACAAGTCCACATATCGAAATATGCACTACAATATCGGAAAATCTACCCATCATCACGAATCCTCATCGCGCAATGTCCCCTCACTCATGTCGTGTTCCCTTGGCGCACACGGCGCGACCTCTCTCCCGCCCTGCCCTACCTTCGCAACATGTCGGAGCGCCAACAAAAAGCAGACGAAGCCGGTGATACGTCACCAAAGATGCTTATCCAAATGTTCTCAAACGGCGGCATCCACACAGCCAGTTGTCTCCGCAGCATGCTCCGCGGCGGACAACCACACGGCACACCAGTATTACCACGATATGTGCTAGTGTTCGACTCTTGTCCGGGGTATTTTCGGTGGATGAGCTCCTACAACGCCCTGATGCAAATGCTTCCGTGGTGGACTGGTCCCGTTGTGCACTCCATTATCGCCATGGTCTGCTTGTACCACTTCCTCCGCCGACTTCCGGCTATTCAAAATCGAAATGCCCGAGCGCTCAGATCTCCAGGACTGTTAGCAAGAGAAGAGAGGCGGACATATCTATATGGAACAGAAGACGACTTAATCCTGTGGCAGGATGTGGAAGATAATGCCCGAAAGGCCAAGGAGGCTGGCTTTACTATCAGACTGGAAAAGTTTGTGGGTGCCAAGCATGTGGACATCATGAGGGCAGAGCCAGAGCGCTACTGGAAAGCCATACAAAATTCATGGTCGGACGAGCCACCAACGGGATATCAACAACCACCATCGAGCGGCTCATAATTACAACCTGTCGCACTACAACTTCGTCGAAGTTCTGGTTGGGGTTGTCGGAGAGTAGAGGCTGTTAAGACGGCATACCGTGGCAGGAGCAGTGTATGTATATAACTCACGTTCAGATGATTTGAAACTAGGCTCCCTACTTTTGTCGTTCATGGAAAATGGCCAACGTTTCTTAAATGAGTTGGGGCTTTAAATGTCGGCCCATCACTTCTCTCCGGCCCCTTTTGCCACGGATCACGTTATGTCTCATCCGAATACAATATGCTCACTTCCTTCACCATACTGTGATTATTAGATTTCCGACACTGCGAGTTTATTCCTCCATATCTACCTATTCCAGTAAAACACAAAAAAGGGACAATTATTCCGAGGTGGCCCATTAAAACCGTGTTCTCACTAAGCGCCAACGCCTGTAAACAGTTTTCCACTCGGCTAACCGCCAACTCCGTCGCCATGCCTAGATAAGCCATCATGAAATGATTAATAACCAACAATCCTGTGCCGTTGGCCGAATATAAAAAACCGCTCTTGGAAAAAAAAGGAGGCTTGGTTTTGCCAAAAAAAAAAAATCGCATCGATGGGGACTTGATAAACGAAGAGATAAATAATGTACCAATAAACAAAAAGAGGAGAAGACAAAGCGGCATAGATACGTGGACACGTAACTTCGTAAGGGTGCAGTCATGATTGCCCATGATGAAATGCTTGACAACCGGATTGCTCCCGGCCCTGCTTTCGCATTTCCTGGGTCTGAGCCCTGGACGTACGATCATATGATCGGAATTGCACCTCAAACCTTTTGCTTCTTGCGATGACTTTTTACGTCGGTTTCAGCGGCCCGTTTCTCGGGAGTCATGAAGGTGTCATCGCTGATGTCACCTATGCCTTCGTCCTCTTCGGTGCATCGATCACATTCCTGATCGAATGGGTGTTGCTCGGCATAGATGCCTGGATCACATTGGCCAAAGCATCCTGCGTTTTTGGCTTGTAAACAGGCCAGTTGCTGGCCTAGATCATCCCACGTTTGTGACTCGCCGCACCTCGTGCAGGTACCTGCGAAGACCAAAAGACGACACATCATCAGTCGAGTTTAGTATGAGTGATTAAGGCGCGAGAGGCCAAGCTGTCAATGATTCTTGGTCGAGAACTGTTAAGCGTTTTGAGATGCAGTTTGTGGTGGTGATCTGTAGCGTTTCTGAGTTCCGAGTCGTGCCGGTCCCTGAGGTTTGGTGACGATTGCTGCGTCGGTCTCGGAATACAAGGGTGGTGTATTGGCGTGTGAATGGGAAATACGGCGTAGCACGCCTGAGAGGTAGTGCTTTGGTGCTGCTTGGTGGGAAGGTGAGCGACCGAAGATACAGAAAGGTCAGAACGAGACAGCCGAGGGCGAAGTTTATCGAAATAGCGCACAAGCTATGTGGTAAACACTCGCGTTAGCAGCCCGTTAACTGGTGTGGTGTTGGCTAGGACAAGAAGTACAGGGCGAATGCGCCCGCTGTGCGGAAGGACAAAATGACGGCCAAGTCCCAATTCTGGTCAACAATAAACAGGCAGAGCGCCCCTTGCGAAGAACTACAGACGCGCATGTGCGGAATGCTTGCATATGCGTTGCACAGAAATGGCGAAAATAGGTCGGGGGAAGTGTGGGATGTGCTCATGATGCAACTGGGATTCACAGGACTTACGCTCGCAGCTGACGCAATAGAGCCTTTTTGCCGTCCCGACACTGGGCGCAATGGCTCGTGGATTCGCCAAGGTGAGCTTGGCGATGGGTGATTGATCTGACGGGTTCTTGTCCCTGTTCAACCTGGTCTAGTCGTCCAGCCGGCCGTCTGCAATGCGGTTGATGGGACAAGGACAAATCCAAATCGGTCTGTTCGTGTTGTGCCCCTCAACAACGGAGCGTTTCAAGATGGAGTTGCTTAGCCTAGCAGAGGCCACCAAGGATAATTGATAGTCGAGCATGAAAATGCAGGCAGCGTCGATGGAGAGTCTGGTGGTCCAAGTAGTGGCAAGTGGCTAGGACCCAAGGGCAAAGCTCCATACGTTTCGCCGGTTCGAGTCGTACCGGGGATTACTGGAGTGCAAACAAGTGCGTGCGGGCTTGAGAAGTTCGACTTGCAAGTAGCGCTGGCCTTTCTCGGCGAGGAAGCTCTCGTGCGACAGGGTCGAACAGTCTAGCTAGTGCTCCAGTCCTTTGCAAAATGCGAATCAGCACTGGCGGGGAAGAAGGAGCTGGAGTTGGACGGCACTCGGTGTGGTGTTGGTGTTGTTGTTGTTGCAGTAGTTGTAGTTGTAACAAGAAAGGAAGCAAGGAGGAAGCAAGGAAGGGAAGCTGGGCGAGGAGGGCAGGCAAAGCCGACTCGAGGCCATGGAAATGGCGGCAGGACGGGAGCAAGACCAGCAGCAGCAGGAGGAGGAGCAAAGCACTCGAGGACGGCCACCGATGCAGAGGTGTCGCTCAAGATTCGACAATAATAAGTTGACGGCGGCATGGCTTGGCTCTTGGCCAGTAGACGGCCGAGTTCCCCGTACAATACGAATAGTCGACCAGTTGACATCTAGAGGTACTGAGTACGGGAAGAGCGTTGCGAACCAGACATGCTTGCTAGGAACTTGGAACACAGACATCGAGAGGGTGGCGCACAGCTACTTGACCAATACTCGGGCTAACGTTCTTACCACACCAAGTGCCCTGGTACCGCATTGTATTGGATCAGAGCCTGCGGGTGATGGGCCGCAAACATTCAACGGTGGAAAGACAAGGGGGCGTGAGTTAGTGGCAGCCAGGGGGTTCAATAGAGTGCGTGAGTGGGCGAAGTGGGCGAAGTGGGTGTGCAATACGGAGCACCTATGTTACTAGCGTGCTTGCAATTGTCAACTGGGCGTGCTCGGCCAGTCAACGGCCTGGTGGCAGGTGTGTGTGTGCGCACTCGAGCATGTGGCCACGACCCTTGGACGAGACCTGCTCACGGCTCAGACATGCCTGTACCGGTTGAAACCCTACTCACTCGAAACGGAGGCGCAAAAGGACAGCTGCCAAAGGGCAAAGGGTCAATGTTTGAACTGGGTCTGGTGCAATTGTGCTTGAAGAATCTTGGAAAACTTGGCATCTTTGGACTCTGGGGTACTGTCTGGCCCACCAGAAAGTACGCTCAGTACTTGACCTCCTACTACTTAAAGTACGGAGTACCTAGGTACCTTTATAGGTGGTAGGCGGGCGGAAGATTAACAGGCTCTGCTTGAACATTGAATTTTACACGCAGAAAACCTGGCAATACGGGTCACCTCCCAGGACCCGATGCCAGGAAGGCACGACACGACCGAACCACGTGTGCCATGGCCGGCTTTGGCCAGACAGGGAGCAATTGTCATCTATCACATTTTTCTGCGGAGGTCGATGACATGGACACTCACATCTACCTCGACCTCGACTATCAACATCAAAACGCAAGTCACTCGATCCCTTGCCTTGCGAAAAAGTGTTCACTGTTCATAACAGAAAATTGCAGTGCCGTGCCGTGCGTGTCCCTCCGCTTTGCCGCCCCGGCTACTACTACTACATCGATCTCTCCCCAGATCTGGCATCAAGCCCTTCTCTCTTGTCTCCATGTCAAGGTCCACCCTACCGTGGTGCTTGCTGCTTGCTTACCTGTTTGCCGTCAAACCGGTCCACGGAGCAGCTACCTAGTACGTACTCCATACCTCTCAAATTTACTGTACCGAGTACATACAGTCGCCACACCTCGAGCCAGCTGCCGAATTTGGGGAGGCAGAGACAATTCCCACCCTCACGGGAACCTGGCCGCCCAGCACATCCAGCCATGATACGATTTTAATATGTGGAGAGACACCAACCAAGGCTATGTAGGGCTCTGGCCGCCAGATGTCTTACTTGAGAACTGAACCCTCGCCGGCGTCTCGAGACAAACGAAGCCGAGCAGAACATGGAGTACGGAGTTACTCCGTATGGAGTACCAGGTCTTCATGGGTTGATAACAGCACATTGGCACATTGGCAAAACTGCTGAGTAACCAAGGTGCTCTGCATCCTCGCATGGTACTCTGTATACTCGGTCAACTTGCTCCAAGTTCATGCAAGGGAAGAATGTGGTCGAAGGCACTGGCGAAAAGCAGGCTCCCTTCATCCGCCTCGATTGCTTCAACAAGAACGGGTTGGTGCTGCACCTACCATCAGCATCAATATCAACATCTTGGTGATGCTCGGAGCACAAATCATATCGAAGGAGGACCGAACATCAACGCGCTAGGTAACTTCAGACGGTATTGGAGCGACGAAGCTGCTGGGCAAGTCCTCCGAGACTCCAGTTGCTCATTCTCAGGAACCTTCAAGGCTTGATTACCCGGCCGAATGCCCGTGGCTTGGTGCTCCTCAGACGCCATATGCCGCACTTTGCGAGCTATTAGACCTGGCTCGCATTGGATGTGGAAGACCGAAACTACCTAGGTAGGTCTGTTGGTGTGCTGGCCAGACAGCAGCGCATAAAAGCCCTGCTAATCCCGAGCAAACCAGTATTGAGGAGGCGGCGGTGTTCATCACCCACCAATGGTACAATATCCGGGAGATCAACGCATATACTTCTGCACCATGGAGTAGCTCTTGCCGGTAAGAGCTAGGCCCCCAGCCATGTTGGTGCTGAATGGCTGTGGCCATCCGCCGTCCGCCATCCGCCATCCACGGAGACAGCCGGTCTGGCGATATGTCTCACCTGTTTGGCCCGTGAGCGAAGGGACTTTGAGTAGAAGAGCCGAGTCAATACTACTTCTCAACGGACACTGTGAGCACCGGCAATACGTTCCGAGCGCCTTATAAGATGTGGTCTTGGAACAGCGGCATCTTCTCCCTACTCAGTGCAGCAAAACGCCAAACCAGTCGTCGCCCAACACGAAGTTGGACAACTACGGGAGTCGGAAGTAAAATCATAAACACACACATGCGCACTCGCACACTGTTTTGGCAGGGCCTTTTTCTGACAATGAAGTCTCTGCACCAGCAGTGACACGACGACTTCGCACAAAGCAGCCTGCAAGCCCAGCCTGGCTTTCGCGGATATACGGGGTACATATGTCTGTTATCCCGCGACTCCCTCCTTGCACGCACAAGGGCAAGCATTCCACCAAAAGCGGAAATGCAATGCCACTCAGGTTTCGGGCTCTCATGCAAGGCCTCAGCTTATCCTCCAACGGCTCCATTTCAAAGACGCACCTGTAATTACCTTCGCTGCTTGATCCGCCCGCATACCTAGGCACACGGTTAGATAGTACATGCATTGGGCGTCTGCACAAACAGGGGCTCAAGACTCGATACGCAGCGCCATGTGGTTGTGGTTGTGCTGGCGGCTTGCCCCGTACCATGTCTGCTGGTCCTGCAATCCGATTCCCATGTTGACTACGGAGTACGGAGGAGCCTGTATTGACGAAGTAAGATAGATATTCAAGCATGGTCCTCATTGCGGCCAGCCGGCCCGCAGTCGAATCCACTCTTTCTCAACATCGTCAATAGTGTCCCCGACCTGTCCAAGGTTCTCGTTGGCGCCGGCTCCTCCTCTCTGCCTCCCCGTCCCTGGCAAGTTCCTCCGGGCCCAACCAACAAGCGCCATGATTCAGCCAGCGGCTATTTGACAGATGGGCAAATTTAATCGTGTTTCTGCAAATTTAGCATCAAGAAACAAAAACACGAACACACTGAGGTCGGAGCGTGCTGTTAGTTAAGCTATTCCTTTATTATCGCACGGTTCGGCCTTCCATCTCCATGATGCCTCTCTCTGAATGCTCGCCAATGCGGCAACTACAATACAGTTTACACCAGCGACGTGAGCATTGGTTCTCAATGCCCATGCCGCTCGAGAGAATTGCAACATGACCCTTCTGCTCCACGCCTCATTGTGCACCATGGCCAAGGCACGTTACTGTTTGAGTAGAGGCCGTTTTAACAAGAACAAAGGCGGCCACATGTCATATACCCAACCGGCGTGAATATTGAAACTTCTTAGGCAGCTCAACCTGAAGCAGCGAACCTCCTAATTCCCATCTAGCTTTCTGAGCTGCTGGTAAGGTGTTTTTCTGTTTGTATGTGTCGTAGGCAGAGACACATATCTGGTGAGACAGCGTTGTCTCCAGGTCGTACAAGGCCGTCCACCGAGTATACTCGTCTTTGGCCACTAAAAACCCACGACGGACCATCATGTGCCGGCACAAAATGCGATACGGAATCATGCATTATGCGGCAGGTCATAGTGCTCAGAATATTCCTGTAGGACTAACATCTGAAGATGGCCTGCCTTATTCAAACGCCGAACTAAATAGCTCCAGGCCGCGGTCTTGAGGCGCTTCCTGCGAACACTCCAGGTACTGCATATACTGGCAACCTAAACTCACAGGATTGGGCGGCTTATTTCTGCGTATATACGGACGCGCCTTCGGTTTTTCATGTGACGCCTGGGTGGATGGCGATGCCTAACTTCCTGTGGCTCAGTGGCACGAACACCAGAGTCTCCTCTTCGAGACTGGCTCGACAGTTTGCAAAGCCAACATTCTTGGCCGAACTATTTTGGGCGAGTAAGAGCTGAAACTTGCGATGCTCATGCAGCCCAGCGGGCTATCACCCAGATTTGTCTGATAAATATTTATAAGACAGACGCAGATCGACTATTGTTAGTACCTACCTAGGTAGAAAGCCATGGGTGAGTGCGATTCAAGACGCTCACGCAATCATGCTATCGAAGACCGTTAAGCCGTTAAGTAAGTCTCTTTGGGAGTCGACAAAGCCATAGATTTGAGAGACGGACCTTTTATAACTCCCCTTCACTTGCACTCACGAGAAATCCATGTGAAGACTCAATAATACGACACTCCTTCCGGTATTTCCCAAGCACTTCCAAAAATACGAATCGTCTTTGCCATTTGGGGTTACAATATAAAAACCAAGTGCAACATTACTGCCGAGGATCACGGATATGTTACATACATACAAGTAGGGGTCAGCCGACGGTCCTCAATAACGTCTCCTCCGTTCAAACATTCAACATTTATGACTACGACACCTCCGCGGTGCGGTGCTTACGGTTCTGTTTTTGCCTCAGAAAAATACACACACCAAACACAAGCAAACGTGAAACTACGGAGTACCTAGGTAGGCAAGGGCTTAGTCTCACCAGAACATGCTGCATGAGTGAGACGGGATATGCCCGTTGGGGTCCAATAGCTGCATGCCACAGGTGCCCCAAGTACATTTACTCCCTATTGGAGAGAATACCGGCTCACCATGACCAGAGCAAAGCATACGGACTGTCGTCTCGCACATTACTTTCGGGGCCACGCAAGAGGATAGACACGCAGCGGCTACGATCAACAAACCTGCTGCATGTGTGACCAACCGTAGAAGGCTGCATAATATTGGCCCGTTCGTCTAGGCATGCGGATTTATGTTGCAGGTAAAACAAGGCACACTGTTTCTGCCAGCTAAGACACCAGTACGTATTTTGAATAAGTTTCTTCTGTATGGGCTTGCAGCACTGATGACTGAGGTACTTGTCTTGACAAAGCACGATAATAACCATCTAAATTGATATGGCTGTAGTCAGGCCTGTCGGACATGCTGCTGCAAGACTGGCACGCACTCGCGTCGCCCCTCAGCTAGCTACACACTTGACGGCCTGTGCCAAAGCACATGTTTATTTCGCCGTCGTCAAATATCCGCCGATATACGGACTAGAACAGTAGAGAATAGCGTATGCTGGCTGCGTGGTGTCTGGTGGCTACATTGCCATGGCGATTCACCATGAGTTGCTTCCTACGAGACGGTTATTTTTGAGTCCGGGATATGGAGAATATGGCTGATGCATGTTTACTGAATCGGTAGTTACAAAGTTGACCGGATTGTTTTGGGGCAAATGAAATATCAAAGCCACAACATGTGGTAAATTCTTTACACCTTCCACATCTAGGAACAGACTCGAAACAATTCACTAAAATACAACACGAAGCCTGTGTAGAATAGCCGGATTAATTCATTCACCAAAGACTACGACTACTGTACATTCCATGATTCCTCAACTCCGAGCTTAACCTCCTGACCACCAAATCAAGACTATTTTTGCAAAGTTAAACGACTTGCCGTTCCCTTTCATCCCGCAATGCACCAAATTATGAGCAAGTAGCCATAGAATTTGGCTATAAGACGAAGCAGCAGCACAACACAAAGTCCATGGCCGAGTTGGACGCTTTAGCACCGTTTTTTCTGCGAAATCCAATGTAATGGGAATGCACAAGATAGTGGAAAGAGCAAATGATCAAAAGCAGGCCAGGGGGGGTTATCCAAGTCTCACAAGCACTCATCAGCTTCTGCCACGCTGATACCGTGTGCCTTGGATTTATAAACGACATTCGCAGGCACCCTGGCTGATTGCACGGGGTATAAGTCATCAGGCGGTTGTAGAATGCAAACTTTGGGGGAAAAATTCTTCTCTCATGGACATCTTGCCTCCATATGGTGGGATTTGATCCATACACCGTGGTTGATATCTTGTCAAGATTCATGTCAGAGCCCGTCGGGTTAAGGGGGGCCCGCTCAGCACAGGTATTCGGGATCCATACGACTGGCTTGTACTCTGGTTCCGAAGTCACATTCCGTCAAATGCCAGATCGGGATGGTACCAGTTGACGGATACAAGGCTCATCGTATGCCCTATCGCGGATTTCCGGTCAAGCTCTGCTCCATCTCATAGTGATACATCAGTAGTATATCAGTTCAGTCGCTCAGCCAGTACAAATGCATCTGTGTAGGAGTGGCCACTTGCACAAATAAGGTCTAGGGGCTGAAAGCAGACGTGTCACCATGGCTTGTTTGATCCGTTTGGTTTCCGTAAACTGTCTTCCGCAGCAATGGTAGAGAGAGACGGCAAGGAGGCATGACGAAACAAAGTGAGACACGACTATTAGTTGAGGTTGATTTTCCCCACCATTCCCTGATGGCATGTTGGATGTTTTTTGTGAAAGGAAGAGGCACAACCAAGGGCAACGTTAAGAAATCATATGTTCATCAAATGCAGAAACGAGTTCGCGGCCAGGGGAAGGGTATCCTGGGTAGCAGTGTGTAAAGGGGGGTTGTAAGTGGCAACGTCAGATCAAGATAGGCTGTACATGCGTTCAAGCCATTAGAGTTCATGTAGCGTCAAGCGCGCGTCCAGGAATTAAGTTGATGTCAAATCAGGTCAAGGCACCTCAGAAAGTCCTCAGTCTGCGGTTGTGGCCACAGCCCAAGCTCGATCAAGTTCACCAAGTCTAGACGCGCAGGAGTCGGCATAATAGAATGGAGGGGTATCATCACTTAAGAGCCAGGGGCAGGGGCACCGGCTGGGGACCCGTCGCCATTCTGCTGTTGCTGTTGGTACATCAGGGACTGGTACCATAGGGCAACATAATTCTGGTATCCGCCATCTGTAATAACCATGTTAGATCTCGTCTAGAATAGGTCGAAAGAGGGAGCTGCTACTTACACTGGGCGTAAGGGTCCGAGGCGTCTTGGGAAGAAGCTGGTGGTGGGTTAGTAGAAGATGTATCAGGGCCTTGTGAATATGACGGCCGGTCGACATCTTGGTGTCCACGGCCACGTGGAGGACCACCGCTTCCACTCTTCTGTCTCTACAAGTATACATTAGCCCAACGTTGTCAAGCATGAAACTACAGAGTGAGGCTGTAGAGGTGTTTCACATACCACAGCATCAACCTTCTCATCAATGGCCAGTTTGGCACGGGCGATGCTATCTCGAGTGCCAATAAGGGCAATTTCTCTCTGAGTCTCGCCCGGACCAGAGGACTGGGCGACGTTGATCTTGCAACCAGTCGTATTTTGCATGTCACGGATGGTCTCCCCTCCTTTTCCTATGATCATGCCAACAGCATCAGACGGAACATAAACAGAATCGTTAATCTTGTCCGGCCCAGCACTGCCAGTGGCATCCCTGGGAGGAGGCTCGGACCGAGGGACAACTGCAGCACTGGCCTTCTTCGCGGCTGGGCCATCGCCTCTGGTGTCACTGTCGACGATTTCCAAGATGAAATCTTTAGCACGAGCTGCAGCCTCCACTGTGCCGATAAGATTCACCGGGCGCAATCCATTAACGCTCTTTGACTCCCCCACGATGTTGATATGGCAGCCAGACCTTTCTTGAAGATCGCGAATAGTCTCGCCTCCACGGCCAATGATTAGACCTACAGTCCGATCAGGGACCATGATTTGCATGTGGTCCTCACCATCTCGCAGCGCAGTAGCGCCGCCTTTGTTGGGATCACGATTCTTGTCCTGGGCGGGTCGGTTCAAGGCACCCATGCCACTGTCCTCGATGATTCGGTTGATGGCATCCTTGACTTCAGCGCGACGCGGTCGCGGACCCGAGATCCTGCACTGACGGAAAGGGCCGCCATCAGTGGCAGCAAGGAACTGCACACGGC
This sequence comes from Metarhizium robertsii ARSEF 23, assembly GCF_000187425.2. Taxonomy (NCBI): domain Eukaryota; kingdom Fungi; phylum Ascomycota; class Sordariomycetes; order Hypocreales; family Clavicipitaceae; genus Metarhizium; species Metarhizium robertsii. Next base: position 3,744,345 of record NW_011942160.1, on the reverse strand, counting down.
AATTGGTATCTGCCTCAATGCGACGCAAGTTTTCACCCTGGCGGCCAATGATCAAGCCGACAAGGCTGGATTCGATTTGGATCGTCTCTGAATTGTCATCCCCTCCGCGTAGTGGCGACCTGTCTCGCCCCCCACCTCCACCTCCACGAGGAGAAAAGCGACTTCTCGAGGGAGGCGAGTAGGAGCGATCTCGCCCATACTCGCGGCCAGCTCCACCCCGACGGTCATCTCGGTACTCGCCACGAGGGGATCGGGACCGCGAACGTCGGTAACTGCGGTCGTTGGGGCGAGAATCCGCGCCGTAGACGAGTGGTCGATCATAAGACGTGGCGCCATTGTCGGCAGCGTATGCTCGTGCCTTGGAGACGATGGCATCAAAGTTCATAGTACCCGAGGTAACTGGGCGGATGGCACTAAGATCAACGTTGCCACTGGATGCTGGGGCTGGGAGTCCATGACCAGATGCACCAAAAGCAGGGGCAGCTGTTGGGGGAGGAGCTTGATAGTGAGGAGGAGCTTGAGAGGATGAAGATGGAGGAGGGTACGACTGTCCGGGTGGACCAGGCGGTGTTTGCGATGAAGCTCCAGGAGGCGGGCGCTGAGCGGCTGGGGCGGACGTTAGAATGGCATATTGCGTGTTCAGGGTACTTTGCGAAATCTCACCTAATGCTGCAAGTATGCTCTGAATATCGGGATGCGAGTCTGCCATGGCGAATGACCCCGTGAGACGATGTAGAGACGTGGGAATGGGACGACGGCGGAAGACGGTGTTGGAGGTGGGAGAGAAGGAGCGACCTCCGGAGAAGGGAGAAGGGAGGAGAGGAGGGTTGCCTTCGCGAAGGTGTTGACGGCCAAAGGAAACGCTGTGGAAAATAACCGCGCCCGTATGAGCTTCGCTTTGTGATCCAAGTACGAGGACTGTCACAGGTGGTCGAAAAGAGCCGATGGAATAGCTGCTTGCGGTGGCCTCGAGGTTGGCAATGCCTCAAACGTCGGTAAATGGAGGGGGATCTCTGGAGCGAAGCCTCATGACCTTGGTCTCCTTCAGCGCGTTGCATGTTGGCTAAATTTTCACCTGTTGCTACGGCCGGAAGAACTAGTGGCCGCCAGCACAAAGACGCCCGGGACAAGCACAGACCCGTCAGAACAGTTGCCAGCTGCCAGGTACGAAGTCCGAGTCCCGTGATGACGCCGTCCAAGTGGTGCCAACGTGGCTGGATCGATCCGCCCGTGTCTCTCCTCCTCTGCTTACGTGGAAATGGCAAAAAGAGTCGACACAAAGAAGACCCCATACAACACAGGAGATTCATGGTAAATTTAGATGGCGTGTGTCTATTTGGCGGCGTCATGCACGACCCATCTCGTGTGTCAATTGAGGGGATGAAATCGACTGGTCCGACTAACTACTTGAGTGCCCAGGTACATAGGTGGTTGATGAATAACGGTAGTCTGTTTTCCCGTTTCGATCCAGTTGACGGTGGTGTCAAGTTACTCGGTATGCTCAGTGCCGAGAAGCTGGTATGCAGTGTCCGGCATAAGAAAAACAGCTTATAGTACTTTCCCTCCATTCCGTGGTCATGATCAAACCCTTGGGGTATCAGAAGCTCTATGCCAGGCACGCCAGCTATGGTATGACTCGCATGAATGGGAGGAGACCTTGGGAGCGAGACAATGTGCCCACCACCACCAGCATCACACCATCCTATCGATACCGCGTGGCGCGTTCCTTGGTCTTGGTTCGTCTTGGTGGCGTGCGGCGTGAACAGGAAGGCCATGAGACGGTATGTAGCAGACATGACGCGGCCCAGCCAATAGACGGTGTAACAAGGCTCTCGCAACCCCGAGTCACGACTACACGAGGGGAAGTAGGAGGTGACCAGAGCAAACGAAAAGCACAAAGCCCAATCCCAATCCAGAAATAGGTGTGTGAGCAGAGTTCATTCAAGAAGCGTTGTGCTGCCCGCCAGGCACAAACGCCGAGTTATCCGGGTCATGTTCGTCGTGTCTACTCGCGGACTTGTCGTTATATTCCGTGCCGCCGACGTGGGCATATTTAACCTGGGGTTTGCGTGACTACACGACCAAGCTCGACGTTGCCAGCTACATATAGCTACTTGAACACCTTCAGCACCAGCTCCTCATCTCGGCCTGAGGTCCTTGAATCCCCTGCTCGCTTTCCGTTTTCCACTGACTGACAGCCGCAAAACGACGCCATCAGACACCGAATTATACGTCAATGTGTAGTCGAGTCCTGATCGAGTATCGGTGCAAGCACCAAGTATATCGAGGAAGCACAAAATGTTTTCGGGACCAATGCCCGGGGAGAAAAGACGAGATAACCAACGACTCAGACGACTGCCCACAATGTGAAGGCCAAAAAGGCATTCGATCAGCTAGATGGTGCCCGGTGGGCTGCTGCTGCCGGTGCACCGTCATGTGAGAGATATTGGGAACCGTCAAATCTCTACGACAAACCGAAAGTCGAGGTCGTAGTATGCAAGACTGACAGAGTAGCACCAGATTGTCGATGCTGAGTTGCCTGCCTGTCTGCCGTCTACATTGACAACTTCAACAACGAGGGGGCAACGTTTTATGACCATGGCCACAGCCCAGCAGAGTGGATGAGCGATATTTTGGAGCTGTTTGGCTAATTTGTATTTCCATTTGTATTTCATCTTGGCATGGAGTCTTATCAAAAGGTTCGGACGGAAATTGAGCGTGGAATTCTGGATTTCGCGAGGCGCTTGGGAGAGAATAATACAGTATTTCATACCTTGACCCTAACCTGGACTCTGGCTCGCCGCGGAGTGCACAAACAGAGTGCTCGGTAGTAGAAACAGGGATGTATTCTGCTTTCCTGTTAGATCTGGCGGCGGCCACGGCCCGGTTGAGTGATCAAAGCTCCTTGAACCTCGGGCTGCGTTGTGCTCACCCGCACGTTTCATCTCTGCGAATATTCTAGAATGGAAGCCGGCTGGATGTACTACTAGGAGTAGATGGCTCTCTTAACCGTGTTTTCGAGTCAGCCATGGGTGGATGGATGGACAAGCCGAAGGGGAAATCAACGTCAGAAAAAGAGAGGCAGAGTGGGGATCTGGGGTCGGACAAGGACAAGGACGCCTGGGGCAAAACACGACACGAGGCAAACGACAAGACACCTGGTTTTAGCATGGCGTTTGGTGCAAAAGCATGTCTGCCTAATCGAGGCCCATCCGATACGCTGAAGAGAGATGGAAGAGCGATGGAAGAGCCTGGTCGAGTCTGTGCGTAATATGTAATGTTTTAGCCTAAAAAGGTTGCTGAACTCCATGTCTGCAACGACTTGGAGACACCAGACCACGCTGCTGTAGATTTATTAGAGCATGGAACCCTGCTGGGCCCCTGGAGCTGGAGCCGGAGCTGGAGCTGGAGCTGGAGCTAGCACTTGACTTGTTTCCAGCTGGCTGTTTTAGGCCAAGGCTAGCACTCATCTGGTTGAACCGTCTGGTCCGGTGGAAGCCGCAGCCCACATGGGCACGGCGAGGCAGGGCAACATCAATTGATGTCAACTACGTAGTACTCCGTACTAAGTAGTATTATGCATACTTGACGTCTAGGACTGGGTAAGAGCAGAGCGCCATTCGATGCTGCTCCTCGACACTGGCACTGGGCTGATTCCCCCTCCCCCTCGCCGCTCCATGCAGCCAGGACCCCGGATTGCCAGGCTGCATGTGGCAGGCGGCCAGCTTCCCCGATTCCCCATACCGAGTACGACAAGAACTCGTCGGCCGTCTGTCTGATCTGCTTGCGGCTCCATCTCTCTACATTTGCAACGACATCATACCGCGCTTTTTTGTTCATGCACTTCTTGCTGGCGGTTGCTGACAGTATACGCATGCGCCATGGCCAAGAAGGCCCGCCAGAGAATCAGCTATGGTACGTGCCTGAGCCTTGAGTATCAGTTGCCGCTCGGCCATCCATAATAAATCCCAATGGCTTTTGTTGTGTTGGGGCAAGTCACGACAATGGCATGACAGGCTTGCCCCGCACGCGAGCTTCTCCCTCATCGTCCAAGACATTTGTGCTGCCCGCAGAATAAATGTCTGTCGATTCAAACGCTGACTGCGATTCCTCGTCCCGCGTACAGTTCTCGAGAATGCCAAATCGTCCGAGGGTGGCCATCGTTTGGGCGTAAATGGCCTTGCTGTCGATACGGACAATGGCATCCTGTAAGCTCTCGTGCCTGACCGCATACATGCTCAACCGTTGGCCGTTCCACTGACTCGAGGCATAAATATACTTGATGTAGCTACTCTGGTGGACGAGATGGCATCGTCTGCGCCTGGGACCTCGACCTCGACCTGAGACGACCCTCTACCGACACCCATGATTCGGCAGACAAGACTCGGTCCCGAAGCAAATTCCGCGCCCAAGCACAGCCTCACACACATTGGATAAACGACATTACCCTGGCGCAGAACAACACTGCCTTGGTCTCAGCGTCGTCAGATCTTACTGTCAAGGTATGGCGACCACACTCAGAGGAGGACTGCACGCGCACAGTCGCAATCGGAGAGCACGCCGATTACGTGAAATGTGTCGCCACGCCTCCCGCCAGCATCAATGCCAACTGGGTTGCTTCGGGTGGTTTGGATCGCAAAATTTGCCTCTGGGATCTCAACGGAGCCGGAAAGACGCTCGAGGTTGACGTCAAGGGTGAGGAGATACTCGAGAAGGGATCTGTGTACGCCCTCGCAGTAAGTCGTGACATTATGGCCAGCGGCGGACCCGAGAAGACGATTCGACTCTACGATCCTCGAACCGGCGACAAGGTCTCCAAATTGGTTGGCCACTTGGACAACATTAGATCCATTTTAATTGACGACTCTGGTGACATCATCCTGAGTGCCAGTGCCGACAAGACAATCAAGATGTGGAGTGTCAAGGGCGGTCGCTGCATGTACACTTTTACAATGCACGACGAAAGCATTTGGTCCCTGTTCTCCGAGGACCCAAGTCTGGGCATATTTTACAGCAGTGATCGGTCTGGCCTTGTAGCCAAGACTGATGTTCGAGGCAGCATGGAAGATTTGGATAACGGGCTGAGTTTGGCGGTTGCACAGGAGCACTGTGGCGTGTCCAAGGTTGTCGCCGCCGGCGGTCACATTTGGACCGCTACAAACCGGTCTTCAGTCAATCGTTGGGGAGATGTAGATACCGACACAGACGCCTGCTTACCGGAGCCATTCCGTCATCAGAGGGCTGCCTCGGCCGCGTCCAACAAGCTTCGACAAGCTACAGTAACTAGTACTCAGGCGACAAGCAACAAGGAAATCCCGTCCGAGTCTATTCTCCGTATTTCCAACACTGCTGTGTTCCCTGCCCGCGGTGTCGTCGATGCCGAGCCCAACAACTTGAATGAGTCGTTGACTAGGCGTGGATCCGAAGTCGTGGTAGAGCAACCAGATCCGGAAGTAAAGCCAATTCATCAAACACCAGAAGAGACCATCGAAGGCCAGTTTGGGCTTTTGAAACACAAGATTCTCAATGATAGGAGAAGGGTGTTGACGTTGGATACTGCCGGTGATGTCCTGCTTTGGGATCTCCTTGCTGTAAGTTTTATATCGTCAAGCTGACGGCACGATCCACCACGTTTTCTAACAGGTTGCTCTTGCAGTGCAAGCCAGTCCAGAGCTTCGGCAAACAGCATCTGGAAGATGTCGAGGCCTTGGTCAACACTCGTGAAGCTGTGGCGCCATGGTGCTCAGTGGACTTGAGCTCTGGCAATCTTACAGTTGTGCTGGAACCTTTCAACTGCTTCGATGCCGAGATATACGCCGACGAGTTGAAGTTAGACGAGCCTGTAGAGTTCAGGGAAGACCAAAGAAGTATGAAAAGCCAATACTAGCAGTTTGGGTGTCTCTTCTCGAGCTAACGTGCTCTGCAGTCAGCCTTGGAAGGTGGATCTTGAGATATCTCTTCTCAAATCTGATTGACGAAGAAATCAAGCGCGACGAAAGATACCGGCAGAAATTAAACGAAGAGGTCTCCAGGAACCAAGCCGCCAGTCGAGCCAATGCACCTACGTCGATTGATATTCCTCCGTCAAATGTCTCGAATTGGGACAAGCCCGATCAACTTGCCACGCCTCGAGCTAACGGCTCACAACTACACCAGGGCACTCCTGGCTTGGCAATTGGCCTTGCAACTCCTGCGCCTGGAGCCGCACTTCCTGGCGTACCTGAAGAGGTGGTATCTAGCCCTTTAAGCCCTACCGAAAAGGGAAATACCGCAGATAAAGACGATTACTTTGCTGGCGGTAGCGCTGTTGGGCCCGGTGCTCCAGCGACAGAGTCATCGGAAATGAAGACTTCGACGGATAATGGCAATGAGAAGGGCAAGGATAAGGCGAGTGACACAGCCAAGTCACCCGGCAGCACCTTTGGGAAGAAGTTCCGAATATCCTTCAGCAGCAAGAAACTAGGGCGATCATCTTCCCAGGCGACGCAAGATAAGCCCGTGGTAGTTGACGAAAAGGCCGAGGAGTCAGAATCATCTTCCACAAATGAAAAGGAAGTGGACGATAGCTTTTGGGGGGTTATCCAGAAGATCCGCAACGATTACGATAAGCAGCTTGCCGACGCTCCGGAGAAACTTATCGAAACTAGAGTAACGCCCAGTCTTCCTAGTGAGACCCCTGTGCTAAAGCTCCCGCCGGGAACCAAGATCATTATCCAAGAGGAGACGTCTGGTGGTAGCGCCAATGTGTATCAAGGGACGGTCGAAAATGTTGGCAAGGACGCTGACATTATTGAACAGAAAGCTCCAATGTGGCTCGGGGACGTGTTACTGCAAAATCTCGTCCCATTCAAGGAGCCTGTCAAAATTTCATTTGTTCTTCATCCCATGGGGGGCTTGATCGCTCTGTCCCCGGCAGATGGAAATAACAGATTAAACGCCAACAGAATGTTGCGTGTCAAGAAGATCTTGGCTTACGTTGCCGAAAGGATTGAGGAAGTGCCCGAGGAACCACAACCTAATGCTCTGCCTCCTGAAAAATATTTGGAACTGTATTGTAATGATCAGGTGAGTTCTTGTATCCTACTGACAGTAAAATGGGTGTGGCTTCAACTAACGACTTCTTCTCGCAGCTCCTTGACCCGCTGATGAGCCTTGCAACGATCCGTACGCATGTGTGGAAGAGCGGTAACGACGTCGTCTTGTACTACAAGGCCAACGGACGCAAGGAGATTATACCGCCCAGGCCTGCATCATCAATAATCCCTGCAGATACGCCCGGGGCCCCGAGTCCCATGGGTGCGCCAACAGCAGCATCTGAATCTACTACTTCTACAACGACAGCAGTGACATAAAGAAACGGCCGTCGAGATGGAGATATTTTTGGTTGTCGGGTGAGAAAGACTTGGCGATAACGTTCAAACGACCGGCACACCCCCTTGATTGTTTTGGCCTCCTTCTAAAGTTTAATTAACCATGCACTTGGAGCACAAGACACATCATTTTTAGCCACATTTCCAGGTTTATGTGTAAGCGGCAATGGCAATACCCTCAGCGCCATACCGTGTTTTTGTCCGCTCTCTTCATAATTTATGTCGGGCTTTTATCATACAAAGCGTGGCCCAGCTGCAGGGCTATAGAGCGAGTAGTGCAGCTTAGACTAGCCAGCAACAAAGAATAAAGTAGTCTATACATCTAAATGCTCTCTCCATCTTTTCCACTTGCCGCATATCGTACAGCGTAAACCCCCTGCATGTTGTGTAGAAGCAGTCTCTCCTGTCCCTGTTGACTGTTGAACAAGCAAGCCAACCAGGCGGAGGAAGAGAGTATGTGTTTGTAGATTGTCGTGTCATGAAATGGTCCTCATGGTATTGATAGCCCACTGGTAGCTTCCCAGGAAAATGGCACCGCCAATAGAAATCCAAGTCACTCTGGGCGCAATGCCGGCAAAGAACGGCCGAAGACCCTCTTGCTTGACCATGGTCCCAAACACCTCTGCCACGGAGACCCTGTCCTTGGACAACATGACCCTCGTCTTCAACACGTCCAGGGGCGTCGTAGCCGCGGCCGAAATACCGCCGGCGACGCTGCCGAAGACGGCGCTCTCGGCAGCGGCCACGTCCTCGCCGGCCCTCCTCCCCTTCCTGCGCCACGACTTCATGGCCTCCCACAGCGGGAACTGTATAACGGTAAACGGCACCTCCCGGAAGACGGTGATGCCCCAGCCCCGGTACAGCTCCCTCCACACGGCGCCGAGCCCGCGCGCCGAGCGCTGCGACAGGATGGCGGCCAGCGCGGCCCTCGACGAGCCGCCGTGCATCCCTGCCTGCGCCCGCTGCTTGACCACCTCTGTCGGCACGCGGACCGCGCACGCGGCCACCTCGCCCAGGCTCGCGGCCACCATGTGCGCGACGGCGTCGGGCACCGCCGCGCGCGCCCTGAGGAACCCCTTGGCCGTCTCGTACGTGCAGAAGAAGAAGGCCGCGCCGGGCGCGGACCCGACCACCGCCGAGCCTATCCCGCGGTATATTCCGGAGAAGCCGCCCGAGGGGAAGAAGCCGGCCGACGACTGGAGCCGGGTTTTCAGCGTGTCGAGCGGGAAGAGCGAGAGGTCGACTGTCGTCCCGGCGAGGGCGCCTGCCAACAGGGCGGACTGGAAGGGTGGCGGATTGGACATGATTTCTTTGTTTTCTCTTGGGGTGTTGCAATCGTAGGGTCAAGTTGGTGGGGTAGTAGGGAGGATTGGAGAACAGGCCGAAGCCTGAGTTCTCTCTCTTTTGTCCTTGTTTTTTTGTTTTCTAAAAAAAAGGGCGAGGTGGTTCGTCGAGGATATCTTTTGAGCACGAGGCCAATTGAGCTACTACTAGCTTCTCAGCAGCCGAAAATGACGGCCCTTATCGATAGCGGATTGCGCCTGGCTCCGAGGTTCGGAGCCGAGACGCAGATACCCTGGACCGCAAGTAACCGTTTATATGCACATAGTTAACACTTTGCAACAAAGAGTACTGGGTGGTTTATTCATTTTCCGGTCAGTTTATTATTTTATTCAGAATGACAGATGGGGGTGGTGAATCGAGATGCAAGCTCCAACTTTCAATTTTTGCTGGCGTATAGACGTGCAGATTGGGACACCAAATACGACAAGTATATACATACACACAGCCCAAGAAACCCCCGTCAACCTCACACCAAGGTGCCCGAACCGCGACAAGCCCACCTACATGCCATCGCGCACGCTGGTCCCCGACCTGGACGACTCCTCGGCAGACCTCTTCGTGCGCTCCTGCAGCCCGGAAATGTCCTCGCGCCCCGACGACGCCCGGTCCGCCTTGACGGCCTCCTCGCTGTCAGACGCGAGCTCGGGCTTCCAGTGGCCAGCGCCCTTCTTCTGCTTGGCCAGCGAGTCTCGCTTGTGCCTGTCGTAGTCGGCGTCTGTCTCTACACGGGGCGCGCACGCGGTTAGCAAAAAGATTTCTTCACATGATATACGCACACATCGGCGGAGCAAGCACATACGGCTGGACGACTCCTTCAGACCAAGTCGAGTGCTCGTCGAGATGCTGAACCCCCGTCCGACGACACACGTACTCCTGCTGGCGGCCCTCATGGCACCGAGGCCAGCGGCGCTTCGTGCTGACATCATAGTGAAGGGGTATCGAACGACTCGGGTAAATGGAAGTAGTAGCTGGCGTCAGTTGTTGTCGCCTGGTTCGAAATGGGCTGGTACAGACAACAAAGGGGGAAAAGAAAAAGATGTCCTGAGCGAGACCAAGGGCGTGTTTAAGGGATTAGAAACAACCTGCGCCTATTAGAGAATGCTCAACTGCTAAATACCGAGCTTTCCCTACATCATCGTCGATGGGTTGGCTCGATCCAACTTCATGTGGAGAGACACTGACAGACTCTTGACGTCACCATTGCGATGCATCTCGGGACCGACGCCAATCCATGGCTGCCCCGTCTCCTTCCAGCCATCATTATCGAAATGGACGGCTTAGCTTGCATATCTTGACTGCCCATAATATCGAGTGGCCCAACATTGACCTCGCCAACAGCACCTCGCCGGCCATTGGCATCGACGTGTTGGACCAACCCTATACTGGCTGGGGAATTGGCATTCGAGTTCCAATTGCATCTGCCACGCCGTCAAGTCCAGCATCCGATATCTACATCACACAGCAGCACACAAGAGACACACCCATGGCTTTCTTGAACGTATCGTATATTCTCATCGCAGCAGGCCATGCAGGCCGCGGTATCGCAACCTCAGTAATAATAGTGTAAAACCATAAAACCACCGTATCCAGGAAAACATGCTCGCAACAACCAGCCCAAGTATCAGATCCCAGCATATTTGCAACACCAGGGCACGACGGCCCAAGAAATCCCAAAGAATCCGACCCGCAAAACCAGGTAATGTCGTAGCTGAGCCACCCCTAAAAACAACACCCATATGCTTTGCAAAATAACAACCATGGCCCATCCCAGTGAACACAAGAACTAGCTCCGATATGCCAAAATGGAGCCGCTTTCTCTTTCAAAAAACACGCCCGTCTTGTAAACCCAACGTGTCGTACAATAAAACAGAAAAACAGGCAAGCCTCTTTCGTCATTCAGTTGCACATTCGGCATCTTTCCAACAAACCCTGCACGGCTATCAAGTGAATCAAGAAAAAAAGGAACCAACTCCCCGTAAGTAAATCCAGAAGAGCCCTAACCCCATATGAACAATGGCAATGCGCGCAAAAGACACACTAGACCGCTAAATCTTTGCCAACCACTACTCGCCGAAACCCATACCCATATTTGATTTTCAACCGAGAACACAAGTCGTTTGCCCCAACGCTTTCATTGTACAGAAAGCCCCTTTCTATATCTTCTTTTGAGAAAAATTTCCCTTGATGAATTCATAACCCATGACTGTAAAAGTAGGGCAATAAAACATTTGAGTTAGAATAGAACAGTTCGTCATCGCACACGCTCCAATAATAAAAGGATGAAAATATGCCGGAAAAAGTCGTGAGGTTTTTTTTATAAAAAAAAGTTGCCAACTCCACTGTCGGTCTCCATGCAGCAGAATTCCAAATGATATAATGAGAATGCAAACGCCCAGCTGGTGCGGATTGGCCTCATCTTGCGAGACGAACACCTGCTAAGTGTGTGTATTGAAACGGAAGACAAAAGGGCGAAAAAAATGGTATCGCTTTGCAAAACCGAGCCGAATTCGAGTCCCTCGCGGATATATGTCGATGAAAAGGTGGTGGTTTATGTCGATTAATTAAGCTCTTGTACATGTTGTATAGAGGTGTGAAGCTGCGAGGAACCCAGCAGTCGAGCCAGGCCACAGTGAATACATCTATCCCCGAGGAACCTACCCCGCCAGGAAGAAAACGGTACCGGTCATCTTCGACAATTTGTTTTCGTAGAGGTGGCCGCCAAGATGAACAGTCTACTGAAAGAAAACATGAATTGAAGCGTCATCTTAAAATACAGTGCATGGAGAACAGCGGTAGGGTCGTGGGTCCGGCAACGCATCCATCAAGGGCACGTGACGCGAACCCCATCATTCTACCACCGTCGGCCAAGGGACTGCTGCATCGCGGCGGGCGATACTGACGGGGACGGGCTAGACATGGTGATGCCAGTAGCTGGATTGATGATGGGGATGGCGTTGCGGCCGCGGGTGGCCGAGGGCTGGTGTATTTTAAGGTTCGAATGCTGAGTCTGAAAGCTAGGAGGGATGAAGGCGGCCGATGTCGAGTTCAGAGAAAAGCCAGGCGCAACGGTTTGCGGCTGTTGCGTTGGTGAAGATTCGGGAGAATTGCTGGCTAGCGACGATCGCTCAGAAGCACTCGAAATGGAGACCAGCTGTCAAGGGATGGAAGAGTCAGACTCTGCAAGCATGCCAAAAACCTGGAAGGGGAAAGCCGCTTGCACTGGAGGAATATGAAGGCCACGCTATTACTTCTGCCTCTACTTACATCAGTCTCGGTCAGGAGGTTGGGGCAAAACTCAAGGTCATCCTCGAGCTCGAAGGAGCGGCCAGCTTCGAACTTCATACGAAAGGCAGAGAGGGCAGCAGACTCGTTCAGATCCTTCATGCTGCGAGCGCCTCGGAACTGCCTCTGAGCGTTCTGTGAAACGGACAAGCGAGGGGCTCTGCGATTGCGGTGGCCGCCGTGGTTGTGCGACATGGGCGCGCCGTGAACCGCCTGCGTATTGTAGTGGTAGTATGAAGCCATGATAGATATCTTTGTCTGTTTTCCCTGTATGACAAAATGGCGAATCGTCGGTGTCTATGAAAGTATATGTCTCCAGCCGCAAATGTATTGCGTTGTGATTGGGGGTGCTGCAGCTCCGGTAGTATGCACGTTGGTTTGTTGTGGGTGTGAGAAGCTGACAGCAATTGTCGGAGGATTAATATCGAGTAGCTACAGATGGACCGCACGAGGCTATCAAATCGTACGAGGAGAGTCTTGAAGAGGTCTAGGAAAGACAGCGACGTGAAGAATGTATAGGACAAAGAAGAAAGGGGGGAGTAGGATGAAGGTAGAGAGAGGGAGTTGAGATGAAAGGTTCGAGATTGTGTGTGCGTGCGTGCGTTGTATGTAGGTGTGTGTGGGTGAGGAGGAAGAGAGAGGGAATGGGAAGCGGGCAGATGGTAAGGCGAGGAACAGACAGGTCAGGACAAGATTGCACCTGGACGCAGGCAACTGGGAGCGGTCGAAGGCGGGTGGGTGGTGGGCAGGTGCGGACGCAGGCGCTGGTGGAAGTTGCAGGTCGGAACCGGGCCCAGCGAGCAGGAGCGCCTCGAACGACGGGACTTTGTTGGTTGGGGACCAGAAAAGGTGGGGATATATGGGTCCCAGTGAGCCTGTGTTGATGAGGGCGGCGAATAGGAGCACGAGGGGGCTGGTGGGTACCCACCCCACAGTACTTTGCCACTACAGCAGGCATTCCGAAGTGATTGGGCAGGCTGGCAGGCCCGCTAGACTTGATATGGCATGGAGCAAGCGCCAGTGCTTGCCAGTGCTCGCCGGTGCTGTCGTTTACGGGCGGGGGCCGTCCGTTAGACCCGCTAAACATACAGTGTCTGACAAGCTTGTCGCACGCGGGGCCCACAGAACCCTTGCCCGCGCCGGTTTTTGTGTGGCCGAGCTTGGTTGAGGCAGAGGCTCAGAGGCTCCTCTGGCGATCCATTGACGCCTGGGCTTCCACTTCCCACGCTCCGACGCTCCATCGTGCTGCACTGGGCTGTCTAGGCTGCATGCCTTCAGGGTTCTTCAAGCCGCTGGGCACTTGACTGGTCTTGGTGGCTTCAGGGACTCGCGATGCAATGCAGAGCCGATCAATTGATCCCGAAGCGGCCTGCTCCCACACACCTTGTCCTCACCCTCCCTCCTGAACCCGCTTGCCTCCCTCCCTGCCTCTCTTCCGACCGCGCCGTAGCCGCCTTTGTCGCGGGTTTCCTTTGGCTGTTGGAACGGCATACTAGTACTTCGGCCGCGGCAGATACTTGCGCCAGGGTGGCGGCGGACAGCTCAAGGCGGGTAGCGGCGCATCATTCGTGACAAGAAGGAGCTGAAGGCGCACCCCGAGGTAGCTTTGCACTGCCCGGCGCCTGCGATGATGCCGTCAAGTCACCCTCAGTCCCTCACTGATCAATTGCATCGCCGCCGCCGGCTGTCCCTAGTCCAAGATGGCGAGATGGCGAGATGACGGGCTACTTGGCCTCGGCCGTTTTGAGTTGGCTAACATTTGTATCAAGGGACCCTCGGAACCACCACGAGGCCTCCTCTCCGCCTTTCCACCGTCAACTGCCGCCACAGTGTCATCAGTTAGGCAGCTCGATGCTCTATTCTTGTGACCCAACATTCAAGTGGACAGCCATATTTGACTTTGAATCCCCATTCCAGTCTGTTTCTGAGCGATGATAAGCATGGCTTGCCCTCTGCCCGTCGTGGCCCATGGCTATCCATGTGCTGCGTGCCTGCGCCAGTCAAGGGACCCGCCGTACAGCTCAACAGTGAGTCTTGCAGCGCGCTCTCTCCATCAATGAGCTGCTCGAGCCCCACAATGTACCACGACTGGCATTGGCAATAGCCCTCCGCATGGGATGTTGGGGCACTACGAGACTGGCTAACATGTTTCGTGCGTTGGGTCAATGTCTGATGCTGCGAGTGTAACAATAACAAAAGGGAATCCGATTTTCCCGAGGCACGCGAGCATGACGTCCGGCACGGAGTATGTACATTGCAAGACTTGTCAGTCATTCCGTCTTATTTTATTAATAATATTTTGAGGGCATCATATTAGATTCCAGCAGCTGTTGGATAGCCATACTGAGCGAGCAGAGGGGTCAATGCGGCTCATTTTCAATGCTCCCAGCCAGGTCACGCAGCCGGACGCGGCACCATCATGCCAGGCACCAAACTCGCACAAACAGACACACTGCACCAGCGGGCCGCTCCAATGCAGCACTCTTGTTAGCCCCTGGGGGCATCACCAGAGGCGCTATCAAGATCGCCTGTGCAGCCTACTTTATGTACTACCTGCTTAGTACTCCGTAGTAGGTGCCTAGTACTCCGTAGTCCGGAGCACTCAAGTCCACATGTACCGACATTCTAAGCCTAGCGTCTGGTGGCACTCAATATCAAAGTGGCCAGCCAAGCACGCAGTTGTCAGGCAACATTGAACCCGGGCACTCAAACAGGCAGTGCGAAGGCGACATTGAAGACAGGGGCTCAATGTTCGCCGCCAGGCCCCCCTTACCCGCTTTTCCCTCTCGATTTTGGCGCTGAAGCGGTCTGTTGACCTGTTGAAATTGCTTCAGCTCCACCGCGTCGTCACCGCAAACCCCCCGAGAGCAGCACGTTTTCCGGGACGTGATCGAACATTGAATGCTTTCGTCTCTCGTTTCCTTCTGCCTGGTGGACTCTATGGGGAGAAATTGATACGTCCGTACAGACTCCGTGTTCCTCCCTAGCTCAAGCGCTGCGTTTCGGCATCCCACTCCCGTACGTGCTAACTTGCCATCATTACTCCATATTTCGCTACTCCGTACGCAATCAGCTACTCAAGTTGGTCACGCTGACGACCATGAATGAAACCGTCTCCTCTCAGCGCCACCAGGTGAAACGGTTCAAGCATTTGTGTGGGGTCGCTCTGCATTGTGCCGTCAGGAGCTCAATCCATCGAAAATGGACCAAGGTGAATACTCCGCTAGATGCACCTTTGGGTAAGACTCTGAGATTAGACATCGAAATACTTACCCGCAAAGTACATAGCTAACTATTACATGCTCAATGGCACAGCATGCCTGGGTACCTAAAGTACTAGGTACATAGTTACCACGCCACACACTCGACTCCGTGACATCTCCAAGGCACAGCCGCCGTAGTGTGTCGCGACCGGCAGCGAGGCAGTTCGCTGCGACCCTAGTGCTCAAACAGCTGTTCGTCGAAGGAAAGCAGACCAGAAGTCACCAGATTCTCACTTGCCGGGGCGCTCTGGTGCTCATGCACCATCCTCCACAACGTGGGCGGCTCGAGAAACAAGCAGAGAAGCCGGCTCACTGGCCACCAGACCAGACATCACCACCGTCATCGCCGTCACTCATCACCGCACTGTGGCGTTTGGAGCCTCCACACGTCTGTCGATGTCTCGGGGCGACCTGAATGCCTGTACATATGTACCCTTGCCAGCCTTGGCCAGGCAGAGACCATCAGTCAGCCAGACATCTCAGGGCTCGTCCAAAGAGTCGTGCATACTAATAATCATGTCCTAACCATCCCCATCGCAGCCTTAGTGGCCAGCTCTGCCGTCACTTTTGCGTGCCTGGGCGTTGGCTGCGCCAGTTGGAATGATACCGGTTTAGCTCTTGTGCATATCTTGCCAATGGAACCCAATAAGCTTTTGTTTGGCGGCTTGGCTTGCTCTCCCATTAGTACCATCCTGTCCGAGCCTGGTTGATGCGGCAAAAGAACCAAACTAGCCGTGGCCGTGCAACTATCACCGGCTACACAATGTTGCTGCAAGCTAGTATCAATGTCTCGTAGACATGCGCCGTCACACAGCCTCGAGCACACGGGGCAAAGTGCGATCAGAGTACTAATCCAATGGCTCTAGTGTCCTGCGAGACACTGTCGGCGCGGCCAAGTTCCCGTGATCACTGGCGGAATTATCCCTTCTTGTCCTCCAAACTGAAGCAGGCGTTGCGTATGTATGTTCATACTCTTCCAAACCTTATTAGACGGCATTACTACTATTGTACATATGTACATATGGATCTCCGTCTTCCATGCACACGGGCAGGGCATTGCTGCAATGGACAAAACTGGTGGTTTTACCAGGACCAGGTCGACCATGGAGTTGAGTTGGCGTATACCAATAACTAACGTGTAGTAACTGGTGCTACTGCATTAAAGCGCTTTTAAAGAAGACTTGGCATGAGCGGATAAGCATTCAGGTATATCTGCCATCCATCCGAGAGCTTTTGATTCACAACTATGGGGCTCGGGGACAGACAGGCAAAGTCTCGTGATGGAAACGAAGTCCATGCAGCCATGTCGCACCTGTTTCCGGAAAGGGTGGTCCAAGGAGACAAGGCTATCGCTCCCAGGACGACCCTGAGAATACTATCCAGTGCTCGATCCTAGGCCGATAGCCGTCCAACAACTCATGGACATGGCTATCGAGCAACATTCATGTAGTGGTGGGTAAATACATTGCCCAAGAGACCACGGAATAACGTAGGAGAGTCTGCCGTGGTCGAGTACCGCTGTCCGGTCTTTTTGTTTGTTCTGCCTCCGGCCACCTTTCCCGTATATCGACTTGGCTTCTCACCAAGATGGCGAAGATGCGAACAGAAGCAGCGAATTGACATCATGGCAAACTCTCCAAAGAACCGCTTCCATGGTGGCCCGAGCCCCATTGCGGACTCGGTACTCCAACCCCAACGAAGCAATGACAACATTCTGATATGGGGTGGAGACATGGAAGCATCAACGGTGACCACCGTCGGGTTATTCTCTGGACCCTATCAATCGCCTCGTGGCTTATCGCTCATCGTCGATACTACTCCGTACCGAGCAATGATATCCTCCCCCCTCCCCGCTAAGCTACTATTGCCTCTAGGATCCAAGGGGGCACGCAACGTGGGATAAAAATGAGGATTTGAAAAACTTCAACTCGTTTCCCGATATGGCATCACTACCTCTATAGAAGCTATTCAACACTGTCTGGGAACCTTTGAAAGCATAGTATCCCGGAGCAAAGTTCAAGCAAGAAGGATTTTCCCATTAGAAGGTAGATCAGCCTTGCACGATATCCAAATCCACTCGGGGCCAGCTTTAAGTTGTAGTACTCCGCACACCGCTCTTTGTTCAGGCTCGTGGCTCACTCGGCAAGGGTGGTGCTTGCACATACCGAGTACATTGCACACAGCGCATGACTCCGTGCTGTGAGTTGTACATAAAGTTTGTTGGTTCGTCGACCAGGCGTGCCTCACAGTGCCAGTCCCTTCTTCTTCGACAAAGACCCTGGACAGGCCGCTGCAAATAAGTGAAGGACCTTTTTGGCCACGGAGCTGGCATGAACCAATCCGCATGGTCCCGGCGCTCACGCCGCTCCATCCCACGTCGATTGCAAGCTGGAGGAGAGGTTGGTGAGGGTGGTGTCGTGCAAGCCAAGCCTTCTTCGAGTGCTGAACCCGGTCAGGTTCACCAGCCTCACGATGCAAAATCGGTCGGGCCAGCCACATGCAATGCTCCGAGGCTGACGGTAAATTTGAACCTGGAAGACGATGCGGAGTACGGAGTACGGAGTACGGACTTCGGACTACACCACCGGTTTGTTGCGAGACCAACCCAGCCATCAAGAGACTCTCCGGGAGAGTGTTGAGCATGTCGGTAGCCGCATGTTTCGCCGGCCCAAAAAAGAGCGCATCGAATCACTTGGTAGGCAAGTGATGACTGATACGGAGTAGATGTGCCATGTTTTTGACGTCAAGGTCGTGGCTACGTCAGCCATTTACATCCTCCACATCCATATCTCCTCAGCAATATTTCGCAGAGGAGGCAACAAGTTCGAAATCTAGAAGCACGCCATCCGTCCCGGGTAGGCGGAACCTCCCGGATCCCGAGGAACCTTCAAGCAAGAGCCGGTGGTGGGGTCTGAGCTTCAACAACCTCGGCGACAACTTCACTCGACTCGAGATACGTAGCATGCACGCTATGCAGAGTAAATTGGACATTGTTTCCCCTCGTACCCCCGAGAAGAAACCCAGAAAAGAGAAAACCCAGCACCGTGTCTGAGGCGGAATTTCGGCCATGCCCCAGTTCAACTATGAGTACCGCGCATCCCGCACAATCGAGTACGCCGTCCTCACAGCCGCCGCGTGTCTCTCGATATATTGGTACCTACAGCCCGTTCTAAGCCCCGGCGACCCCGTGAAGCCGACAAGAGTGATTTGTTCCAAGGCTAGGCAAGCGGCGAAGCTGGCATTGGTAGATTCGACTCGGGCTTCCTCGCTGGCGCCTAGGAAGTTGGCACCGTCGTATGCGCCGGACGTGTTTCCTGGCGGGAGGGATGTGGAAACTGCGTACGGGACGATAAAGGTGTTTGAGTGGGGTCCCGAGGACGGCGAAAAGGTGCTGTTGCTGCATGGCATCGGGACGCCGTGTGTTGCCTTGGGAGATATGGCGCGGGAGTTTGTCAGGAAGGGATGTAGAGTGATGCTTTTCGGTGAGCTTGCCACTTTCCATCGCGACACACTGCTTTTCTCTTTTTCTTTTCTTTTTCCAAAACTGCTTGCTATAAGTCCCTGTAGAAATCAAGCCTGCAAGACACAAACTCAAAAAAAAGTCACCTGTCCGCTTATACATGTCAGAATCTCGCGCGCGCTGATCTAACCACGCCACAGACTTATTCGGCAGAGGATACTCCGACGCCCCAAGCGATCTCCCCTACGATGACCGCCTGTACACCAGCCAGATCCTCCTCGTCCTCGCCTCGTCCCGCATCCCCTGGACCGGCTCATCCTCCTTCCACATCGTGGGCTACTCCCTGGGCGGCGCCCTCGCCGCCGCCTTCGCCGCCTACCACGCCAATATCCTCCGCTCCGCAACCTTGATCTGCCCCGGCGGTCTCGTCCGCCCATCCCACGTCAGTCTCAAGTCGCGCATCCTGTACTCCGAGGGCCTCCTCCCCTCCTGGCTCGTCAACGGCCTCGCCAGACGCCGTCTGGAACCCCGGCCGGGCACGGCCAGCGCCGACATCCCGGACCCTAGCGTCAACAACGTAGACGGCGACGACTCGCAAGACGTCGACTTTGACCAAGTCCCCGTGTGCGCGGGGGATGCGTCCGGCCCCAAGGTCGGGGACGTGGTCAGATGGCAGCTGCGGAATAACGCCGGCTTTGTACCCGCGTACATGAGCACCATTAGAAACGCCCCCATCTATGGACAGCACGAGGGAGTGTGGAGGCGGCTCAGTGAACAGCTTGCTCTGAGGAGGGAGGACGAACAGGTGCCGGGTTTGGAGGGAGGTAGGATATGCTTGATTCTGGCGGAGAGAGATCCGATCGTGGTCAAGGAGGAGTGGATTGCCGATTCATTTGCCGTGCTGGGCGAGGAGGCTGTTGATATTAGAGTTCTCAGGGGCGGTCATGAGATTGCCATTTCGAAAGGAAAGGAGGTTGCTGATGTTGCCATCGCGGCTTGGAGGCGATGATAGACACAAAGACATAGACTGGCCTGATATGCACTAGAGCAGAGAAGACAAAATCGCGAAAAAAGGGGTGAGGAGGGGCGGACCATTAGAATAATAGATTAAATTGTACCGTCTTGCCATCTGCAACATGCATCGCCGTGACAGGATATCGAAGCCTCACAACTCCAAAGCGCGAATCAAAAAAAAAAAAAAATCCCCGTTAAATGTTGCTAGTCATGACGCCGTAACACCGTCTGTTCCCTTCTAAGCATGCAATACCTGCCATGATTCTCATAACCCGCCCGTCTTTTTGCTCTGCATCCCAAAAACGCCGGGCCGAAACAAATACTCCACAAGCAAAAAAAACAACAAAAAAAACCGAAAGCTGACAGGACGCTTATTAGAGTCTCTATTTATCCAAACCTCGGGCCTTAACAAAACGATTAATTTGTTCTCGTGTTAATTTTTCATTGTACTGCTCGTAAAATTCGTATAATGAAATCATCTCCTGAGTAGCGTCAACCATGGCCGCGATATCAACACTACTTTCCGCCAGCCAGGCGGCAAAATATTGCACCCTGGATATGCGGGCTTCCTGCTGCTTCTCCTTGGATTCGGAAGCTGAAGGAGGATCAGGCAAGCCGTGGATATTGCTGCCACCGTTGCCCCTTGCGGCCTGGGCCAGGGCTGCCTGGGCGGCGGCAAGACCGGCGGCGGCGGCAGAGCCCGATCCTGCCTGGCCGGGGGCGGTGGAATTGGGCCGAAGGACGAGGGCGAGCAAGATGGCAACGAGGGCGATGACGTGCGGTGCGCAGAGGAGGGGCAGGTCGCTGTTAAAGGAGTCGTTAATGACGGAGCGTGCGAGTTGCACGTCTTCATCTACCAGTGACAACTCTGTCCGCAGCGACGTCAGTGTCCTGTATGGCTGGTGCACGATGAGCTGCGAGCTCATTTCGCTGATAAGGTAGAACTCGCACTCTCCGATCTTGGATGTATCTAGGCCGATGAAATCTTGCCAGAGCTGCCTCGCCTCGGTCACGATGAGCCGAATGTGCTGCGGCGCCTCTTCCATCTTGCAGGCCAGATAGAGGGAAGTTGTGATCACGAGGTATGGGTTCGTAGATCGGACGGGGACCTTGATGTAGAATCGCTTCAGGTAGACTTGCGCAGTCGCCATGGCCTGCTGGCGGATGCTGAGCCGTTTTGCCAGGCGGAGTAGTTCTGAATTAGAGGTTAGCGGAATGCATGGCGGCACGGGGGGCCGCAGTGAGGATTAAATAAGTAAATAAGTATAATAAACAAGGAAGAAGAAGGAAGAAGAAGGAAGACAGAAAAACAGACTAACGCTGATTGAAATATATGGCAAGATGGCGTGGCTGCGGCAAGGGAAACATGCGCACGAGGTCGGCATTGTCATCGTCGAGCTTCTGACGCATGGTAGATAGCTGATCCTTGGTAAATAGCCAATGCCGCCTCTGCGTCGACTCCCAGTAGTTGGCGGACATTTTTGCAAAGGACGAGAGCCGCCGAGGCAGCTCGCAAACTCTCTGGGAGCAGAGCAACGAGACGAGATGAAGTCGAGCGGGAGGCGCCGGCACCGGCCTTGCAATCGACACAAGAACCAGGTCAAACCGGGCGGTGACCAGCAGAATGACGACGGTCCCAGCCCTGCTTAGTAATGCAGGAGAGGTGCCTTCTTTCGGGCCCATAAATAGCCATGTCTCTATTTCTGGATCGTCCCAGCCCTGTGTAAAGTAGCCAAGTAATTTTCACCCAACATCTACGGAGTAGTCTTTCTATTTTCAATCCGCAAAGCAATTTTGCTGCCGTGAGAGAGTGCCGCCTGGCAAACAGCAGACTTGTAGCCGATATTGAAGCAAGAACTCAGCTCTCATAATTCATAGGTTTTCTTGAGATATTTCCAAACCGGTGAATCGTATTTTCCTCATTGTTCTTGTTCCATGTTTGAATATGAGTGAGTACCTTACCCTGCTGCTGGCAAGCTTCGAGCAATGCTTGTAGTAGAAATCTGGAAAACTAGACCAGATTACTTGTTTGGGAACTCGCATTTTACGTGAACAGGATAATTTAACTCCCCGCATAAGACAATAACCCACAAAATCTAGCTCAACTTGTTGAAACGAAAAGTTGTCTACACTAATGACGTCATTTCCACTATTCGCACTTTTAGACGACAGTTGTCTTTTAGTCTTACTCTAATCAAGACAATCTCTTTATATCGCGCCACGCTTTATTACAGCAAGCTCTAAAGTCAAACATTTTTCGCGTCTATAAATTTAGAAGAACATCTAGCGCTAATACATCAGGTTTACCAAGTTTATTTTTTTTTCATCCCGTCCTGATTATCATGCACGCGCATCAGGTAGGGTCAATAAAGTTTAACTATATAGTTAGTTGTAGCCAGACCAGGGAACTATAACACTCCGCGTTATGATACCGTGTATAGAAGAAGCGCGTACACGTGCGAGGAAGGCAATCTCGCGATAGCCTCAGCTACTGTAAAAGATGACCCGACGTGACCAGCGGCGGATAGAGTGGGGCTTGTTAGTTGCGGTTAAACATCGGGCGAGTTCAAATTTCATTGACAACATTAACTGAAAAGACCAGCATGCTCCAGCAGGCCAACTGAGCGCCTGAGCGCCTGAGCAGCGCCCCCTCACTGCCCTCAGCGGCCCCCTTCCCAGCCACTCCTCTCAAGTGCTCTGACCAGCACCATGTTGAGCTGCACTGGTTGAACTCTTTCGCCGTGCTGCTAATTCGCCTGCTGTGATTTGCCGCGACTCCCCATTATAGCGGAGCCTGGATGTCTGAGACCTGTGCTTGTTCACTCTCGGATTGATAGGCGATAGAGGAAAGAACTGGCTAGGAGAGGCTGCCTCTCGTTCAATGTTCCCGTCAAATGGATTTCTGGCCCAGATAATAGCCATTCAAAGTTGACCAACAACTCGCTCTCGAGCTCAGATTCTCCGCCGCCGCCTGGCTCCCCAAGTGCTCCAGTCCGACGTCACTGCGCTGCATTATTCTTTGTATTCACCTTGCGGCCTCTTTGCTCTCCCTCCTCCCATTGCACCAACCACCGCTTGTGTCCTACGATGCTGTTACAAGAATAAATCGCCAATTCCACCACGCGAGAGCGACCGTTGCATCCAATCCCCCGTCGCTGCCCCTAGCTGCACGACGCCGCTCGCATACTCGATGCCGTCGCCATGAGCGCCACCAAATTGGTCTCGGACGCCGAGCGACGGTTTGGAGAGTCGCCCAACGAACGCGATGCCAGAGTTGAGCGTCTCTGGTCCAGATTGGACCCTACCGGCAAGGGAGAATTGGACTTGAAGGGCCTGCAGAAGGGTTTTAGGCGCATTGATCACCGTGAGCCTGCATCCAACCATATTGTCGCTTTCGGCATGCGCGGGAGCTTTGTTCGCTGACCCTGGACGCATGTGCGCGCACCAAACAGCTCTGAAGAATGCCAACGAGCTGTTGAAACAGATTATGAAGGAGGTCGATACGAACCACGATGGCAAAATTCAATACGAAGGTATGCTTTGCCGCCTCGAGATGCCGTTTCAATTTTTTTTTCCCTCTCTTCTTCTTTCTTCTCCCCTCCTTGTCCAGCAGCTACCATGTCCCCACTGCAAACCCAGAACCGCGCCGCGAGCTTCAAGCTCTGGCAGTGAGCAGGATAAGCTAATGTTTACACTCGTCAACTTGTAGAGTTTCGCAAATTTGTCGAGAAAACCGAGCGACAGTTGTTTCTACTCTTTCAAGCCATAGATAAGGATGGCAACGGCAAACTCGACTCGGCCGAGCTCCAAACTGCCTTTCGCACAGCCGGTCTGAGCGTTTCAAACCGTCGAGTTGCCGACTTCTTCCACGACTTGGATAGGAACAATGATGGATTTGTCAGTTTTGAAGAATGGCGGTAAGTCATCCCTTGAGCTTGACTGCCTACTGCGGGCTTATGCGACCCTTGCTGTGGTGATTTGTACCCTGGAGAGCAAGGTCACTCGCCATCCGCCATGGCATTCAAGTCATGTGCCCAAGTGAGCCCTTGGTGATGAGGTCGTGGGGCAGCATCACTCACCACACCATCAGTTTCACTTGTCCATTCTGGCAGTCTGTCTTCATTTCATTGGCACAAGATGGAGCCCAGTGACCTCCAAGCAAAACCAACAAAATGGCGTGCAGCACTGATGCTTCCACAGAAACTTTCTCCTGTTCATGCCAGCCTGTGAACACGACTCCCAACTCCAAGCCGTCCTATCCTACTATGACTCCGTCGTCAATGTCACACCGGAGGGAGATTCTCTTGTCAGCGACGAAACTTTGGAAGGTCTAGGTACGGATGAGTTATCCTCTAGCTCCCTTTTCTATTCTCTTTTCGGCTCTCTCGTTAGGGTCGCGTCTCCTTTACCTCCTGCGGCAATACCACCTGGGTCTCCTGCAGCTCCCGCACAAGACAACGACCCGACAACTATAGATGCAGACTTGAAAACAGACGCTGTGCAGGTCCTATCAAAACCTGGAGCGAACGCCGTGGCGAGTGCAGATGAAGACGGCGACAGTATCCCACATCAGACTACACAGCGGCGACGGTTAGTCGCAACAAAACCCACACGATTAGAGCCTTCAAAGCCCACACAGTCTACACAGCGCGTTGGCGATGGCACCTCGGAACAGCTCATGGAAGAACCACCACAATCTTCGGCAGGAGTTGAAAGCAGGCCCCAAAAGAAGTTCAAACTGACAGATTTTGCTCCTGATCCAGGTTACTTCCTAGCGGGTGCCATCGCCGGCGGAGTCTCTCGTACGGCCACCGCGCCGCTTGACCGATTAAAGGTCTATCTGTTGGTCAACACCAGCACCAGCTCTGAGACTGCGGTAGCCGCCATCAAGCAAGGTCGCCCTATTGCGGCGGTAAAGAACGCGCTTAGACCTATCAGCAATGCCGTCAAAGACTTGTTCCGCAACGGCGGCATCCGAAGTTTCTTTGCCGGTGAGTTGCGGCTGGGTGGGTTGATTGTTACGTCGCGGTAAATGCTGACATGCACCGCTTTGCAGGTAACGGTCTGAATGTGCTTAAAATTATGCCCGAGACGGCCATCAAATTTGGGTCGTACGAAGCAGCCAAGCGGGCTCTGGCCAATTTTGAAGGCCATGGTGACCCCAGACATATCAACTCGTATTCAAAATTCACCGCAGGCGGTGTTGCTGGCATGATTGCACAGTAAGTTTTGAACGGTCTCTTGGTTGAAACGGAGCAATGTCTCAAATCCGGTTCATATTGGATTGTGCTAACTAACCGCGTGCGTGCTTGCGTGGTAGGTTTTGCGTTTATCCACTAGATACCCTGAAATTTCGCTTACAGTGTGAGACTGTTAAAGGAGGGCTCACGGGTAGCGCATTGGTCCGCCAGACGGCTGTTAAGATGTACGCTGATGGCGGCATTCGAGCGTGTTACCGTGGTGTGACCATGGGTCTCGTGGGCATGTTCCCGTACAGTGCCATAGACATGGCCATGTTTGAGCTGCTCAAAAACTCATATCGAACGTACTACGCTAGGCATGCTGGTTGTCATGAGGAGGATGCTAACCCGGGCAACATTGCCACAGGCATGATCGGAGCGACATCTGGGGCGATTGGTGCGACGGTTGTATACCCGCTCAATGTGGTGCGAACACGGTTGCAGACACAAGGAACCGTGATGCACCGAGCGACGTATACTGGTATATGGGATGTGACTCAAAAGACCATTCAAAAGGAGGGATATCGTGGTCTGTATAAGGGATTGACGCCGAACTTGCTCAAGGTTGCACCTGCATTAAGCATCACGTGGGTGGTGTATGAGAATTCAAAGTCTGTCCTCGGGCTACATTGAGAATCATTTGAGGGGCGAGGAGCCGATCGAGAAAAGTGGACGTATGAGAAGAAAAACCAACCGGCTTCGCGTCGGGGGACGTGGCCCGGCGACTGCCCGCTGCCTTGTCCTTGCGGGCAGACCTTCTTTGGGGCAGCATATTTCCTTTGTCGAAACAGTGATAGTCTGTGTGGTGGCTGGCTATGACTTGACCGGAAGGCATACACTGTTAGAGGGGAGGGAACTCATGGCTCATTTGTTTCAAGCTCTGGAAAGCCCGTTTCTGGGCAAAGACGTCAGCAAAGGCTAGGCTCTTAGAGGAACAGGATATATCCGAGGAGGACGGAAACACAAACACACGAACCTAGTAGAATTCGACATGGTCGACATCCAAGAAGCATATAGGCACGATGGCATGATAGCGTGCTTGTCCGGGCATATAAACTGTGCAAAGTAGCACACAATGATAATTTTTATATCTTTCAGACTTTGAGACACCGGCTTGGCCATCGGCCGAAAGTGGATACGCGTCCCGGAGTGCCGTTGTCGGGTAAGGTAATCGGACCCGAGATGGGGCCAGTATTCCTTGTTGTGCCCGACCGAAAAAGCAGCATGCGCTGTAGATGCCATACAAGATACCATATACGTCTGAGGTGACTAATCGCTGCAGTAATCTCATGGACTCTTCTCCGGGCCTCGCACCATTAAAAGAGGAGGTATACGTTGGTGCCGGGGTGTGGTCGTTTTGGAGCGGAAGACGACGCCATGAGCGTAATTTGTTGCGTGCGCGCTGACGAGGCTTCAGCACGGAAACGGGTACCGGGACCGTAAAGAGGAAAGACAGCGGGGGAGCGACGATGGCGCTGACAGGGTCCCGAGATGTTAGCTCAGATTTGGCGCCTTCTGCAGAGCTTGTCTGTGGAGCGATGGGGTGCTGAGGCTCGTCATGGCAACGTGAGGCTTGGGACTTTTGGTCTGCCGGTCCAGTTTGGGTTGGTGCCCTGTTGGTCGTTTCAATGCTGGTAGTTGGGAAAACGGTGATGGGGCGCGAGTGCTTTTGTTTCGCTGACTGTTGGCATGTGGTTACCAGATGTACCGAATTGGTACTATTTGAATACCTATTCGGATGGTCGAGATGAATTAAAAAGATGTTTTCGTCTAGAATTGCGTCTTTGGCTAGCATCGACGTTGTTAATATGGAAATCGTCCGGAGAAATTGATGGTGTTTTGTTGGGGTCTGGGGTCGACTGTAGTACTACGTCGTCTGCAGTCAAGAGTCAGCCAACGTGGGGACATAAGGCGACAGGATTGCTCTAGACAAAGAACCCGGAAGAGTTCTTAGGGGTGTTAGTCTTGCTTACCCCCATGCTCTTCGAATGCAGTTGTTTTCTGCGACACCTTCATGGCTGTCTTGTGCTGGTTGAAGGGTAAAGGCGTTGCTACTTTGCCGGACACGCTTGATTGTCGCCCTCCCGCCCATTACTGACATTTGGATGGATATTTGAGTTTCCGGCCCTGAAGGTTCAGCGTCTCGTACACATAGGCCGAGACCGACACGCTCAGGACAGATTCAAGACCTACATTCGGCTGCAAGCGATATTCGAAGCATTCAAGCCGTTGGAGGTGTTGAACGGACTGGTTGCTTCAATTTGGAAGTCGCGCCCGAGCAAAGCGCCTTCCCCAGATACACCTCGAATCACACGTCCAGTCAACATCGTCAGCTTTATTCTACTCTGACTCCCCCTCCCGAGTCCTTTCCCTTCTTCCCGCTGCATTAGTCGACAACTTACGACTACAATTTTGCTCCTTTTTTGTCTCCATTCCGTGCCCGAACAATTTCGAGTGGCCTGCCACTGGGACTGGCTTGGCCTGACCTGATCTGAGCCGCAAAGCATGCCAGCTCCGTACGCTGACAACATTTACTCCGACATGGGTCACGACGCCGCCTCCGCTGCTGGTGACGACCGTGAGAACCATGATGAAGCCTTGTCACCCACTGACGGCTACTTCCACGCGTCGGAGTCCTCGGGCGCGGCGTCATCTTCTCACCATGTCCCCGACCGACCGTACCAGCAACACCCCGCCGTGACATGGCAGCAGCATCACCAGCTGCAGCAACCGCAACGCACACCATCCCATGTACCTGTCGTGCCCAATGTCCTTGTCGAAGATCCCACCTTGCGGCATGAGAGCGCTACAAAGGCAAAGGAGGCAGAAGAGGAGCGCTGGATAAATAACGGCTCCAGTCAGGCCTCGCCTGAAGCAGCCTTCACACCACACATGGGAAGCAACGTCATATCTCAAGGAATGCACCACGGTGCGTCTACCTCCTTGGACACGTACATGGGCAATAACCAGACGACATCAGCTACGCCAGCTAGCCCTACAGTCGTCACCTCGCCCCTCCATCATCACAGGCGTAGCGTCGAAGAAGACGGCCCCCTTCTCTACACCGGCCACAGTACCCGTCTCCCCTATTCTCACACTCCCTTCGAGACAGCAGCTTCAGCAACGTCAACTTCCTTAAATCAGCCCACGCCTCAGTTTCAGACGCATCATCAGAACCATCTGGACGCGCCACCTGCCTACTCACCCTCTCCATCATCACCCTCGGCTGGCCATTCCCAGGACTATCGGACATTTGCACCTCACTCATCTGGTAGCAACAACGTCAACCCGGACGTCAATCAGGACACAATGGGCATCCCTGAAGAACATCAGGCACTGCTGCCTCGTCAGCCTGAGTCTATGGGGGGCTCACCCAACGGCCCCCCTGCCTCTCGATGGCAGCGAGTTAAAAACGCTGTCCATTCTCCCAACACCAGAAAGAATATTCGGACACTTCTTGGCATTGCCGTCGTCTTATCTATTTTCTTTGCCATCTTTGGAGGTATATCCTTGAGCAGCGGCGGACCTCAACATTCCAAAGTGAGTAAAGCTTGAGCATCATGTCGCAAAAGCCTGTGCTGCCCAACCCTTTCACACGGCCAGTCAGTCATATTTCAGCTGTGAATGCAGCGATATGGGGTGTTACTACATTTGGCGTTCACATACAAGACCCAATTTCCACTTTGCCAAACCCGCCTATTTGTCTCTGAACACAAACACATCCACACCCGCACATTGAATCACAAATCACCTACACAACTACATGTGGACATCATCCGTCCCGCCTCCAACCACATTTGCTCATCATCGCATAATTGCCTTGCCAACTGGCTAATTTGTCCGTCTCTAGATCCCTAAAATTATCGACAACGACCCAGTCAAAGAACCAAGCATGGGTGGCGAACGTGATCTTGAGTGGAGGCCCAGTGGTTCCTGCAGAAACACGCCTCACAAATTTGACAAGTCTATTACATCGCTTCAGTACGGCAGTGGCTTTTCTTTGGACATTGTGCAGAGACTGGAGAGAAACGGCTACAGGGGAGGTCGTCAGCCTAATGTTTCTGGACAACTCTTACTTCGCCCAACCAAAGAATCAGGAGGCAGTGTCGAGATTGAGATCATCTCTAATGATGAGAGGCTAAGACCCAGCACCGAGATTCATGTGGACGATGGTCATCAATCCATCGAAATTATTTGTCCCCGGGCTCTTGACTGGTGGGACTACTCCGGTGCTACCCCTTGCATCCAAATGCGTGTCACCGTCTATGTGCCTCACAATGCCTATCTTGATAACCTTAAACTTGACCTTGTTCATCTTGACGTGGACATCATTGAGGGCCTTGTTATGGGCGTCGTGGACGGTCCCACCATTAAAACTGTTGTTGGCGACATCAACACTCCCCGCGCCAGTAATATCGACGACGATGTCGCGCCATACTCGGTACAATCGCGACGAATCATCATTGAGACTGTCAGTGGCAACATCAAGGGCTGGTTCCCTCTCTATGATCTTCTTCAGGTCAAGTCTTCTTCTGGAGATGTTGAAGCTCAAGTTGCCCCCAAGGCTTCTGACAAGAAATCCGGCAACCAAGCTACGCTCAAGGTTGAATCAATCTCTGGGGAGGTCAAACTTGAGGAGCCGTTGACATCTACTGTTAGGAGTGGAAAGCTAGGAAAGAAGATCCCACCCCGCGATTACCAGGTCGAGATTGGCACGACATCCGGAGGCATCACCGCCAACGTTGTCATGACATCTTCCGCCAAGATTGGCTCTGTTTCTGGCGACCTGAATCTCAATGTGCTGCCCTTGGCCACCAAGAGCTCCGATAAGACGAGCTTCAGCACTGACACCAAGAGCGGATTTACCAATGTCAACATTTACGAAGCGGTGGCAATGGAGCTATCTGACAACGCCAAGTCCCACGTAAAAGACTTTGAAATTCGCAGAACCGGCCGCCCAGCTCTCTACAACTTTGATAGCAAGCATTCTTCCATTAGTGGTGATTTCAAGCTTTACTATCCCGCTGCTTGGGTGGGCAAATTCCGCGCCGAGAGCATGTCTGGAGATATTTCCGTGTCTGGTCAAGGTGTCAAGATTACTCGACGAAGCCGTGGCTTCGGAAAGATTGTAGAGGGCGAAAAAGGCGATGGCGCGTCATTTATAAAGATGGGTACTGTGTCTGGTGCTGTGCAGCTTCACGTTGGCAAGGAGTAAGTTGAAAACAAATCATGGTTAGGATTTGAAGTAATATGAATGGAAATTTGATACTGAAATTGTACAGCACGTAGGTACTGCTGTATACACGATGATGTGGCAAGCATGGGAATATAGGAGCTATTGGTGTTGTCTATGAGATTAGTGTGGAATACCTCGTATCTTATGAAGTCGCAAGGCTTGTTGTACCTGGTGGTGAATCCAAATATGTCTTTGAGAGTTGTAAGCTGCGACTGCGCCATGATCAACGTAATGCCATTTCGGACATAAACGTGGCACATCACCCGGTCACTACCAGCTGATCATCTCCAAGACTGACACCGCTCTCGAAACGAGAAATCAGACTGCAATTTGTGTCCCAATTACACTGTAATTATGCATGCATCTTCATAATCATAATCATATTCTTATTCGCAGCTTTGCATCCCAATGCAGGCACAGCCCTCTATGTACATATACAGACATTGCTAAAGTGACATGGATAAAATGTAAAAAAATAGAAACAGAGATTCAGCCTGGAAAGGGTATCCTGGTAAATAATTATAGCGTATGTAACAAATGTGCCCCCTGGGCAGCTGGTTACACTATTTTCATGCTAATGATATATATATCTGTCGTTAGGTTTGGATATAGAGATGCTGGCTACCCAAAAGTGGGAAAAGTAAAAAACAGCAAATGCAAGATCTTTAAAAAAAAAGAGAGGGAAGAAGGCGAGCAGTTGATCATCCGGGCATCTGATTAGCGATAGAGACGCCGGAATTATCCTTCTACGGGCCATGGGAGATCACGGTTGCCTACAGCCGTGCAAGTCAGGTAGCTTATTCCCTCAGAGGTCCTGCTCGGGCCGGCCAGGTCGAGCTCTAGCCCACTTCCAAGAAGGGGACGAACGAGGTCTCGTGCCATGGCCTTCATTTCATCCATGCGTTTCTCGAACCGGCGTAGGTTGTCACGACGATACAGCTCCGGCGTGAGTTTCAAGAACTTCTTGCAGTCCTCATGGTTAAGAAATGTGCTTGGGTTTCCAGACCCCAGGGTTCGATAGGCCCGACCAATAGAGGTCAGTGGTGGGACCGGCGGTGGTGGAGCGGGAGGGTTGTTGCTGCTTCGGCTGTTGCCATGTCGTTCAGGTGATGGCTGAGGAGATGTGTTATCCGCAAGCCATTGACGGAAGAGACTCACCACAAGCCAATCGAGGTAGTTGTTCCCAGGAGTGACACGCTCTCCTTTTGCACCGGTGAGAGTGAGCCGAAAGAGGCGCCCTTCTACTCGGCTGATGATTTCCTCAAGCTCGTCTACTTTGTCCTCGATGATGTCGAGAACAACATCGGGAAGCGCTGCACGAATACTGCGCTCCCCCACCGGCCATTGGCCAACAACATGAATCAGGGCTTCCTGAAAAATAACTTTGCTTCGAGCAAGATACCCCAGGCGCAGATACGAAATCGGGTATTTCGCGATTTGCTTCCATAGCCGGGATTGGAACTGAAGCAAGTGGTGGTCGACCCGAGGCCCGACCACGGCCAAAGCGTCGTACTGGTCAGCCAGAGCTAGGAGCGACTTGCACTGGACATAGGCATCTGCGACATTCACGCCATCCAACACAGGGGAGTAGTTGTAAAATATGCGAAACAGGTTATCGTAGTCGCGTAGGAGGTCTTCGTCTTCCTGGGACATGCTGGGAGTCACCGCTAGGTTGGCAACAGAGCGCGAGAAGGAGACATGGTTGGTGGTGGGAGGGCCATGTTTTGATCGCGAAGCGGACTTGGTGTTGGACCCAGAAGCCGAGCCGAATAGTGAAGGGAATGATGGATGCGAGTCTGCTGATGGTGTTGTCTCCTCCTTTTGAACCAACATGGGAATATCGCCCTCGCCAACACCACTGTCTAGTTCATACCTCCACCTCTTTCTTGGGGC
The DNA here is from genome assembly GCF_000187425.2 of Metarhizium robertsii ARSEF 23. Lineage (NCBI taxonomy): Eukaryota > Fungi > Ascomycota > Sordariomycetes > Hypocreales > Clavicipitaceae > Metarhizium > Metarhizium robertsii. The sequence goes on along the minus strand of NW_011942160.1, from coordinate 3,712,243 downwards.
CGAACCACCAGATCCAGGAACACCACTAACAGCGAACCGGTCCGAGTCACTGCTGTCCAACGTAGACGGCGGCTCCTCACCGATTCGGGCCAGTTCATTACCTCCCGCCAGCAGTGGCCGCGCTTTGGACCACTCCATGGAAGTACTCGCTTCGAAGAATCCACTACACCTTGTCAAGGTGTGCCGGTGTAGGAGGTAGCGTTGCGTAGTGGCGTCAGCACCTGCCCCGAGGCGGATGAGGATCTCGACATCGCCGCTGTGCGCAAAAACGGGAAATTCATTCTGAGGAGCATAGGAACGACCGCCAGCGTGTGAACGGTTGTATCGCTTGGTGCGGGAGAGCGATGGTCGCGAGACGACAGATGCAGAAGAATACTGGTGTCCACGACGTGAAGAGACATTGGAAGCTGTGTTGGAGCCTGAAGAGGGCTGGTCTGGTTGGGACACCATGAGCGGCGACTGGCGACTGTATCTGTGTGTGATCGTGTGTGCGAAGATTCCAAAAGATGAGCTTAGGGGAGTCGCGCTCGGCGTTCTTGTGTGGTCATGACAGCCAGCATGAAGATGGTGGAGCAGTTGGCGCGCCTCGGTCTGCAGGAACTTTCACGAACGCGATGGAGGGATGTACAGACAGCGGTTGTGAAATGAGCCCAGGCGAGGCTCGATGGTTGCACAGGTGCTTATAACGGCAAAATGACGATGCCGATGCTTGCGAAAGGGATAACGGCAGAGGCTGGACTGAGTCGGCAGGGAGGTGGAAATTGTAAGCTGCGATGCTCCAAGCGGGGGAGCTAGAACACACGCCGGTTTGCGAACAGAAGTCAAGCGACATGTGAGCAGCCCCGTGTCTTGGGTGGCGGAAGGCTCGCGTCCTGCGTCTGCCTCTCGTGTGTATGCGCGTGTAGGGAGAGTGGTTTGTGGTGGTGTATGGTCGCTGGATGGCTAATGGGATGTCGGATGGTCGGTTGGAGTTTGATCTTGTCGGGGCAGCGAGCATTAGTATGACCGGCACCAACCGGCTTGGAGGTGCTCGTGGAGCTTGATGCACGCTTAATGCTCGTCCAAGGAATAGCGAGGCACACCAGACTCGACTTGCGAGTCGCCCAAGTGCAAAGCTGCGGCAACTAAACAGGGCAAGGCCCACAGATCACGGACTGGGTGCAGCCATGATGGCAAAGATGCGAGGAGGAGAGAAGAGAAACGACTGCCTCGTGGTCCCAAACAGGGAACAGGGAATAACATAACAGGTCAACTTAACTCAGGTCGTAACTGATTACAGGCAGGTAGTCTGGATTGGCAAGGAAGGACCAAGCTAGGTTGCTAGGCTCTGGAGCACGCTTTCGTGGCGAACAAATGGCAGGAGCGATGGAGATTGAGTGGCGAGCGAGCGGCCAGGCAACTGCCGTCAACACCTCTATGCGTGAACTTGCCGGCCACCGTCGTGATGGTTTCATTCCAGCCGTTCAATGTTCCCTCCCCTTTGTTCCCTTTGGCAGCTTTTGCCACACGAACGGGGCCACGCATCTACTGGCCCACAGTCTTTGCTTGGCCTGTCTGCCGCTGCAAGGTGCTGCAAGGTGCATCAAGCTGCATGCAAGTGCCTGTTGTCTGGTGGCCAATGGGTGCAGTCAGACTCGCTTTGCTTGCGAGGCCTCACGGAAGTGTGGACGAGAATCAACGTTGAGCATGGCTTTTGCAGTGACGACCACCCGACGGTTTCAGAGATGCGGCAGACGTGAGCAAAAGGAGGATTCTAAGAAAAATTCCCTGACTTGCTAACCATTATCGTCTCATCCAATGCTAACACACGCGCCTCACCAGTCCGCCATATCTTGTCCCTTGTGACAACTTACACCTGACCCTCGTGCATGGCATCTTCCAGAGAGGCAAGGGGTAGTTACTGTGGCGACTTGATCAGAGGCCAGACGCAAAGAACAAGGCGTGGCCGGAGCATGCAATTCAGCTGACGCTGACTAGATTGGAAAGACTGGTCAACTGATATCCAGAGCTCAAGCTACTACTCCGTCGTTAGTACGGAGTAGCAACTAGTAGCTTGACATTCGGGGTCCTGACTCCTAATCCCACTTCTGGCTGGCCCCACACGACAAGGTCCCAATGGTACTAGCGACGTTCAACTTCAACCGCCAACTACCGTCCTAACACATCATAGCTTCCCAGTAATGCCTTGCAGCCTCACATCTGGCCTGGCGAGGGCGCACTGACCAAACTCTGTCAACGGAATCCGGCTGTCAAATAGCTGAGACTCGACAACTTCGAACGCTGCCCACATTTCACAATTGCACCATTGCCGCAACCTGCGATGGAATGAGCGTTCCGACTCGCGTCCTTCATCATGGCGCCAAGCCCATCTCCTTGACGGAGTTTCGGGATGCTGTTGAGGCCGTCTGTCCTCCACGCTTCCCAGCAGTCCGATATGCACGACCGCGGCGAGTTGGTATGCCATCTGCCTCCAAACATGGCCAAACATGAAATGCTAACTGGTCTTTGGCAGCCCTTGCCATCAGCGGCGGTGTGGATTCCATGGCCATGGCCTTCCTCTTCTCCAACCTCATAAGAGCACACCGAGGCATCAAAATTGCAGACAATCCGACCGAAAGTGCTTTTGGCGTCATCGTTGATCATAGATTGAGACCAGAGAGCACGCTCGAGGCAGTCAAGGTGGCACAGGAGCTCAAGAAGCTAGGTCTCAAAGCAGTCACAAAGCCTCTCAACTGGAAGGATGTAAGCCGACATGGCCAAGATCCGAGTAGTCTCCCAAACATGGAGAGTGTTGCGCGGACAATGCGGTACCGCATGCTTGGGTCAACTTGCCGCTACCTCAATGCCACCAGTTTATTCTTTGCCCACCATCGGGACGACCAGTACGAAACGGTTCTCATGCGTTACATGAGTGGCCATCAATATCGTGGGTACCAGGGGATACGAGAGGCCAATGCCATCCCGGAATGCTACGATTTGCATGGCGTTTACAAGAGCGGCTTGTTGGATGATCAGTCGGCCCAACATCCGTATTTAAGCTTCAAACCACCCAACAAGGAAATGAAGCGCCTGAGGTGGATGATGAAGGATGATTGGGAAATCCAGCCTTGGGACCGACTGAAGCACTATCTTGGTATTAATGATTTGTCAGCCCACTTTCCAGGTCACATCATACGCGATGTAGACTCGCGTGTGCCGTACTTGACCCCATTAAACTGTGAAGATGGTGGCATCATGATATACCGACCGCTCCTGGAGTTTGATAAGGATAGGCTCATTGCCACCTGTGAGGCCAACAAGATCAAGTGGTTCGAAGACCCAACAAATGCTGATCCGACTCTCACGCCGAGAAATGCCATTCGACACATGGATCATAGCCTACTTCCACCTGAACTCCGCAAGGAAGCAATCCTCGACATGTCGCGAGAAGCGAAGCGTCGTACAAGGGTGGAGGAAGCTGAGGCGCGACGCTGGTTGATGCGTGAAGCTGTCATACATGATTTTGACCCAAACGCAGGCACGCTACTTATTGAACTTGCGTCGTTCAGGTCGAATAACGCACATTGGCGGCGTCTCTTTTCTAAGCCAAGAGATGAGGCTCGCAAACCCCATTCGCGACTCATAGCAGCCATCGCTATCCGCAAACTGGTTGAATTCGTCACCCCGGACATCAGTGTCCCTCCGTTAGCGAACCTAGACAATGTCATTGACCGACTCTTTCCAGAGCTTGCTTCTCAGCCAGACTTATCGCTACCAAAGGCATTCACTATCGCCGGCGTCGTCTTTGACCCCATTGTCGGCCCAGCATCAACCAAATGGTTCCTATCGCGAGCTCCCTATTCATCCATCAAACCGTTACCAGAGCGAAAACTCCCCGGCTATCTCAATTATCGTATCACCCCCTTAGTCAGTGAAATACACGACCAACCTTCTCGCCACTATCACTGGCGTACCTGGAAGACCGCCAAGCTCTGGGATGGTCGATACTGGATCCGAGTGAGTGCCTGCGTGCCGGCAAGATTCCACATCCTGCCTCTCCTACCGCACCATGCGAAACCTTTCCGGAAAGCACTGCCGCCGAAGCAACGTTCACGGCTAGAGCAGATCCTCAAGTATTACGCCCCAGGGAAGATTCGATACTCCTTACCCGCGCTGTATAGTGTTGAAGCAACAAAAGCAGAGGACGGGGCTACTCCGACTTTGACATTACTTGCACTCCCTAGTTTGGGAATTCATATACCCGGCTTAGAGCGATGGGTTAGGTATGAAGCAAGATATAGATGGATTGATGCATCACTGCTTGGACTCAAGAAGAGAGGGGCACAGGCCCCTATGCCGATGTATCATCGGCCATGGACGAGATCAAGGAAATTGCGGAGGCAGAGGGTGACGGCATTTAATGCGAAAAGGGCACAAAGTGCGTTGTAGGGACAATGTATTCAGAAAGAACCTCTCAATAGGACGATCAGCATACTCATTAACTTATATTAGTTTCTTTCGTAGCTATACATGAAGTAGCATAAGTACTGGGGACGTGTCGAAAAGTCGATTGAGAACTTTGAACACCGCCAGCCCAGAGACTAGTTTCGGTGGCATGAGAGCCGGATTATCAGGATTGTGAGCCCCGCGAATGTTCTCTTTGCAGGACGGCCCAAAAAGAAACGAAGCAACTCTCTAAACCCCTCCCATACGCAGAAACAACCACTCTTGCGTCCAGGAGGCCTTGTAACTGCACGTCTAGCAAATATGCGGTTTATAGGGCGATTTGCTGATTGGGTCGAAGTTGGCCAACTTAGAAAGGGTTTAATAGCAGATTTTCAATTGCCACTTTGGTTCGACAAGTCTCATAAAATCTCATGATTCTAAGCACAGCAGATATCTCAACAAGCACTGGGGAAGAAGTCGGTTAACCCTGCCCATGCTGGGCTGTGTACACTAGTGTGCCAGCGTATGCAAGTTTGACCAAACTGGGTTTCTGTGGCATCGTTTCCCTCAAATCTGGAGAGAGACACTGGCCAAAACTGCGTAGGCATTGTACGTGCCAGATCGTGGGGTTGGCAGAGTGGTAGCATTCCTACTTACCAAGGAAGGGTTGTATAATCCCCTCTGGTGTGTTAAGGCTCCAGTCAGGTCTCTGTAGAGATGTGTATCCAATTAGAAGCTAGATTCTAAAGGGTACATAGATCTGCTAATAAAAGAGGTGATGATATAAGTTACTGTAAGAAGGCTTAGTACAAATCGCTACATCATAATATGCTAAAATCTAGGTGCTAGCAAAGTCGCCCGAGGTCACTAGCTGCCCGCAGGGGTATTATGGGGCCCGCGACCCCACTTGAGCCTCAACACACCAGAGGGGATAGTCAGTACTTAACATAGTTTTAACTAACATCCTCCAACAAAGGCCAATAAAGGCCGGGTAGCTCAATGGTAGAGCGTCTGACTCCGAAGCGATCAGTATCATTATAGTATCATTATCCCGGAGTCAGAAGGTGTAGGTTCGAGTCCTGCCCTGGCTAAATATTTTTTTTTCGTTTCGTGTAAATCAAGTGCTACTATGCTGAACAAGCTGGTTCGACGTGTGGTATCATTAGGGACGAATCCTGTTAACAGGTGAGTCGGCAAAAACGGCAAACTCTGTAGATTGGGGACGAGTTTTCAATTAAGAAAAAAAAAAAGCAGGAACCAAGTTTCATAATGGCTTTGTTTGCCCTGAATTTCCGACGGGCGCATGCCTGTTCGATTTGACGTTGACATTCTTCGGTGTCATCAGCATTTTCGCCATGCCGTGGCCCTGTCGCCACCGAGGCGAACAAGGCCACCACGACCAATGGTGTCAATGTTCATGCGTGTACTGCGTGCAGCAGGGATACCAATGGAGATGGCTGCCTGCCAAGCAGCCAGTTGATTGCAGGGGGCCATGATCGAATTGGAAGTTTGTGTGTTGCAACTGTCTTACGCCCACAGAGTGAGGCGACTCGTGTCACGGCAAGTTTCGTTGGTACGCTGTCGAGGCGGCCAGGCTTTTCTCAAAACGCTTCGCCCCTGAAAAGCAGAGCCTTCCACGCAACAGAAAAGGAACAAAAAGTCAACACCATCACCTGTTAAAACGTATGGCTAGCATCAATGCTGAGATACAAACAAACAATCTGGAGTATCGTGAGAAACCCAATCCCCGCTTACCTGGCAGCTAGGCCTCGGCGGCCGCGCCTGCCTGCACAATCTACTTGACCGCTCCGCCCTTTCCCATCCCTTCGAGCCAAGCCCCGTCCCCGTCGAAACAAAAAGAATGGAAGAAAAGACGCTAAGAAACGGAAAATGTTTCATTCTTTCTTGTCAACTCGACAAACCTCCAACAGGACGAACCGAGCAATACACCACTCGTCACGCTTGCTTATACTCTTGCCGTTCGGTGTCAGGAGGGTCTTATCGCCGTGGCCTTCTGCTTGTCGGACAGTGCCGCCAGATGATATGAACCAACGTCCCAACCCTCGAAGAATCAAACGCCAAAATTCAAACAACGAGCTGCGAAAAAGTCGACGACAGAAGCCGAGATCCCAAACCCCGTCTCGTGAAAGTCCCAGTCAACCGACCCATGGAGTCAGCCCTGCCTAGACGTGTTGCAAGCCTCACTTTTGCCCCAGATTTGTCGAGTTTCAGGCCTACCCGACTCGCCATCAACCATTAGTGGAGAATTTGCAACAAATAGCTTCGACACCACCGATCCCGGATTCGGCCGGGTTTGCCGCGGTTGAGCTAGGCGAACATGGTGGGGGAGTCCGGAGCTGTTACCGAAACATGCAACGCATCCAAGTCCAGTCCGTCTGTCGCCCGGCCGCGAAGAACAACCACATCCGATGCCAACACGCGCTGCCTGCAAGTGAGCGACATATCCCTAAGCCCCTTGAAGCAGCAAGGAGTCAGAAAATGGAAAACGAAACAGAATAATTGACCGAACTAGTGCGCTACGGCACTGCTGGGAGCGAATCAATCACCTTGACGGCTTTTGCAGTATCCTGTCAGTATCGTTTAACGCCTTCGACGGGTTGATCTGGCATGCTCCACGTGGACCTCACCCGGTCTTTCTCGGACCCCGAAATGCAAGTCGCGCGGTAAATGATGATTCGGAAACTCTCCTTGCGACCTGTTCCATTCAAATGTCGATTCATCAATCAAGTGCCGCTTGTATATATGATCAAGGAAGTAGAAGTCTGGCCGAATATTTGCTGCTGTCATTCCATCATGAAAATGGCCAGCAATATGGTACAGTCTCTGGCGGAAACACATCTCGTCTCCTTGGTTCGAAGGAGACCCAAACTTGCCGTCGTCGCAAAACCAGCAAATACTGAATTTAGGACAGCACCCGTTCAGATGCTCGCCTATTATGTGGTCGATCCACAAGTTTACTTTGTTCGAGGGGAAGACTACATTGCAGCCAGAGAAGTTCTTGAATTCGCACGGTAAATTTGTCGGAATGGGATCCGGCACCGCGGGACGGTGACGTCCTACCGTTTCTGGACCATATAAGGGTGGAGGGGCCGTGGCGCTGGTATATACTGATAAACGATCAGATGCGTCAAAAGCTGGGCTCATTCGCGTCGCACTGGTCGCCAACGATGGAGCGCGCTCGGTGTGGGCCTCTCCCAGAGGTAGTTGTTCCTCAATGAGTAGCTCCTGGGGATAGTATTGTCCGCCACCATGGCTAAAGCCGAGAAACTGATGGGTATCGCGACTCCTTTGTACTCGGCCCACTAGTTCGTCAATCTCTCCTGGATCGAAGGCCATGATGTGGATTCCGGCTGTCGCCCTAGCGTTGCGCGACGACCAAGAGTGGGGTATCAGATACGAATCAAAGTCCTACCGGGAGTAGGACTGATGGTGAGCAGAGGGGAGAGTCGGTATATTTCGCAGCCCCGAGTTCTTCTACTCCTGATGGTTTGCTTTGAAATGAAATACCAAGCCGTGGATGTATAGACAGATGCGTGCTCGGGTTTCGTTGATGATTTGGTGCGGGATGATTGACCTTTCTAGGTCCACCGCTATGTTGGTGCGCGCAGTGCTCCCGCCGATCAGTCTAGACCAGAGGCCAGGGTTACCAGAGACGGCGGAACTTTTTTTTTTGTCAGATCGACCCGTTGAATCGTCCTAGCTCGCAGAATTTGAGCAATACGAATAGTCCAAGAGGACCACCCGCCAGACGAATATCTCAACTCAACCTGTGAGGGTTGACCAACGCAAGAAAAAAAAAAGCCCCCAGCGGCAAGCCTGGATGATATGTGGTGGGGGCTTTGCCGGCTTTTCTCACCCACCTTTGGCCATTCTCTTGACCAAGTACATACAACGGTCTGAAGCTCGTCTCTCTGGTGGAGCGAGTACCGTTTTGGGAGAAGAAAGAGACGCATCCGGTATTTTACTGAAATGAAGCCCTGGTCGCGATATCGGAGGAGACATACACCACACCAAATGACCATAGGCTTTCGTCGCAGTCAACCGGATATCCGCCCCAAATGCGATGAGCAGGCACAGGAAGCATCTCCTATAGCTGTCAAATCAAGCACTCACACAGAAACGTGTGCTATTCGGAACCAAGTTGTGTCACAGAAGACATATCATGTTTGCTCTACCACAATGGCTTCGTAGCCCCGGTGTGATGTCTGTGCCACCACCAATTCATCCCATGCCCAGGAAAAGGGGAACGGCGAATTACAGAGTACGCCCTCACCGAATCTACCAGCCCGGTGCCATGCGGTGCCTGCTTTCAAATAGATTTATGAAAGTCATGTCAAGTCCTTGTGAGAGTGGAGGGTGGCCAGTGCGCCAGGTATTGGAAAACAACAAAGGCGGTTGAACAAACACACCAAGGCAATGCAATCTCTGGGCCGCCAACGCCACAGCCGTCTCCAAAAGGGCGCTATGGAGAGTCATGGGTCTAAATCGATTTTCGGGCAGGCTGAGTTTGGCGATGAAGTACGGAGTAGTAGAAGTGATTTCTGAACCGCCATGTCGTATTGGCAAGGGTTCCGGGCTCGGGCCAGACTGTGATTGGGCTTGGCTGGCTGACCAGCAAAGAGCTGCCACGGCGCAAGTTCAAAAGCTGCCCGGTTGAGTTGAGAGCGGGGAGAGAGGTATGAGGGGGACCACGCAGACCCGGAGAGATGAGGCTCAAGCAGCACCCGGGGGCACCCCTGCTCTCGAGGTAGTGGCCCCGCTGCAGGCGCCGTGGATGAGGATTCTTGGCCTCATTATGTCAAATCAGACATCAGGGAGTTTGGTGAGAGAGTATGCTCGCTCTATTGGCGGCTCAACAATGTGTTTCTTCTGCAGTAGTGGTCCGCTTCAAAGTTGCTGTCTCACCTGTGAGAGCGGCGAATCCTCGAACCTCTTTTCTGAAGCCAAGAAGCGCTTTCCGAAAGTCTTACTTGGGTTGTTCATGATTCCCATGGAGCCAATTTCCTGGGGCAAATTATATTATATATATATATGTCTATAACTGGCTGTGCGCCGTACCCACGATTTGGAAGTCTGCTGAAACTCAAAATAGGGTATTCGACTTGGCTAGAAGACTGTTGTCTTGCTCACGTGCAGGTGAAGTTTTTTCGGGCCGCTCACGCTGATATCAATCCACATTATGCTGCTGGTCTGGTTGTAGACGATAGCAGAGGATATTTTATCGAATGTCTAGAGTGTGACGCGAACGCCAGTAGCGTTGAAGGCTTGACATTGAGTTTGGAAGCTAGCTTTTGAAGCTTGCTGTCGGAAAGACCCACAATGATGCATCTTTTCCCCAATGTCAGCAGAAAAGAAGACATGGAAGGAAAGCGATGCTCGGGTAATAGATGGATGGGGCCGCTTCAGTCGAGCCGGACAAGACGTTATTGCGTGCAGACTGGTACGGAGACGACTCCACGATTCGGCAGTCGGCACGGTGGAGCCGATGAGATGTCTCGTCCGGCACAAGTGTTAGCTGGTACTTTGTGCGGTGCCGAGTCGGCGAGCCTGCCAGAGAAATGGATCTGGCCATGGCTACTCTGTTGCCTATGATATGCTAGCTAGCGGCTGAGCGTATTGGCGTCTGGTCCAGTCTGGCAGGTCAAAATACATCTTGCCCGAGTTTTCCACGCGTTCATGGGCCAGCTGGGATCCCCCGCGTTTGTGTCTGGATGGCGAAGCAATGTCGCGTGGAGCCCGTGAAGGTGCTGGCAAATGAAGATTGACCGCGGAGTGGGCAGATGCTCCGGCCGGTTGAGACGGGGGCTGAAGGTCACGAGCGCGTGATGCGATACGAGGATGCTTGTCGTCTACTATTTGTAACACCAGTTTAACCCGTCGACGGGACGCCAGCTGTGCGCCAGCTGTGTGCTGGTTGTACGCCAATCCCGTCCAAGAAACTGCACAAGTTGCATGCCAACCTGGGAAGGTACGTTCAAGACGGGCCCGAGCTCAAATATTGCGTCCTGTTTCGTAGTTGCCTGCCAGACGATTCCATCTTGTATGAACTCATATCGATATCCAACACGCCTCTTTTTGTCAACAGAGCGCTACCGAGTACTGCTCAAACACAACGCTCCGTCGAGAGCCCGCCGCCAAGACTCGAGAGTGAAGCCAACACCAAGAATAGAACAGCCACTCGGGACCTGTCATCGTGTCGAGTCCCGAGTGCGTACCAGATGATGGCACCGCCGCTGCCCGTCCCAGTTACCGTCGCCTCCAACAGCCGCCTCCACAAGCGCGACGACTACGACGGGCCCAACCTTGCCGTGCTCATCCCCGTCATCGTCATCCTCACCCTCATAGCCGTCTTCTTCTTTGGCTGGCTAGGCGTGCCTTGGTCCAAAATCATGGCATGGTGGAAGCGCAAGCGCTCGCGCACAGCCGCGACCTCCAAGGACCACCACGACCACGACCAAGAGTTGCAACACCAAAGCCCATCTGGCCGCGCCGAGCCGCAGCCGCAGCCGCAACCGCAGCCGGGCTCGCGCCTGTCCTACGCAAAGGCCTTTGAGCGGAGCCACATCGATGCTCTCAAGCTGCCCAGCGTTGGCGCCGACCCCAAGCCCAAGAGTGCCAAGGAACCCAGCAAGCGCGTCATGGAGGGAGAAGAGGCAAACCGCCCACCTACTCGAGCGTCGACCGAGGCGCCGCCAAGCGGTTCCCTCACGCCCGACTTGGCCGCGGGCCAGATGACGCCCGGGCAGCAGAGCACGCTCAGTGCCGTGCCTGAGAGGAGAGCCTCGCCCTGGGACCCTACGAGAAATCCCGATTGAGGGTTCCTTGGGTTCCTGTCGTGAGAGACTACCGGAGGAGTCCCTTGTAGGACTGATACGAACCTTGGACTCTGGCTCTCCTTATCCTCTCTGACCTTGGTCTCGAATACATCTATCCAACCACGTCAAGTCTGGCCCCCTGGTTCAGAAAAGATGCCCGAACAACTACAGCAAATAGTGTGCCCGAGCGAGAAATTCCTATTCTTCAGCACCCTGCAATGAAACCCCTTGCTATCCCGGGGAACGCACCAGCCCCAAAAGACCAGTGTAGTTGCTGCAATATCACAAATCGTATGCGCAAAGTGCGGCCTCGAAGAGTTTGGCGAACACAACCCCAGGATCTCCTTGGAGGAAAAGAGCGGAGCGTGCGGATTTTCAGACAGGGAGGGTAGCGGCGATCTTTGGGCATATTTGGCCGCAGAGAATTGAAATTCCCCCCTTCATGCCGTAGGAAACATGGCAGATATTCTCGTCGATGTCGCAAAATGACTCTAGTTCTCAAACTGCTCGAGGGCGCTGGCGGAGAAGCCGCTTGATATGGCCAAACGCCCTTGTCCCCCGCAATAATCAAGACGCCAGTTCACAACTTTCACCTAATAACAGAGCAAACATTGTTTCACGGTAGAAAACTCCACAAACTGAACGGCAAACTAATTGCCTTGTCTTTGATATATCCAAGCGTAAATAAAATCTATCGCTATGAACCCCAACGCCTTCTCTGCCATGCGTGAAAAAAAATCAAAAAAATTCTACCATGAGCCAGTACCGTGAAACTCACCCCTTCTCGCCCCTCAATTATCGGGACTACACAGGACCCTCGCCTTGGCAATAACATTTCGAAACTGCATCTGGCCCCCGTTCTCGTCCCCGTGCTTAATCACCCCCGGAAACACAACACACCAAATCTCCCTTCTGGCAAGAGCTTCCTCGTCCTCGTCTCCCAGATCCTCCATTGTTTCCGGCTCAAACATGACCTGTTGATGGGGGAGCACCTCTGGCATGTACACCCTCAACACGGCCTTCTGAGCCACCAGTAGCCTCGCCAGTTCGACAGAGTTATTCACCAGTACGCGAAGCGCTGAGTCTCGTGCTTCCGAGCGTGATGGCGCAGATGACGTGCTGCTGTCGGTAATAGAATCTAATATACGATTGATCCGAGAAATCACCTTCTCGACATATTCCGTTGTAGAAGATTGCAGGAGTTGAGGGGCGTCGCGGCGAATAAGGGCGAGCGTGGATGCTCGCCATTGATTCACCGACTCGTCAGTAGCTGCTGCATGTTGTTAGTCGCAACTACCAAGAAAGAAGCCATGCAGGCAAAATGACGTACAAAAAGAGGACAAGAGCTCCTCCATCTGGCGAAAGCACCGCGTCTGGTCATCCGACAAGCCCACGAAGTAGGTATCAAAGACCATTTCTACCAAGATTTTGGACACCACCGACTGTAGTAAGTGTACCTTGACAGTTTGAGCGAGTGCCTCATACATGGGAACGAGTTCGCTGAGCTCAGCGAGCGTTGCCTCGTCCACTTTTGCAAAGTCGACTATCACGATCCATGTCATGTTAGCAAGCCATGCAATCTAACAACGACAAAAAAAAAAGACGGAGACGAGGAGAAGAAAACTTACCCAGCCTCGTCCTTCGGAAATTAGTAATAACCCAGTTCTGCAGCCCATTCCCCAACCGTGCCATACCATCCCCAAAAACCTCATCGCTCGTCTGTCCATCCGTCCTTGTACTCGTGCTCACAAACTCCTTCAACCCTCGAATCTGGCTCCTCAGCCCTCTCATCTCGTCATCCCGTTCCTTCAGCTCCCTCCTCAACAGCTCCCATCCCTGCCGCAACTCCTCCCTCTCTGCCTCTCGCACATCAACCTCGGCCCGCAGCAGCCGCAGCTCCGTATCTGTCCGCAAGTATTGCTGATTCAAGGCACTATGCTTCGCCTGCCAAAAGGTAGCCGTTTCACTCTCGTTTTGACTCAATTTGTCCAGTTCGCGCTGGAACTCGCGCTCCATAATGCCCATTTCCCTTTCCAGATAGGCTATTCGCTCGTCCTTTTCCCGCACCAGCACCGCGTCGCGCTCCTTTTGCCTCTCCTTGGAGGACGAGGCGGTGTATCTGATAGATGCTGACCTCGCGGGGGCCGATGAGCCATCTTTGTCCTTGTCGGTGACGGATGCGCCGCCGCTGGAGGCGTTGCTAGATGCGGTTTCGTGGGCGTCTTCGGACACGGCTGCGTTGTTGTTGACCATTGCTGCGCGGGGAGGCATGGCCGGCATGCTGTTGCTGCCGCCGCCGCTGCCGGTGGAGTTTGGGTTGCTGGATGCGGCGGTGCCTGACGTGGATGGTGTTGAGTGGTTGTGTCTGGAGCCGGTGCGCAGTGCGTGGCCGCCGCCGCCGCGGCGCTTCTCCGGAGTCTGCATTGAAGTTGAATGTGGCGATGAATGTCCCTGGGAGGTTCGTTTGTCTACTCTTCATGGACTCGTGTTTTCATGCGTCATCAGAGTTCCTTTAGGATGAACGGGGCGGTGGATTAGATGCACAAGGAGCCTGGCACCGCATTGTTGCTAGATACTCCTAGATCGGCGTCACGGGATGTCCAATGTATGGATGTATGGATGGTTGAAAGTCACTCACGGGAGGAAGGCGAAAACGAAATTAAAAGGCCTCTCCCAAAGTCGTTGCCTGGCAGCGCAAGCTAGCAGGTTGAACTTTGAGGTTGAAGTGGCTAAAGTCAATGGAGGTGGTGGAACTTGGTTGCGAGTGCACAAGAATGTGGGGAGGCGAGCGAGAAGGCCAGGGTCGGCGGGGCAAGACTGCACGGCCACGGCTGCCTTTTCCTCGTCTGATATATCGTCTCTCCATTTTCATTAGAACATGCTCCATTTGTAAGGGAAAAAAAAAAAAAAAAAAGAAGGCTGGTCCGAATGGCTTGGCGGAACAGCAAAGAAACCACCATGGACAAACAATTCTCACTCCACCTCCTCTCATATCTCGATGTCACCCTCGACCTCATAAACCTCATCCCCGTCCACCTTCTTGGCACCCATTCTACAAACCGCCACCCTGCTAACCGGCATATCCTCAACCCATATGTAGTCCTCATACTTGCTCATCAAATCAGTCGCATCAAGCATCAGCTTCTCTTTCCTCCTTCCACCCCCCCTCCCCCGGACGTATACCGTATTAACAACCGTAGCATGCAGCAACAGAGGCCGGCTCTCCTCCTCTATCAGACCCGCTTCCCCAAACGGCTTCCGTAGCTCCTGGCAAAAGTTGTACAGAATGCCCTCTGCGTCCGAGGGGGCAGCGTAGAGCACAGATGTCCTGGATGCATTGGTCATGGAACGTATTCCACGGAGAGATATAGACAACCCCCCCGGGGGAACAGTACTTCGGGTTTGCGAGGCTGTCGCCGACGCTAGAGGATTGTTGGCAGCTCTCAGCTCAGCAAGCATGTCCCTCGGCCTGAGCGTTTTCAGCAACTCAATTGTCCGACTAACATCCTCTGGCTTCAGACTCATCACCCCCAGAGTAAGATGCAGCGTCCCCGGCGGTCGTACGGCGTCATCGGGAACGCCAAAGCCGCCGGCACCTGTGACATCAGCCCGAAATGCTGCTAGATTCTTGGCCAACTGCGAACTGGCGAGTTGTAGACACAGGAAATGCGTGGGGCTGGGGCGCGGAGGCATCGTGCAGTCTGCTCGCTGCCTTGCTGGGCGGTGGTGGGTAGGCGCAAATAAATACTAGTGACACCTCTCACGTAAAGACTGGACATGTCCTGCTCCGTCATTGACCAAGTCAAGTTGTTGTCAGGTACTCCGTATCAGATGACAGACTCGAATGTACCTGCAGTCAAAAGGGCCCCACCCACTCGTCCACATCCCAACGACCACTCTGCCCTGCTCTTGCATGAGACCCTGGCACACCGCTCACCAGCCTTGCTCGTCTCGAGGGTGTGAACCAGACCCCAGTAAAGGGAGATGCGCTGTCAATAAATTATTCATCATGTATTCAATGTGCAGCTTTTCGTAAAAACCTCTAGCAGGTATCTTTTTCCCCACCGTCCATCCACCGTGAGCCATCATCAACTACGGAATCCTTCCTTGACCATAGTTGATTTACGGTAAAACAATCGGCCTTTCCGCCAACCCAAATCACGCAGTAAAGGAATGCAAAGTCCTTGACCTTCTCTGGTACATGCTGCGCGTCTCCAGAGAACAAGAAGTATCAGAAGAAAATAAAAAAAACAAAGAAAAGAAAGAAAGAAAAAATGTATCAAGACGCCTGGCACATGCCCTCTGATTGCAAGACTCTCCGTCGTGACTGTCACGCTTTTCTTGACATGCAATTTGGGCCAGGGTCTCAGCTCCCCGACAACTATTTCTCCGAATCTGGAGTTGGAAAAGGGGGAGGAGAGGGCCATCAGCTGAGTCTGCATCAGGAGAGAGTCTTTCAAATGCCCTTTCAAGCCTCGTCATCCTTGGCATAGTATGCCTTTAGTTTCCCCTCGACGTCTTGATAGTCCGCCTTGACGGTCACCAGGGCCTCCGTAATTCGCTTGAGACATAACTCAGAGTCGGGTTCTGAAGACCCGTCTAGATTCTCGTTCTTTCCATAACGCTGGATTTTCTCACAGCCATCTCTGACTTTTACTAGCCCTAATGTAGCAGACGAGCCCTTGAGGAAGTGACCGAGTTCCGATAAAGTCTTCAGGTCTTTCTGTGTTCTATTTGCGCAAATGACATGGTCAGCTCTCTTTACTAATCAAGCGCAGCATCTCCAGGTCAAAGGGTAGTATGGAACCTGTGTAGGCCCCAAATGACAGCGGGCCACAGCCTCCGCGGAACATGGAACACGGGGTTGCAAATCACTTACAGAGCCGTGTCCATATTGTCAAAGGTTTCTTGTGCTTGGGTGAAGAAGCCAAAGACGATTGACGAACTGAAATCATCGTTTCCAGGGTCGTCCATTTCCAGGATCTGGTCAAACGTGTTCATATCGATAGCATCTCCAAAGTTGAGCTCGGCGGAACCGTCCGCGCCAGTCTGTTGACAGTGTAAGTCCTTGAACGGGAGAGAAGCTTTGATACATTCGATTCAATCAACCAACCTTGTCCTCAGTGGGTGACATGTTTCGGCGCCGTTTGTAGAGATGCTCCGATTCGAAGTGGAGAGCAAGTAGATCGAGGCAGTGCTGGCTGGCGAGACCCCTTTAGCCGGACTCGATGTATATATATATGGTCCCAACAGCTTGAGCTGCGAGCTAGGCGAAGTGTGGAAAGAGTACGCGACCACGATATAACACGATGACAATGTTTAATTTGAGGGCTCGGGAGTTGCGACACACAATTATGGCACCTCGATGGTTCGCAAGGCTGGTGTGTCGACCCGGCGCAAGGTACTTGCTGGCCGGCTCCGGGGATTTACAGCGGCCTCGAGGCGCGGCACTGAGTCGTTCCGTTGGACAGCCGAGCTCAGATTCGCCGATGAGGTTGTCTGCCTCTCGTCGATCAAGTCTGGGACGAGGAGGTCCAGACAAAGGCTGACAAGTGTAGTGGTGGGATTAGGTAGGCGTAGGAGCTGGCATCGACGGAGGACAAGAGGGTCGGATCAGACAAGAGGTCAGTCAGATCAGTAAGAAGCCGCCTGGCACAGCTGTCTAAAGTAATAAATTTCTGCGAGGAGGATCCTTTCCGCGTGCCGTGGACGAGTGTGGGTAGAACGGCGTCTCTGCAAAGGACGTCAGTGGATGAACATGGAGAATTGGCCTCGGCGGGCCGCCAGTGGGGTAGAGTCGTGAAGGTGGTGGACAACGGTTGGACCATGTGGGTGGCACTATTCATTGGTAGGTGGAAGAGATGGGGGAGGTGAGGGAGACGAGGGAGACAAAAGGGAGACGCGGGCAACGAGGCTTCATGGGTGGCAGGTTGGGTGGACGAGGTGGACGAGGTGGAAGGCTCGAGGGTGGTTTGACGATGAGGACAAATATGGCACGCGGTTTAGAGTTCAGAGGCCGCAGCGATGGCCGTCTGGCCTTTGGACTTGGCTCTGCGCCCAAGGCTATCTCTCCGAGGCGAACCCAACAAGACGGAAACAATGGTCCACACCATGACGTGTCTGGCCGTGGCAGTTGAGGCCCCTCTGGTAGCGACTGCACGGGAGATAATATGTACCTACATGATGTGCAAACACGCCTGGCATGGGAAGCCGGGGAGGGCCTGGGGGCACTTGACTAGAGCGTGGCGAGCTGGGAAGAGCGTCAAGTCGCGAGTCTGGCGTCTGGAGGCGGGCAATGGATGGATAAAACGATGGATACCGAGCAGGCAGAGGGATAAAGTAAAGGTAGATACGGAGTAGATGACGGCCCAGCACGACTGCGTGTATGTAAAGTACATACCCAAGTAGGTACCTAGGTACTTACCTAGCAGACAGCAGCAGCAGCAGCAGCAGCGAGGGAATAGAGACGGAAGCGGAGGCGGATGCAGGTTCGCGTCCTGTGAGCAAGTGGCAGCACTGGGCAAAACGGGCCGGCTCAGCAGTGCGACGTGCGACGCGGGGAACGAACGAGCGGCCAGCACCAGACATGGACGCCCAGAGACCAGCGCAGAGATCAGAGGTCAGAGCTCCCAGCTTCCAGCTCCCAGTTCCCGGCTCGCACGAGTCTGGTTGCTCTTGCTGCGGCGGTGCACGACGTCACGTCAGGGCCAGGAATGGCTGAGACCTGGGTGAGACCTGGATGAGACCCGGGTCTGCCCTGGATGCCCTGGATGCCCTGGGGTCGCCGTCTTCTTCTTTCGGACTCCTGGGCCCCAAAGTGACAAGATGACGACGGGGGATGCCTGGATAGATGCTCACCCTCGTCAGGTCCGGCTTTAGTGGCAGACGGCCGGATGCCTGTCGAGTTGCCTAGCGCGGTGCAGGGGCAGGCAGATAGGGCCAGGGTTCAGTAGCCGGGACG
This sequence comes from Metarhizium robertsii ARSEF 23, assembly GCF_000187425.2. Taxonomy (NCBI): domain Eukaryota; kingdom Fungi; phylum Ascomycota; class Sordariomycetes; order Hypocreales; family Clavicipitaceae; genus Metarhizium; species Metarhizium robertsii. Next base: position 3,694,021 of record NW_011942160.1, on the reverse strand, counting down.
ACGAGGACGTGCGTGCGTGTGTGTTGTACAGAGTCCGGAGAATGCACGGAGGAGGGAGTATTGCGTGGCTACTCGGGCTCAAAGTCGCGAGAATAAATGGGCCGGATGCAGCAGGCGGGGGCACTGGATCAAGAGGCGCGCACACAAAACAGGCCATGGCCCCAGGGGGGTGGTTGAGAGAAGAACCGGCAGAAGGAGGAAAAGGAATTAATAAATGAAGAGTCTGGTGTGAGGCGGGGCAGTTGACAGCTGGGGGCGAGACGAGCGATTTCGGATATGTGGGGGATGATGGATGGCTGATGGCTGATGGCTGATGGCTGCTGTGGTTTGGATTTAACGCGGGCAGGCGTGAGAGGTGACGGGATGGGATGACGGACACGTCAATAAGCACATACATACATACATAGAAATATCCGTCTGATTCACGGCCAAGGGCGCGGCAGAGTTGCCTGTCTGCGGCTTCTACGGAGTGCATGTACGCACTTGGTCACTGCGGACCAAGCAATCTGCCAAGGCCTGAGAGCGTTTGGTCTATAAATACTCAAGTCAATACTATTATAATGAGTTTCTGGAGAGGGCAGGTCTGACGACAGGTCCGAGGGCTCCCGCGCATGCGGGCATGGGCTACGGACGGGAGCGTGGGCAAGAAGAACAGCAGTCGCCGAGCTCGAGCATCCATGTCGACAGAAATGTCAGATGCAGGCGTCGATCGAGCCTCGGGGCTTCGCTTCAGAACAAGACGAGGTGACGTCGTCTGGTCTGTAGCAGTCGGCGTCTGATGAGCCCTGCGACTGCGACTGCGTCTATGTACGTCTGCGTCTGTGTCTGTGCGTCTCTATACATGTATCGCTCCGCGCCACATGCACGCACAATACACGAGACATCATTGATGTCGTCCGTGGCCCTCGAGGGGTAAACAGCCTGCAATGCAAACAGCTCTGGAGATGTATGTATAGATGCATTTGCGCAAGCTGCACGGGACTACTTGCTCCGGCCGGCAGCCGCCGTTTCAGCAGCAGACATTGCGCCTGTTTGACGCCATCTCAAAGCCATCTGGGGCCGACTGGACCCAAGCGCTGGAGCAGCTTGGACTCGACGCAACCAGTTGACGTCTCTCGGTGGACGTGGCCCGCCTACTGGTGGCGGCGCGGCGCATATGCACATGTGTCAAGTCAAGTTGGCAGGGACCGACCGGCGGGCCAACTGGCGATATCAAAAAAAAAAAAATGAATTGACCGGGCTCTTTTTTTTTTTTTTTTTTTTTTTATAAAAAAAAAAAAACGTCGTACATGTGCAGCGTACGGTGCTCTGGTGCTCTGGTGCTCGGGCCCCGCGGACGACACCAGACGACAAGAGACTGACTGGAAGCTCGCGAGCACTTAAGTCGTTGCCAACCCGCGGGGGCTTCCGATGTCAACCATTGACGGCGGCGCCCCCAGTAATGCGGGCTTCCATGCTGCTGGCACACAGGCTCAGCAAGGCCAAGTAGGTAATTTCGAACGTTGATTGATGGTTTGGCCGGTTACATCATCGGACCCCTCACCTCCGCCATCGACCTCGCACCAAAGTACTCCGTGCTCCGTCTTGTGCGCCGTGCTCCATACCCGGATACTTGGTGCTGACGCCATGCATCTCCCCGACATCCAACATCTGACATCTAACATCTAGCATCTGAGAGGGGCCAGTGCTGGGTGCTGGGCTTGATGCTGGGTTGGCTGGTTGGCTGGCTAGACCCTGTCGACAGCCACATCACCAAGCTCTCCATACTTTACCCTTTGAGCCATTTGATAGCTTCGAGGAGCAAAGCTCAAAGTTCCCTCCGCCCTGCCGAGAGATGGTGACGGCGGCAGCAGCAACACTTCAAAGTTGAGCTGATTACACGCTAGTCCATCGCTCTTACCCCCCGCCACCTGTGCCAACTGCTTGAATGAATGAATGAATGAATGAATGCCACATGGAGCATCCCAGCGCCGAGGCACCCAGGCACCCAGGCATGCTTTCCCGGCCCTCGCTTACTGAGACGAGCCTGGGCAGGCGGAATCTCCGCTCAGCGCAGTGACGAATTTCTGGTCGTCAATTAATTTACGTCACGTTAATAAACATGCGTTAATTACGGAACTCTCCCGGAGGCATTCCTATCCCTTTGAGTGCGCCAAGATGCCGATTTTATAGCGAGCAAGGATATGGGCCAATCAAAGATCTTAAATTAAAAGGTATATTATCTTATACAATATTAATATAATAATATAAGTACTTATAATTCTTAAATATATATTATATTATATAATACTTATAGTAAAACTTATTAAATATAATATACTTTTTAGGTATCGCAAAAAGGTGGAGACATGTACGAAGGTGGCACCTCAGCGCACTCAAAGGGATCTCCCGTCAATCAACCAACTCCTGCCTGAGCTGCCTTGTTGCTTTGTTGCCAAGGAACACCCGCTCTCCATAAAAACCAACAGAATCAACGTCCACCAGACAACTCGCCTTGTTAGTTCCCATTCTTGGAAATTTTCTTTGCTGCCACACTGACACTTTTGACAGCACTCGCCCATATCTGCCCCATGTCCGCCCAAAAGCCGCCGAATGGGGTCTGTGGTCCAGCCATGATCCCGGCCTATCGGATCCAGATCCTTGCCGCCTACCACCCGTCGGGCTTTTACCACAGAAAAGTCATTTGTTTCTCCAGGGACCAAGAGTGTACTACAATATGTACGGAGGACGGAGGGTCTGCTTGCTGCCCTTGTGCCGTCCACATCTGTCGTCAGCGGTCTTGCGATTATCACGGCCCCTGATCGTCACATATGTATAGCGTATGACTGACTCTCAGTGCTACCAGTCAACCACAAGTCGACATATGATGATGAAAACATGTCTGCGCACCTGGACACGAATTCCTGTGCCAACTTAAAGAACCGCTCCTGTTATTCGAGGATCCGCCAACACCTTTCCCCAATTTCTGAATACTCGAAAATAATCCCGTTGGCGGTTTGACGTACATGATGCTCAGGGCCTGCCTCGATCCCTCTCTACTGCGTACAAAACTGGATGAATGGCCAACCAACCGCTGACAACACCACATGGCTGGTCGAGCTGGCACGCCGGATGAATTACCACGCAGTTCCAGCACTAAAATCCCGCCTAGAAGGAACTAGGCGAGGTGCCCCAATTGATCAACCGATGAAATTGCCAAAACGAGATCCCGATCGGCGCATTATTTGGCCAACAGCTAACATAACTTGCCGCCGAGCCGGACCCCAAGACATTGCAAAGAAGGCCTTTGGTGGCATCCTGTCGATGCCAAGAGACTAACTAACAATGCCGATGCATGCCCGAGCTTGGAACCCAAGAAATCTCGTGATAGACGAGACCCGATTCTGGGGCCGGAGCATTGGAACCAATCAAGGCTCGGGTTCAACACGGAATGATTGCTCGGTATTATAAAGGGTCTTATCATTCCGCATTCATTAAAATTTGGTGTCAATGGCAGGTGATACATGTTAGTCACAAATGCAGTTTTCGTGACTACGTAGTATGATGCTTTCATTGCTGATAGATGATATCAGCCTGGTGAAAAAAAAAAAAATATAAAGCATTGACCAGCAAGCCTTGACCTTATCTTTTTGTTCTTGATTGACCGGCATGCTACCCAGATGTTTCGAGCCTGATCCCCTTGAACGCCAATGCACGGAGCTCAGGCTCCTAAGACCCATGTGAGTTGTGGACCAAGCTCAAACCGGTTTGAGGTCGTACAGGGACGTTGTGCCACGACGCTTTGCCAAGCATCTCTCGCCAAGCACATCTAATATGCACATCGTTACTCCGTATGGATGATGTATGTCCTTTGATTTGAACCCCTGTGCGGTATCTGATAAAACCGACGACCACGCTGCGTCTTACCATTGGGTTCGTATCAACCCAACCTTACGAGCTAACGAAGCGAAGGATGCCGGTTCAACCTCCAAGATGCGACCATGCATCGTGAACATCGTCTCACACGGCGAGCACGATTGCCTGACGTGGAGCACTGGCCACACGACGCAAGGGCGGTGAAGCGCCTGGTGCCTCTGGTGTGCATCTGGAAGTTTCCGCGCATTGCCCTCGAAGCCCAGGCGTGATTGTAATTTGTGCCACGGAACCTGCCGAGCCCTGGCTTTCTTTGAGCGTCGCACGGGGAAAGTCATGCCTGTCAGCGGTGCATGCCTGCGTGCATCTCGTGAGAGATGGGGAGTGGGCAACCAGACGGCTCGCGGCGAGACAAACCACCTGCCTAGGTAGGTCGTCGGTCGGCAAGCAGGTCTCGATCGTGAGCGAAGAGTCGAGATATCAGTCGCATCGAGCACCTGGTTAATACAAAGAACGGCAGTTGACTAGCATTTCAAAAAGAAAAGTTGAGACTATGCTTTGAAAAGCCTTTATTACACAATATACGTGGCCGTTTGCGTTTCTATGTATATATATCCTTCGTTACGAGTCGCCAACCTAGAACCCCTTTCCAGGGGAGAAGAGAGAGGGGGGCAGCAGAGCGAGGACAGAAACTAATCGAGTTGCTGTGATGGGCAGTGCGCAAAAACACCAAGTTGACTAGGACCCAGAACCCCAAGGGCCGAATATTAAAACATTACTTTGGACGCTACGCTGAGCAGCCAGGCAGCATCCTTCCACCCGCCTTCATCCGACATTGGGGGCGGTAATCGTTCGACGGGAGCGTGCAGAATCCCTTCAAAGTGCCTGTGGGAACCACCTCCGCGGCCGGTGCGAGCCAACTCCTCGTCATCCATATAGTCCTCGTCGTCGTCTTCAGAGTCTTCATCGTTTTCGTCAACCCTGAACAGGGACCAGCCAATGACGTTGCTGATCCACGAACCTCGACCGACCGTGCCGTGCCGGACCAGTCGCCGCACAGTGGCTTCATCGTCTTGTGTTGTATCACGCTCAAGCTCCTCGAGCTTCTCGTCCAGGTTGACAAAGTCTGGGCCGGCGATGGCAGCCTCCGGGCTGCTGGGGAAGTAGGAGTCGCCCTCCGCGGCGGCTCGCTCAAACGGGGTCCCCAAATGGCTGCGTGTCTCAGCCATGCTGTGCTTCCTGCTGTTGAACCTGCTGTTGAAACGGCTGCCATTGGGGGTTGCATCGTCATCGGCCATGGCTGAGCTACCACGGCGGCTTGCGCGTTGACTGGCCACTTCCCGCTCCCGAGCCAACTCCCGCTCGAATGCTTCTTCGTCGGCATCCCGCATGCCGGCCAGGCTTGTTGAGCTCTGCTTTGACACGAGCCAAGCCTGGCCTTTATATTCCCTGGCCTCGGAGCTGAGCAGCGCTCCGGCCCTCACGAGCCAGTCACTGTCGTTTTCGTTGCCATTGGCATTGCCGAGGACATCGCGTCGTCTGGGAGTTGAGGCTCCGGACCTTGACTTTTTCCCGTAGCCGGTAGCGCCGAGGTAGGTGGAAGACCTGCTCTTGGACAATGGGCCGCTGGGTGCCGAAGGGGCCCGATGGTGGGATCGCGAGCGAGGCGTCACAGAGCCGCGGGAGAGAAGTCGTGGTGTCGTGGGGGCCGACTTGCCCTGCAGGTATGTCGCATGTGCCTGGGCGGCAAGAGAGTCGGGGATGGCATCGCTGTCATTGATGGGCAGCTTGACGGTAAGGGGCGCCAGAGAGAGGTGGTTGATATTTGTTGTTGATCGATTCTTCCGCTTCGCGCGGTCGGAATGCTGATTGTAGGCAACATCCATGATACAAGAAGCAGGGCCGAGGGCGTCAGAGGTGGGCCGATACGGATGAAAAAGCTGGGGTAAAATTCGTTGCAGAAAAGAGAGTGCGGAAACATGCACAGACAGGTAGACGCGAGACAAGAGCGTACGCCGTCGCGAGTATGTATGGAGCAATTGGACAGAAGGGTTGTGTCGTACCTGCCCTGATACTCCGTAGATATGAGAGATATTGAGAGGCTGCTCGGCAGGGGAGGAGCAGATAAAATACTAGTAGAGGCTGATGTTTAACTAACCGAATCTAGATCAGAGGCGGTTGGCCGACGTTGCTGCTGGCTTGGTGGCTGCAAAATGTCTGGTTGAATTGTTGGCGCGGCACAAGGCTCACGGGATGCACTAGCGATTGTCGGGAAAAGAAAACACGGCATGCGCGACGTGGGAACCGGGATGTCACTCAGACTCGACTGATGAAAAACCAACCATCTGGCTGGACCCCTCAGCTCAACCAACCTTGAACCGAGCACTAGGCCGAGGTTGCAAACAGAGAGAGGCTAATCCTACTGAAGAGTTGCACCTCAAACGCCTACGCCATCGTCAGCTGCCAGGTCACGCATCGGCAGGCAACGGAACGGAAACGTCAAAAAGGTTCTTCTTCAACCCATTTACGCTCCCTAGCATCGGACACAGCGCCCAGCTCCCAGCTAATGCAGCCGATTTTTTTTCTCATGTGTATTTGCCACTGTAGACTTGTAATGGATGACGGTAAGAATTTTCTTGTTCATTCGTATCGACGTGCCGATAGTCTCATATTTCGGGTCCGTGGCAAGTTTTGTCCTGCAGCAACTGGTGATTAGAGACTGGAGAGTCATTCGATTTGTGTGGGTTGTGTTGCATAGTGGTATGTTGAGTCGCATGTTGGGACGTTTGGAGAGCAGAGTCGGCATTAACATCTCATATCATCGCGTGCTCCATTGAGCAGCCACAATGAGGTGATTGATATCTACAAGTCAGATAGTGAGCCGCCATTTCAAGAGGGTCTTGTATTATTGTAGTACGTCATCGACGTGGTAGCCGGTTCACGATCTGGCATCATGTCGGAACAGGTGTTTAGCTACCGGTAGCATCCCTGCCTTGCGGTTTGATCGCTTGCGGCTCGATTGCTCATTCGCGCGAAATGGAAACGTGTTCCATTGTGGTTTTCGCTGCCCTGGAATCAATGAAATCAAGGATACGAGGGCAGCAGGCCGTCTCATATCTTCTAATGCCCATCACGATTGTGATCTCTGGGAGCTTGAGTCTAAATACTTTTATAATCAATTGATGTCACACCGGGTACGGAGCCTCGTTTCGCTCACAAGATGCCAGGGAACGCCATTGGGCTAGACGGATGAAATAGTCGACACAATAAAAATAATAAACGGCATATTCTATTCCTCTTCCCAAGACACTCTCGTACGTTTTCTTTGCTCATCCATCTCACCAAGAAGTCACGCCTCACTCATCGGTTGAACCTTCCAGTGCACTGGCTCCTTCCCAGCTGTGCCCACTGGCAGGCCAATGACAGCCACGCTAATCCAATCTGCTCATAATTTGTGCATCCCTAGCGCCGATCTCGTGCAAAATGTCGAGACAAAAATTTAGTCGCCCACATTGCACCTGGACGTCAGGTCGAGGGACTCGAAGCAATAGCTGGTACTACTTCTACTCCCAAGCCTCGTTGTCACAAAGCAGTAGTGCCACTCTATTGGCCGCAGCCGTCTTATTTCATTCTTGATGCATTAATCTATCGTCCCTCCGTCTAGTCACATTTCTTCCACCATGCGTAACCTTCGCAATGTCCGCTTTGGGCGGTGGAGTCATCCCGATATCACATCTGCATGCTGGGACCCCGAGAAGGACGAAGTTGTTTGCACGATTGGCCCGACGGCGGACAGCACGAATATTGAGCTGGTGAGGGTTTCAGAAAATGATCTCACGTAAGTTGACTGAAGAATGAGATGCAGGGCCTGCACGCGAATGGTTTTGAAGAGGGCCATGTTTGAACATGACCCTCACACAAGCACACCAATTAACGCCCATGTAGATCATACAAATCAGTGGCAAGCTGGAATGCTCCCAGTCCAAGTCCAGACCTGCCAGTAGACAAAGTTGTCAACATTCAGTATCTCAGCAGCTCGGGAACGACATGTCTGGTTCTCGAAGGGGGAGACATCATTACCGTCCAAGAGGACCAATTCTCAAATGATGGCGCTCACATTGAAATCATGGGCTCTATTGATGCCGGTATTTCTGCTGCGCGATGGTCCCCCGATGAGGAGCTTCTCATTGTGACGACCAAGGCAAATACGGCTATTTTCATGGGCTCCTCCTTCGATCCCGTGGCCGAAGTTACCATGACAGCTGATGATCTCAAAGCCTCCAAACACGTCTCTGTTGGTTGGGGTAAGAAGGAGACTCAGTTTCAGGGTCGAGGGGCTAAAGCACTGCGTGATCCAACCATTCCCGAAAAAGTTGATGAGGGATTGCCTAGCGCACATGAAGATGGTTCGACAACGATTAGCTGGAGAGGCGACGGTGCCTACGTGGCTGTTAACTCAGTCCAGGAAGGTACCAGACGAGTTGTCCGTGTCTACTCCCGAGAAGGTGAGCTAGATAGCGCCAGTGAACCCGTTGATGGACTCGAAGGTGCACTTAGCTGGAGACCATCCGGCAACTTGATGGCAGGCATCCAGCGACTGGCCGATCGAATCGACGTCGTCTTCTTTGAACGGAATGGTCTTCGACATGGCCAGTTTACCCTTCGATCTCCCGAAGCCTCTGTTATGTTTCACGAAAAGATTCGCTTAGAGTGGAACTCAGACTCAACTGTGCTAGCAGTCGTACTGAATGATAGCATCCAACTCTGGACCATGGGCAACTATCATTGGTATTTAAAGCGAGAAATCCCCATTAATGCCGAATATTTATGCCTATCGTGGCATCCCGAGAAGGCCTTGCGATTTGCCTCGGCTTCGTCTTCGGAGACAGCCATCTTTGAGGAAGTTTTCCACACGGCTAGAGGGTCATGCTTGCCGCCATATGACAATGGTGCCGTGGCAGTTGTCGATGGCGAGACCGTTAAACTTACGCCTTTCCGAACTGCCAATGTGCCGCCGCCCATGTCTCTATTCGATATCACTGCCGAATCGTCGGTAGTGGATGTTGCCTTCGGGCGCCAGAACATGTCATTCGCCGTCCTGCACCGAAAGGGCATTGAAATCTACGACTGGCCAATGAAGAATGGACGTTCAATCAAGCCCAATCTGAAGTCCAAATTGTCATTCGAATCCACCGGGGTTACAGACAGAGTGGTTCCTCTACGCATCTGCAGCACATCAGGCAGCCAGTTCCGGTGCCTCGTGTCATCGGGAGACTCAAACCTGGTGCATTTTGCAGCCAATGGTGATTCTGGCACAATTGACATTCTCAACAGCCAGGAAATATTGGTTTCCACATCAACCTACGAAGATGCGACCTCTATAGAGAGCTACGGCCAAGATATTTCAGGAAACCTGTACAAGCTCTCCGAGACGTCGACCGACCTCCTTCCCGTCCAATTTCCTACTCATCTGCCCTGGTTTGAAATCGTCAAATTTGATGGAGAGTTCACCGCGTTTGGGCTGTCAAGAAACGGTCACATTTATGCCAATTCCCGTCTTCTAGCCAAAAACTGTACCTCGTTTGCCCTCACAGCCAGTCACCTCATCTTTACTACGAGCAACCATTTTGTCAAATACGTGCACTTGGTGTCAATTGTTGAGGGTACGTACAAGACAATTACCTATGCTCCATTAACAAATGGGACGCTAATGAACTTTAGAACTCGAGGTACCCGAAGACGACCCCGAGAAAGACGAGCGATGCCGCAGTGTGGAGAGAGGATCACGACTCGTTGTCGCAATCCCTACAAACATGAGCATCGTTCTGCAAATGCCCAGAGGCAATGTGGAGACCATCTTCCCTCGAGCCATGGTAGTTGCTGGTATCCGAAGCTTGATCGAGGAGAAGAATTACTCACGGGCGTTTGCATACTGCCGTACGCAACGTGTTGATATGAATATTCTATATGATCACAAGCCGACGCAGTTCCTATCCAATGTCAGCCTATTCTTGGATGAGTTAAATAACATGACGCATATCGATCTCTTTCTGTCATCACTAAGGTAAACCATCTCGTGCTCAATTAAACTCGGCTACTCAACCTAGTCATGCTAACCTCACTGTAGGGAGGAGGATGTCACCGAAACAATGTACAAGGATACCAGGAAGTCACGAACCCAGCTCGGCATTGAAACTGAACCAGTGCCAACCAGGCCCTCCTCCAAGGTTAACATCGTCTGTGACGCCATTCTCAAGGCCCTTCAGGCTCGCAAAGCCACTAATATTCAAAACATCATCACCGCACACGTCTGCAAGTCCCCACCCGCTCTGGACGACGGCCTCATGCTCGTCGCCGAACTCATGCGAGAAGATGAAAAGGTAGCCGAGAAAGCGGTGGAACATATCTGCTTCCTCGTCGATGTGAACCGAGTTTATGAAAATGCCCTGGGCCTTTACAATCTCGACCTGGCTCTCCTTGTAGCACAGCAATCCCAGCGTGACCCCCGAGAATACCTCCCTTTCATCCAAAACCTCCACGCTCTTCCTGAGCTGCGGCGCAAGTTCGAAATCGATGACCATTTAGCCCGACGATCAAAGGCCCTCTCTCATCTCCAGGCCCTCGACAACTTTGACGAGTTCTGCGTCTACACCACCAAACACTCCCTCTACCAAGACGCCCTCCGAATTTATCGCTACGAACCAACCCGTCTTCAATCCATCACCAATCTCTACGCCGCATATCTCGAGTCCAAATCATCCTATCGGGAGGCCGGTCTTGCCTACGAATCCCTCAAAAACTACGCCAAGGCAACTAGTTGCTACCGCGCCTCAGGCGCCACCTGTTGGCAAGAATGCCTCTACACCGCACAGCAGCAATCGCCACCCCTATCGGCAGAAGCAATGACGGACCTGGCAACTAGTCTCGCCGACGCCCTTTGGGAAGCCAAGGACTACACTTCCGCCGCAACAATCCACCTGGAACACCTCTCCTCCCTCGAAACAGCTATCAAATGTCTCTGCAAGGGCTACCACTTCGCCGAAGCCATGCGCCTTGTCGTTCAGAAATCCTGCCCCAGACTACTCGAATCTGCCGTTGATGTAGGTCTCGCCGAAGCGCTCGGCAGTACAACCGAGTTCCTCGCCGACTGCAAGGGCCAGCTCCTCGCACAAGTGCCCCGGATCGCAGAATTGCGTCGCAAAGCCATCGAGGACCCGCTATCCTTCTATGAGGGCGAGAGACCGGGCGGCATGGATATTCCCGACGACGTTTCCGTAGCGGCTAGTTCGCGCATATCCACCAGTGCATCCCTATTCACGCGGTACACCGGCAAGGCAGGCAGCGTGGGCACCGTAGGAACAGGCGTGTCCCGCGCAACAAGCAAGAACCGCAGACGCGAGGAGAAAAAACGCGCCAGAGGGCGGAAAGGAACCGTGTACGAGGAGGAGTATCTGGTGAATAGTGTGCGAAGGCTCATCGAGCGTGTGAGCGGGACCAAACCGGAGGTAGAGAGGCTCGTGTTCGCCCTGGTAAGAAGGAACATGGCCGAGCGGGCGAGGGCAGCCGAGTCGTTGATGAATGATGTCGTGGAGGCGTGTCACACGGCGATCTCAGAGGTATTTGCTGCTCCGCCCGACAATGACGACCAACAGCAGCAAGTGGAGGGTGTGGGAGAGTTTACATGGACGGCCAAGGGCGGCGATGCCGTACTGCAAGAGTGGATGGAAGGTCGGGCCAAGAAGCAGGAAGCCCCCGTCATTACGGCTCTACAAAAGTTGACACTATTGGGGTAAGAACAAAAGAAGAGGAGGGAGAAAGCTGGACACGGGCATGAATTTCAAAACACATTTCACAGAATATAGTCACCAAGGATAGAGGACACATACGATGAGAATATGTGCATTTGTTTGTTTCTCCCGTAGACGACAAAAATCATCATTCAAGACCGTATCATCAGTGACAAAACCAATTCGCCTCCGCTATGAAACCATGTCCTCCAAAAGCCCAACTTGAGGAAAAGAAAACGGGGGGAAAAAAAAAAGAGGGAAAACACACAAAGGAGTTCTAAATGCACGGCCAGTGTACAACTATGATACAGTCCCAAGCCGAGTAAATCCTTGAACAAATATACCTTACGCAGCGGTCTCTGCTGCTTCCTTAGGCGCATCTTCAGTCACCGGTGTCGGTGCAGCATCATGGAATTCCTCGCCATCAGCCGACTGTTCAGCCTGCTCTTCTGACTGCAACTCTTCTTCCCCGATGGGATCCTCAGGAATGATGCCGTTCTGGCGTTCCCACACTTCACGACGGATCCTCTCATCCTTGGCCTTTCTGGAGCGTTCCACCTCTTCAAAGCCGCCGGACTTCTTCAGCTTGCCCTCTTGGACGTAGGTGGCGATTTCTCGCAACATGGCATTGCCTCGACGACCCTCTAGTTCCTTTTGCCGCAGCTTCTCGGCTCGTTCGATAGCTTCCAGTCGGTTCTCATGATTCGGCTGCAGAGCTCGGACCTCTCCCAGCATGTCCTCTTTAGCAGCGCTTTGATCGAGGCTGTTGCCGAGATGTGATAGACCCCTGGAGAACTGTCGTGCTGTGCTTGCACTAGCGCCAGTGCCGTTATCCTTCATTTGCTCCTTGGTAGCCTGTTCAACCAGAGTAAACGTCTCCGACGCCTTGTCCAAATCGTCCTTCAGGTCCACCATAAGATCCTCCATAAGGCGTAGCTCGTCCCGACCTTGGCACACATCCTCAAGCTCCTTCTCCCAAATTTTGGTCCAAATGGGCTTCTCGTTGGCCATGTATTCCTCCATTTTCTTCAGCTCCTTGGTCAGATTTGTAATATCTTTGGCAACCTCTTCTAGTTGACGGGGAAGAGGGCGGACTCCACGATGAACAACATCTTTGCGCAAGTCCTCGATCAGGTCTTGCAGGTCATCCACCTTGCCAACTAGACGATCTGAATCTGAGTTGAGTTGCTTTCGTCCGTTGGTTACGTATGAGTAGCCAGCGTTTCCTTCGATATCGGGAATGGTGGCCGTGGAAGCGGCAGATTTCACGTTGGCAGCCTTCTGCCGGATACTTGTCATCGAGTTCTGCACATCTGATTGGAACGAGGAGTAAGTCTGCCGCAACACAGCTAAGTCGCGGCGCAGACTTTGGAGCTCCCCAGCTTGACCAGCATTTAGCCTACGGCCTGCACCAGGGAGCATTCTTACGCCACCTTCTGCTGCCGGCGGAACAGGTGAAGCGGTTGCCAAGCGAGCCAACTCGGTTGCCGTTTCTTGTTGCCTGTCAGACACTCGCTGAAGAGTAGTTCCTTGGTCATCGACATTCTGCTTCATCGATTGAACAATTTTGGTCAAGGCCAGCAGTCCGTCATCGAAATGTCGTTTTACCTCGTCCAATGGTTCTACATTGAGAACCAATACAGTTCTGTCCTTTATATCTGATAGATCTTCTAGCTCATGTCGAACACCAGACACGGGGTCTTGAATGTAAATTTCGGGTAAATCAGTGCCATTATGTTGCGTGTTCCAGGAAAACTTTTCAATGAATGCCAATTGTAGTCTCCCGATTGATAGCTCGTCTCGTCCTTCGGCGAGGACAATCTTCTTGACTTTTGATTTGTATTGAAGGAACAATGTGAGGTCCTTGGTTGGTGTTAGCGGAGGCGAAACTTGGAAAAAAGATTCGCCGGGCTTTGATTCCGTGGGATGGGGGAGGGTTGGTGGCTCGTCAGTCTTTGACTGTAGCCTCGTTTGCTTGACATCGGGTTCTGGCGGCGCACTCTCCCCCATAAATGATGAAAGATCTTGTAGAGGGCCGTTCAATGTCGCACTTGGCGCGTACTTCTCTTCCGGGGCTTGCACGGCGGGACCATCACTCAGCTCAGCAGGACCGCTGGGCTGCTGCTGGGCCGACGCAGAGGCTTCCGGCACGCCTGGCATACGAGATGGAGAAGCTTCCACGGCCGCGGATTTTGATTGACTCGACAGAGTGCGGCTATGTCGTACAGACTCCCGGGACTGTACAGCCCGTAATGATTCTCTCGCCTCTCGTCTTCCTCTGTTCGGAATCGGTGTTGTTTGTGATGGCAAGATGGGCATACCGTTTGCAGCACCACCCAAGTGTTTTGAAATTTGATACTGAGAATATCGACGAGATGCTCGACGTTCCAAATCACCCCCTTTCTGTAAAGCCGCCAGCGCGCTTGATTGCGTGTCTGGCGGCGGTGGAGGGGGAGGCGGGAAGGCGTCGATATTCAAATCGCTAGCAGAGGACGACGGTGGCATAGTAGTGTCTTCGGCTGGATAAGGTGGTGCCGAAGGGATATTTTGTGTGATAGTTGACTGATCTGGTATATTTACGGCACGGGCTTGGTCTCGCTGGTGGTTATAACGACGGCCCGGTGGTGTGCCGCTGTTCGTTTGCTGGTTTGGATCCCCACGCTGGGACGGATCAGGTCGATATCCGTTTTCCAAACCCTCATCTAGCAAATTGGTGAGACCGCTAGTGCCGCTCGCTGCCGTGCTGACGCTTGTTGTTCTCTCGGGTAAGCTTGCATCTCGCTCCCTCCCCTGCCTCTGCCGTAATCGTTGTTGCTTGCGCTTTAGGCCGTGCAGCAAGTTAATGATGATATCGCGAATGCGTGGAAGATACTTCTCCAGGCTGTCTGTGCTGGCTTCTTGGCTCAGTGTTGCTTCCAAAATGTGTCTTAATAAATCGGGAACATTTCCTAGGTCGGATGTATCGACATTGATGGCGGTAAATGCTCGGCATGCCATGTTGAACTCGTAGCCGAGGCGCACATAGACGTCGGAAACCTGCGTATCGGTAGCCTGGCCGCGGGACCATTGCGTCAAAGTTTCAAGCAGCTGCTTAGTGGCGACAAGTAAATGGGTAACGCTCTTTTCGATTTGTGACAGCGGCATGCTAGATGAACTGCCACCAGACCCCTAGATGATGAGAAGAGCGTCGGTCAGCAACCGGAACAAGACCACACACTTGGCAGCCTCTCAGCCAAGAATGGCCACGGAGCATTGCGCGGGATGAAGTGCAAGGCTCACCTCACGATTTGGCCGCCTCGATAGACTGCCTTGCCCAGATCGGTTCGAGGATGTAGATGATCGTGGTTGGACTCCAGCCATGCCAGGAGAGCTGGGCCGCACACTGGGCGGCGGACCTGGGTCTGCGCCGGGCGAGCGGCGTTGTAAATAGCCTCGTTGCGACGGGCCAGGTTGGGCTTGCATCTTGTCGGCTATTCCGTAATTTCGGTGCTTCTCGTGCCTGAGGTTGGGAGGCGGTTCAGTGCTGGAACTTGTCGCGATGACGAACGTGTGCAGCCACACATGGACGTGGACCGAGTTGACAGGTTGACTGACGGACAAACCGCCACCGTTGGGTTGGGCAGCAAAGACTCCAGATTAGACGGTAAATGCAAGACGTCTTACAGAGCAAAAGACCCTCATGGCCGAGCAAGAAAGGGACAGAGTTGGAGCAAGGATAAAAAGCGTGCACAGGCTGTGCCAGTTGTGGCGATAACACAGAGAGGAGAGGATGCGATGATGGAAACCGAACGAGATGCGGCGTAGGATCCGGAGATCAGTTCAGGAGGACGTGACAGTTGGAGGTCCAGATCGGGGCAAGTCCAGGTGTCCAAAGGTCAACGGTGCTACCAGACTGTGTGCGCCCAAGTACTCGGTACCCCCAGTGCCACGACTTGAGCGATGCTAATAAGAGCTGGAGGTCAACTGGCACCTGCCCACGGGGGTAAAGATTCCCATCAAGTACTCAGGAACATAGTCTGAAGCAAGTACTTAGTACTTAAGTACCTAGAGCACCACAAATCCTTCATCTGGTACCAGACGCAGTACTCAACCGCGCTGCGCTGTACAATTTTAGAACCCACATGCAGCCACCATGCTGAAGGACTGAAGTCAAGTACCTACTAGGTAGGTACCTTGCCCTGCATGCCTGGCAGCAGAGTACTTATACCCAAGTACTTACTTAATCCTGAGCCGACCGCCTCCCACCAACGAACGGACACCTGGAGGAGCCCTTGCAGCAGCCAGACGCATGTGCCAACTCGTAAAACAAGGGAGCATTGAATCGACCAGACATGGACCCATCTGCCATGTCGACACTCGCAGGCGCCCCATGACCGCTCACGCAAGACGGCCAATCGTCCAGTCGACGAGATGCTACTCCGTACAAGAGTAGAGAGAGTGAAGTGTGCCGTGCGAAGCAAAGAGAAAAAAATTGGGCAATTGCGAAGGCGAGGCAAGGTGCGTGCAGGATCGATGCGGCCGATTCCGGTGGCTGACCGAGCACCAGCTAGCCCTACCTGAGAATTGGCAGCCCTTCATACGGACAATGTTGTACAAGATCTCGCTTCGAATCAGGGCTGTGACCTCTGCTCTGTCCCGGTGTATCAACGTTATTAGGATCATCAAATGTACGCGCAAGCTCTTGGCAACTCTCCCCATGGTCCGTGGCACCGCCCTTCTTATTAATACGAGCAACGCCTTTGTTGCATATTTTCCAGAGCCGACCACTGACCAGGTCGCGCGGCGCACGCTTTCACATACTCTGGCCGAAGCAGTCCGAACCGGTTCGCTACTGAAATCAACCAAGCATCTGCAGGTGGTGTCACAATCTCAGGACACACAGATGCTTCAGACTCGGGGCCCAGGCCAATGCCGAGCAAAGATGGTGGTGGCATTGATCCCAAAATAACCCACCCGTTTACGGTGGCCACTGAGCATCTCACCACGACATACATATAATATCAAGCTAGGTTTGTACGTACCAGCGTCCATGATGCCGATTCCTAGACTACCTAGGTGCTTCCAACCTTCCCCTCTTCATCTCCTCCCTCCCATCCAGACTTTGGTGTGTCAGTTGAATGATAAAATCCACCACGTTCGACCGCAGGTGAAGCTGAAAGTAACTAGCCAGTTGGATGTTTCGATTTGAGCATGATGCCGTGTTTCATGTTGCAACTCCAGAAACATGCTTGTGGGGACCCCAAAGCTCGATAGTACCAACTTGACACTAACACGCCTAGCCTAACCAACTGTTGCTGCTTCTAATGTAAGGGGCGCCCGAGGAATTCGACTTCATATCTTGAGATTGTTTCGGGACCAGCGGGTGCTAGGTGTTAGTTAAGGGCAACATGTCACGGCTCAAAGCCACTGCTTCTGCAAGATTATGCTGAACTTTGGCCGAATCTCTTAGCTTCGCCGAAAGATTTGGTCATGTAACTGGCACGCAATGTCCCACAACATTATAATACTTTGGAGTAATAGATAAGCAAGGAGTTTCTTTTCCCCCATCAGGATATCTGGTCGCGCCTCCCAGCCATGTATGCCCTGCGATGACGCCCTACGTCCACAACCAGCGGCTCCAAAAGGTAGTGAAACACTTCCGGCAGAACCAAGAATCTTATTGGAATGCGGTAAAATGGGGACAGATCATGACAGATAGGCCGCCGTTTGGCTTTCTCGAAAGAAAACGGCACATTTTCCCCAGCACCGACCCAGTAGTCTAGTACAGGCACATCCACCTTATAAGGTATTCAGTATCCAACTCTTACTTTTGCCTGCCTAAATCAATGAGTTTGTCAACGAGCACGGCACATAGATCTATTAGCCTGAACGTGAGAAGCTAGCCGGTCAACTAGAACCTGTCCTTCTTGATCAGTTGAAAGTTGTCACTTCCGATATTCAGCTTCAAGAAAGACGTCAATTTCGTAACTAGATGAATTCATAAAGGGACCTGTCTACTCTTCAACTCAATCCAGAGCCACATCTCGTTAGAGATTTACTATGCGGAACATGTAAGAATATGCGCAACATGCTGGCTAAAAGAGACTAGACGACATCTGGGAGAGACCTGGAGAGAGAGTTAGGGGAACTTACCTGCCTAGTAGGTAACCTAGGCATCTGGTCTCTTATTTATAGCGACATCAAGGACTTGCATCAACACAGACTCTTCGCAAGCTAAGATGCCTGCTGTTGTGTGGTATCTGGTCATGTTCTCATTTGGTAGCTATGTTCGCGCGTAGGGTGTTTAGGCTACTATCCCAGGATTTTTAAAATAAGGAATAGGTAGAGCCATAGATGCCGCAGCCAAGAGAGAGCCTTGTATTTGAAGATAAATTTCAGTATCAATAAGTATATGCTAAGCCTGTACGGTAATTAATTAATAGAGTTCAAGTCCCGCATCACGATATCATTACTTGGAACTGATGAATTGAGTGTTAGCAGCCGCATTTGGCTCAGGAGAACAAAATAAAAGATGCAAAGTCCGTGAAGGAAGTAAAGAAAATAAAATCACATGCGTTGCTGAAGAACTGGGGCCATCTGGATGGCGACGAGGAAGGCGCAGGTCTAATACCAGGCAGCAATGAGCATGCGCTCTACTCCTCCTGCCACCTGGCGTCGCGCTTCAAACCCCGCCTCACTTACATGGCATCACTTGAACACATCACACATCAACACACAAGCAGCACCGGCAAACCACGTCACCAACAAACCAGCACACTCAGCCTACCATGCCTGCCGAAGGAGTCTGGATTTCCCCCACCGGCCGCAAATCATTTATCCCCCTTGAAAACAACCCCGAAGTCTTCACCAGCCTCGTCCATGATCTCGGCGTGTCCCCCGACCTTGGCTTCTACGATGTCTACAGCCTCGATGAGCCGTATCTCCTCTCACACATCCCGCGCCCAGTGTACTCCCTCATATTCATAGCGCCCAGCGACATGCAAACGGCTGTCCGCCAAGAAGACGGGCTTCCCAAGTCCGTCACCAACGGCAGCCTCACGTATGACAAGAGCGGCCCAGACGAGCCCGTGGTTTGGTTCCTGCAAACAATCAGCAACGCCTGCGGGCTATACGCCTTGGTTCACTCGGTAGCGAACGGGGAGGCGAGTCAGTTTGTGAGCAAGGGCTCCGTGTTGGACAAGGTGATTGAGACGGGGTTGCCGCTGAAGCCCCAGGAGCGAGCAAAGAGCTTTTATGACAATCAGGAACTAGAGGAGGCGCACATGCGGGCGGCGAGGCTTGGCAGCTCTGAAGCACCGCCAGCGGAGGTTCATGCAGGACACCACTTTATTGCCTTTGTGAAAGGCAAGGATGGTCATCTCTGGGAGTTGGAGGGCACCGCGGATGGTCCGATTGACCGCGGAGCCCTAGAAAGTGACAATGACATGTTGAGTGAGAGGGCCTTGGAGCAGGGCGTGAGGAGGTTTATGAAGTTTGGCGAGGGAAACGTCAACTTTAGTATTGTAGCTTTGGCCAAGAAACAGTAAGGCGCATTGGGGCGCTGTGGCCAAAGTTATAACTTATTACTACCTTTTTGAGGTTCTCTAAACATTGCCACATGTCATTCAAAGCCTAGAGTTGAAATTCTATGCCCCCCTGTGTCATGATTAGTTCAACTGAAGTTTTTCAGTCGATACATCATGGTTCATTGTTAGCACCTCACACACTGGGACCGTTTCTGTTGCTAACCCTTTCTTCTCCAGTATCGGCATGTGTTTCAGCGCAGAAATCGCCCATTCGCGTCCGTCAGCCGTGGCTTCACCACTTCTGAGAATAGTTTCAATTTTGTACTTCCAACTTCTCCATAAGCCGATGGAGAATTGCGTTACTCTCGGCCAGCCGTGCATTCTGGGAATGACGGACTCACCTCTGCTAACCTCCCACACCCATCTCTTAAATCTTCCAAATTTATCATCATTCCACAAACAGCCAAAGTCTATCTCTATAGAATATCCAACCATGAGAGGAATCCTGTATCGAGGCAATTTCCATAATTCTTGTATAAACTTCACAACCTGGTCCTGGCCTGCATGATTCGACGGCGCTCGCATTGAAATCAAGGTCACACTCATCCATAGGAGGCTTATTAAAGTGTCTGGATTCGGCCGTCGAATCGTCCCATTCTCAAGTTGCTGTGGCGTTGGGTTTTGAATCTTTTTGCACACTTTGAAACATTCTTCCAGGTCGGCTAGAATAGACTCATCGACAATTTCGGCAGCGTAAATTGGGAGCATGTAGCCATTCACCATATCTTCTAACGCGCAATTAATTTTAAATTCGGCTGGCGAATCTTTAGGGTCGCAGAGTCGTAGGTCAATGTACCGAGACATGTTGTAAATGAGCTAGCCGACAAGGTATTGTAAAAGGCAGGCGTGTGACGACAACCAGACGTACTAGCCAAAGATATAATGGCTCTTTTGTGTCCCGACAAACACCAAAGGTAGGAGAATATCTCAAAAAAAAAAAAATTTCCCAAAAATGAAGCCTGTGAGATAAGAAGCAAATACGTGTTCTAAAAACAGCACTCCAGGACAATATCTCTTTAGAAAAGGATCATCTGGACATCTTCTTCACTGACATGCTCGGCACATAATCACACGAAGCAGGCAGATTGCTCCTTCCTCGGCACTTTTTGGTGGGGCAATCGCAATCCACGCCTGTCTAACGTGTAGCGCCTCCCCTTCCCTCCCCAAGTGTAGTGGTGGCCCTGGTGGGTACCATACCAAACAGGTCGCATGTCACCGCGTCAGGCATCAAACCTCAACTGCTAATTACTGCATGCTTTGACGCCCATTGCTCCTTCCGCGGAGTCTCCCGCTCTGCCCTATCAAGGTATTCGACTGACTCCTGTGGAGACTATCGTATGGCTTCAGTACTCTCTACGCCAGAATGGACAGCTCTCAGGCACCATTAATGGCGGACAACCGCGAAGGGGACGATGTGGAGGCTGAAGAGGACAACGTCCACGAGGGACGCCTCACCAAAGACGTGGATGCGAATCCTGGTATCTTTGTCGTGGCACTGACCATTGCAGCAGGAATCAGTGGGCTTCTTTTTGGATGTAAGCCAAATCCGCAAGAATACGTGAGATGCAACTTGACTCTATTCTAACCGCGTATTCTAGACGATACAGGTGTTATATCTGCTACGCTAGTGTCAATCGGAACATCCTTGTCTAACCGCGAGCTGACATCTATGGACAAGTCTATCATTACATCTTCAACGTCGCTCTTTGCTCTCCTCATCTCGCCCTTTTCTTCCGTGCTTGCCGACCGCCTTGGCCGCAAACGAGTTGTACTATACGCCGATATTCTGTTCATCCTTGGAGCCGTTCTCCAGGCGATATGCTTCACTGTGCCTGTCATGATTGCCGGACGCTGCATCATAGGAGCAGGTGTTGGAGCGGCAAGCTTTGTGGTGCCGTTATATATCGCAGAGCTGGCTCCGGCGTCGCATCGAGGGAGGCTTGTCACAGCAACAGTCTTGTTCATCACACTGGGACAAATGGTTGCTTATGTTGTCGGGTGGGCATTCTCAGCATATGGCTCCAAGGAGACGGGTTGGCGGTGGATGGTCGGACTTGGTGCTTTGCCCGCTGGATTTCAAGCTGCCATTGTCGTCTTCATGCCAGAGACACCTCGTTGGCTTGTCAAGGCGGGCAAGCCAGCACAAGCCAAGACCATCATTCAGCGAGTCAATGGCGGAGCAGGGACTGTGGAAGACGCAAGCGCGGTAATCAAGGAGATTGAAATAGAAATTCGCGAGGAAGAGAATCTTGGACGACGTCGAGACCAGCAGTCTACAAGATGGAAGTGGCTTGGAGCCTGGCGGGATCTATTTGGTGAAGGGAAGAACCAACGAGCCTTGGCAATTGCATGTTTGCTGCAAGGCCTGCAGCAGCTGTGTGGATTTGTACGTACACGAAAATGCAGAACGGCACTTGAATTTGTTTTCGGAAAACATTACTGACAGATGACGCAGAATTCTCTCATGTACTTTTCGGCCACCATCTTTACTGCTGTTGGCTTCAGCAGTCCAACATTAACATCACTGACTGTCGCAGTCACCAACTTCGTGTTCACATTGGTGGCACTGGGACTCGTTGATCGAATAGGAAGACGGCGAGTCTTGCTGTATTCCATACCGTTTATGATTTTGGGCTTAGTATGCACGGCGGTTGGGTTCTCTTTTCTTCCGTCTGGCGTCACAAATTCTCAAACTCAGCCTCAGTCAGAGTCCGGTAGTCAATGGGCAGCATACGTGATACTGATCAGTATCATGCTCTATGTAGCCTCATATGGAATCGGATTGGGAAATGTGCCCTGGATGCAGAGTGAGCTGTTCCCTTTGTCGGTCAGATCACTGGGAAGTGGCATCGCAACTGCGACGAATTGGAGCGCCAACTTTATTATTGGGCTGACTTTTCTACCACTGATGGATGCTCTCAGCCCTTCGTGGACGTTTGTTTTGTATGCGCTAGTATGTGGGATTGGATACGCATTGGTTTGGCAGATATATCCAGAGACAGCGGGCCTGAGCCTTGAAGAAGCCACTGCATTGCTAGAGCGAGGATGGGGTGTTTGATATATTGGATGTTGAATATTCTGAGCCTGCACAGGGGTGGCCGTCAAGTACATGGGTAGGAAGCCGGCCGGATATTCTGCGACCTTGTAAGATAGAGTAGAAGCCATATATGACGGTAATGCAGGCTTATTATTGATCAATAGAAGCAGGCCATGTAGCGTTGCATTGTGACTCGGGTATCCCGCGGCCTGTAGTGCCAGAAGTGGTGCTGGAGTGGCAGGGTTATAGTATCACAGAAAGGGAGGAAAGGTACTTGCAGGTTGTTGTAAAAAACGTGTGCAAATCAAGGGGAGCGTCGGGTCTTTGGCGTCTTTGCGCCAGCCGAGCAACTTTAAATTAAGCCGCCTGTGAACACCAGTTCATCACCAATTGGCACAGGCCTATTAATCCCATGTCAGCATGTGCAGAGTCTCACGAGAACCCGGCTGGTTTTAACGCTCAAGTATTTTTGCATGGCTCCACGAACATGGGCCACGGCAGATCAGATAAAGCCGATGGCCGATGCTTTATAATAATTACGTCGTTATGCAGATGGGCCGGCGAGTGCGGGAGAAGAAACCACGGAATTTCCCTGCTGTTTGTTATGCGCACTATGCCGTACTGTGGCTTATTCAGCGACGCTCGTGGCTGGGCGAATTTGCATCGGCGTCAAAATGCCGAACGCAGCCCCGGTTGCGGAGGTGATTGGTGCAAATTTCCGCGCGAGGCCCTCGCTGTTGGACTGGTTTACGGCCGTTATGTCCACGGCCCATTTTTCCAGTGTTTTTCGGTGGCTTGCTGCGGGCAAGACGGAGCAGCACCGGACATTCGCTCTCTTCAACGGGCATTGGCATGGTGCTTCTCGGTGCTCTGTAAGCATTGTGCATTTTGGTGACTTGCTATCCGTCCAATTCATATTCTTAAATATTTGGGGCACCCGCCCCTGGCCCGTACCAGCCAAGTTTATTTGATTCCCCCAAGACTAATAACTACCTAAGTAGGTAATAACATTGAACCATTTCCGACCTGATCCCGAATTGACTGGTTGCCCCACCAGCGACTAGCGAACTACGACCTTCTCATCATTGAGCCATCAGGAATAGAGAAAAGCTTAGCTTCCTTTCACCTGCCATCTCTTCCCCTGGGCGACGCCATCTTTTTCTTTTCCTTCAACACTCCCCCTCCCTTTCATTTTTTTTTAAATATTTTTTTTAATCCATTGTTTCTACCGGCGCTTCTCCTGAACCAGTTCAACGGGAACCTCGGGACTGTGGATCTTGACGCCAAAAATCAAGCGACATCAATTCAGCCACCAACGTAACAACATTCCATCCATACCGGCAACAACTTTTTAGAAAAATAATAAAAAAAAACCACCACAAGGCCACCATGCCGATGGACATAGTGGACCGAGAGCTCGCCGACGCAGAAGCCGACGCCTCGCCAGAGCGTTATCGGCGACGGGCTAGCGATGAAATCGAGCGCGTCCTGTCCGCCTCATCGGCCTCTACATCCTCGGAGTCCAACGACGGCGATGGTGTCTTCCGACGGAACATGAGCCGCGTCTCGACGCAGAATGACCTCGAGCGTCACCCCACAGAACTAAGCCGGATTGCCACCGCGCGCAGTCAGCATAATATTACCGTGGGAGGAGGTCTGCGTAGTCGCACCGTGAGCAGGGCCTCGAAGAAACCGCTGCCAGCATTCGGTGCGGGAAAGCCGTATCCGCCGCCGTTGCCAGAGCGAGAAGAGTACGTCGTCGAGTTTGACGGGCCTACCGATCCGTTGCATTCGCAGAACTGGCCTATGCGGAAAAAGGTCTTGACCGCAGCCATGCTGAGCTATACGACGCTCACATCGGCCTTTACATCGTCCATCTTCTCTGCAGCCACGGAAGTGGCAGCCACAACTTCCGTGGCTGCAGAGTATCACGTCGGATCCGAGGTCGGCCTGTTGGGAACGACGTTTTATGTCCTTGGTTTTGCCTTTGGTCCTACCCTGTGGGCTCCCATGTCTGAGTTGCGCGGCCGACGACTCCCCATTGTGGTGTCCATGTTTGGATTCTCGCTCTTCTCGATTGCTTGCGCGACGGGCAAGGACATCCAAACCATTCTCATTTGTCGATTCTTCTCGGGCTTGTTCGGCGCTTGTCCGCTCGCCGTCGTTGCCGCCGTCTTCTCAGACATGTTTGACAACAGGACGCGAGGTATTGCCGTCACCATCTTCTCCATGGCCACCTTTACAGGGCCCCTCCTGGCCCCCTTCATTGGCGGCTTCATCGTGTCGTCGCACCTTGGCTGGCGATGGACAGAGTACCTCGCTTCCATCATGGGGTTTGTCGCCTTCATCCTCGACCTGTTCTTCCTAGAAGAGACGTACCCGCCCGTCATCTTGATCGACAAGGCTGCCGATTTGCGACGACGCACCAAGAACTGGGGCATCCACGCCAAGCAGGAAGAAATCGAAGTCGACTTTAAGGAGCTCATTCAGAAGAACTTGTCTCGTCCCATGCGTCTCCTCTTTACCGAACCCATCATTCTCGCCCTATCCATCTACATGAGTTTTATTTATGGCATCTTGTATCTCTTCCTTACCGCCTATCCGCTCGTCTTTGTTGGTGTTCACGGCTTCAACCCTGGACAGAGCGGTCTCACCTTCTTTGGTATGATTACCGGACAGCTCCTGGCTGGTGCCGCTGTTATCCTGCAGCAGCCCTGGTATAATCGCAAATTGGCGGGGAACAATGGCATTCCTGTGCCCGAGTGGCGATTGCCAAGCATGATGGCCGGAGGCATTTCCTTTACTATTGGTATCTTCTGGTTCGGGTGGTAAGCAACAGCTCTCGCCCCTCTCCCCTTTCCCTCTCCCCTTTCCCCTTTCCCGACAGCACAAAAAATCAAATCAAAGCTAACAATCATGGGTGTAGGACTGGATTCTCCAGCAACATCCCCTGGATTGTCCCCGCCCTCAGCGGCATCTTCACCGGCTTCGGCCTCATGTCCATCTTCCTCCAAGCCCTCAATTACCTTGTTGACGCATACCTCATGTTCGCTGCCTCCGCCATTGCCGGCAACACATTCTTGCGATCTCTCGCAGGTGCCGGTTTCCCACTTTTTGCCCGCCAGATGTTTCAAGGAATGGGCATTCAGTGGGCGGCTACGCTGCTTGGTTGTGTGGCCCTGGTGTTGGCCCCTATGCCCTTTATTTTCTACAAGTACGGCAGCAAGATTCGCGCCAAGAGTGCGTACGCGCCTACTTTTGCGGCGCCGGCTATGAAGAGCAGCGACGACGAGACAGGCGACTCGTCAACAGAAAAGGAGGGCGAGAATCATGCCGCATTGGCCAGCGCACCTAGGAAGGAGAGCGAAAATGGAGTCTTGCAGAATGCTTAATCGAGCTCATCATGCCAAACCGTGTGCGGGAGGAGGTTTCATTTGCTATATCGATTCCCCAGGTGTGCATGGCGTTATGATCAATGCCCGGGAAATTTAATCTTGTTTGAATATCAAGGGGATTTCGAGTTTTTTTGGGGGGCCGATGTTAAAAAAATAACCGCATCACGGGCTTCCGCCATGCAAGTGGCAGGCATAGCGCCGAAAATCACTTGTTCACAATGAAGGGCTACATGTATACCTATCTAGCTGCATGATCGCATTATACCAGCGGGTGCTGCAGGGCCTCATTGCTTTTGCGGCTGACCGCGCTTGCTATTTAATAGACTACTTGGAAAATAAAGTTTCAAATACTACCACATATCCGAGCCTTACAAACGCGTACCTGCTGGCCTTTGGGACACGCCTGGACAATTGGCGATGTCGATTCGGACAGGCTCATCTGCAGTCGCATTTGAAAGAGTGAAACACAATAGTAGGGAGTAGTGGTTAAATTTCCTTGGTTTTGCGCAGCTGTTATTATGTAGTTACCTGAGTATGCCATCAGCCTCGGATAAGTAGTTACAGAGTACGGAGCGCTTCATCCGGCATTTCAGAGTCGTCGACGCCACTTAGGTATGCACCTCAGCTTTTCCAGGATATTTACAGCTGAAGGCTTAGATTTTGTGGGGGAAAGGCTTGGCAATTCTGCAGGACTTGTTTTATCAAGCTAAACAAGGCAGACAATTGAGATCCCATCTGCCATCTGCCCATCTCTCAATCTCTGGGTTGTGAGCTTGTTTGCGTGGCCCCACAGGAGCTTATTCGCTTGTGCGGCGGCAGGTGCAGATCGATTCCCACCTTCGTAACTGCCCCCCAGCCAAATACGTCATAGATGACTTGATGACGGGTCATAGCCATCGTGACGGTGCTACCACAAACAAGACGTATTAATCGGCCAAGGCTGGCGCCTGGAAAAAAGATGTGCATTTATTCCTTGTTCTGCTTAAACGGCGTCAAATACAGAAACACCGGCACATACGTCTGCTGCGTCTGGTGCTTAGCCTACTAATAAGACGACTTACACGGAGCCTCAGGAGTCAGCACAACTCTATAACGAGACGCAAGGATTACGCACGTCGCGTATTGCCGACTACACCTCACCATCAGGCATTGGATCGTGTAAGGCGGGAAATCAGAAGCAGCTGAAACAATCATGAACGTCGACGATCACGTCATGCCTTCGGGCCAACATTACAGCGCGAGCAATCGCGTCCCTAATATCCAGCAATTTATGGACCAGCTTGATGCAGAAAAGAAGGAGAGAGATGCCGCCATAGACTCCCAGCTAAAGGCAAACAGGTTGCACAAAGAAGTTGAAGCCCATACTGGCTCTGAGAAACCACTAAGGAAAGACTTGCGAACCGTACGAGACCCTGTCACAGGCAAAGATGTTCAGATTCGGGACGCGAAGACGGATTTCAAAGAAGCCGTTGAAAACCCCCAGGTAAGCGCAACGCACTTGAGAAATTGCTTCTGGCGGCAACCGTCTCTGACTTTGGATTGAATTAGTTGTCCATTCCCAATGAGAATTTGGGCAAGGAGGCCACCATTGCTACGTCCTCAACGCAGTCCGGCGAGGAGTACCGGTATGCGCAGGATGTCACCGCCCCCCCGGATCCTGTTCAAGAAGGTTCCACTTCCGACGTGCCGATAAGGAGCGAGAAAACATCCGTTCTATTCTACAAGACACCCTCCGTCAGCTACGAGCCCATGTTTGCCACGTTGGAAAGGAAAGGCAACGTGCTGTGCGCCGGCATCTTCGTCTCTGTCATCGTTGTTGGCAAGTTCTTCGGCGGACGGCTGCTGGGCCTTGTTCCCCTGGGCTTTTGCATTGCCTCGGGCGTGTTCCTGTGGATAAAGGATCTCATTCGCCAAGGGCGGGATCTTGAGTGGTCTAGCGAGCAAGAACGAGGCGAGACTGCGACTGTCAACCTCATCCCAGAATCTGTGGAATGGATGAATACCATGATTGGGCTCATGTGGGGGTTGATTAACCCCGAGATGTTTGCCTCTGTTGCTGACACGTTCGTACAAGATGATGGCCCCCTTTGAATGTAACGTTCTCTGCGTTGCTAATAGACCACTAATAGGTTGGAGGACGTCATGCAAGCCTCTGTCCCGGGCATCGTGGAAAATGTGCGAGTCGCCGATATCTCCCAAGGCAGCAATCCAATCCGGATTCTCAACATGCGAGCTTTGCCAGATAGTCATGTAAAGGATATCAAGGACGAAATCCACAAGGAAAACAAGAAGAAAATGGACAAAGACGAACTCGCTGCAATTGAGCACGCTGGGGAATTTTACAACATGGAAGTGTCCATTGCATACCACGCCAGGCCTTCGGGCGAGGATGTTGCATCAAAGGCCAAGAACATGGGCATGCAGCTTGTCTTCTACCTCGGCATCAAGGGTCTGTTTGGCGTTCCCCTTCCCATTTGGGTCGAGCTCGTTGGTCTCGTTGCCACTGCTCGCATCCGATGCCAGTTAACTCCCGACCCGCCATTCTTGAAGACTGTGTCCTTCACGCTGATGGGGGTCCCTCACGTCCAGGCTGGCTGTACGCCCATGATTGAAAAGGGTGTCAACATCTTGAACCTCCCCTTGATCTCCAATTTTGTGAACTGGGCCATCGGTGCTGCAGCATCCATGTATGTGGCGCCAAAGAGTATGACGCTTGACATGAGCAAAATGTTGCAAGGCGATGACATTAAGAAAGAGACCCAAGCGCTGGGAGTCATGTTCATCCGAATTCATAAAGCTACTGGACTCAGCAAACAAGATCAGAGAGGTAGCAAAGGCGGCGGTTCTGACCCGTACATCACCGTCAGCTGGAGCAAGTTTGGGAAACCTCAGTTTTGCACCCGCGTCATCCAAGATGACCTCAATCCTGTCTTTGAGGAAACATGCGGCCTTCTGGTGACCAGTGACCTCATCAAGGCAGATGAACAGCTATCAATGGAGCTCTGGGACAGCGACCGATCTTCAGCTGATGATGTTGTTGGCAAGGTAGAACTCAGCATTCAAAAGCTCATCCAGCATCCTGGAAAGATGTTCCCCCAGATTTCAAAGCTTCGTGGAGTCAAGGCCGACAGCACTATGCCGGGTGAACTTCACTGGGAAGTTGGCTTCTTCGGCAAGACGCAGTTCCGCAAGGCTCTTCGTACCCACGGAAAGGACTTGAAGCTGCCCAAGGAACTCGTCGATAAGGCCGAATTTCAGGAGGAAAAGGGTACCATCACCAACGAACAAGAGGATGCCGTTGTGCATACTCCTCCTGATCCTCTCTGGCCTTCGGGTATCCTTAGCGTCGTCGTCCACCAAATCGTCGGCCTCGAGCTTGCTAATATCAAGGGGTCGGATGGGAAGCGCAAAGGCAAGGAGTACGAGCCTGCTCGACCCGAGGCGGGTGAGGTAAAGGAAGAGCAAAGTCGAAAACTCCCCAGTTCGTATTGCACTATTCTTGTTAATGATGATTTGGTATACAAGACACGTGTAAAGGTGGTGTCATCTCAGCCCATCTTCAACGCTGGTACAGAGAAGTTTATCCGAGACTGGAGGTCTAGCGTGGTCACTGTTTCGGTGCGAGATTCTCGTAATCGTCAGCACGACCCCTTGATTGGCGTCGTGCCGCTAAAGCTGTCAGACATCTTGCAGACGAGTAGTGAATCAACCCGATGGTACCCCCTTGACGGAGGCATTGGGTTCGGCCGTATCCGAATTTCTATCCTCTTCCGCTCAGTTGAACTCAGGCTTCCACCCCCTCAGCTCGGTTGGGATATTGGAACCTTTGAGTTCCTGTCCGAAGCGATTACAACGACTGGATACGCTCCCGTTTCCAAGGTCAAGCTCAGGCTGAGAACCGGAGGGTCCTCCGCAAGTGTTAAGCGACAGTTTTCCACAAGGGACGCTGATGGCCTCAAGATTGATATTTCTGGCAGTCAGGATGGCAAGATCATGCGTCTCCCGGTTCGCCATCGATACAGATCGCCAATTTTCATTGAATTTTATCCAGCGGGGAGCCGACACGCAGATGCCTACGCCGCCTTGTGGCTGCTGGAGCTTGTGGACGGCGAAGAAAGGGACTTTGATGTGCCGATTTTCAAGTGTGACAACAGCGTCCGCCTTTCGCAGAACTACATCACCCAGGAGAACTACAGGGAGATTCCAGATACGTACATCGAACAAGTCGGCAGAGTCAAGTTCAGGGGCCGCTTTTCCGCAGGCACAGATTCTGACCACATCCGGTTTGTCAGCGACAACGACTCCAGGGAGACAATCGAAAGCTGGGAGGCCTGTTACGCGGAGGGCGTCAGACAACAGGAAGTCCGCGCCGAGGTGCCCCCGCTTGTGCAAAAGCTGCACGACCAGTCGCTCACCCAGGGCCGTGATGTCCTCGCGCAGGCCGACGACAAGGAGAAGGAGAGGTGGATGGCCAAGGATGGCACCGACTGGAGCGGAGCGTTCGGACAAGACCCAAAGCAGCTTATGGCTCGACGAGCTGAGGATCAAGGAGACGGTGAAGAGTACGATGACTTTGATGAGGATGGGGATTATGACGATAACGATGACGACGACGACGACGACGATAATCCCAACCTTGGTATCCACGACGCGGCATCAGAGCCGTCTCACCCGTCTGAGGGCAGTGATGCTGCCCGTCAGTCCATGGACACGGATATCACGAGTGGTAGCGGCGCCTCCCAGACGGGTAGCAGCAAGAATCCGTACAAGACTTACAAGGATTACAAGGGCCATAGCAGGGATTTGCATCGCAAGCACAGAGGCTTGATGCAGTGGCGTCCGATGCGCAACGTCCAGTTTGCCAAAGACGAGGCCAAGTTTGCCTTGAGAAAAGTCACTAAGCTCGGGGCACTTGATGGTCGTGAACCGGATGTGGAAACCGAAGTCTGAGTGAAATGGAAGCGGGCAATGTACTCTGATGATTTATGATTTCTCACGGTTACACGCCTTGTTAGGCCTGTGTACGTCGGCGATGGTTGTGTGTAGTACTAGTACTATTTTTTACCAAAATTCGAATACGAGACTGCATGGTAAACAAGATGGTACTATTGGAGAACAGAAATAAACAAATGCGACGTGACGTGAATCATTATGGAGCCGTCTGCAGCCCCACGTCAATTCGTACAGACAGATGCCGCTTCTCCGTCGATATTCAGCGGCCTATAATTAGAACTTCTCTACATATGGCCTGATATCTAATTCGTGAGTAAACGCGGACCTTGGCTGCGTGTGCAAATGCCAGTAACTTTCAGCAATCTAAAAGCAGTCAACATCACCCGTCGTCCCAGAGCCACGGTTCACTTACAGCCTCGGCAGCAATCTTCCCATCCTCCACACCATTGTTGGCCGTACGTTCCTTGCCCCAGGGGGTATCGATAACGCCGTCGATAATGGCCAGAGCGACATGCACGCCCTGAGGCCCGAATTCCCGGGCGAGGGACTGCGTGATGGCCCTCTGGGCGAACTTTCCCGCCGCGAAGGTGGTGAATTTGGCGGAGCCTCGGATGGAGGCCGTGGCCCCGGTCACAAGAAGACTGGGAGGGTGAGGAGACGACGAGGCAGCATCAAGGAGTTGGGGGAGCGTCTTTTGGGCAAAGTAGAACAAGCCGTTCCTGGCAGCGGTGTTAGCAGATTGCCCAGAAAAGGATTCTCGAGTCTATTACAACAAACGCCATGGCCGGCCAGAACCTCGCGGCCCATCTAGAACAGCATCAACAGCTCCTCGACTTACGCGGCGGTCCCCAAGCTAGTATCCAAATCTTCAACCTTCAACTCCAAAAACGGCTTATACGCGAACCCGGCATTCGCGTTATACACGGCCGCCGCCAACTTGTGCCCCTGGAGGTCCTTCTCAATCTGGGCAAATGCACCGTCTACGGAAGCAGGATCCGAGGCGTCCGCCGTGTATCCATATGCCGAGCCGCCCGCAGCGCGAATCTCCTGCACAATCGGCTCGTAGTTGGCCGATTTGCGGGCGAGGAGGACAACGGGATATGTTTTGGCGAAGCGGAGGGCGACTGAGGCTCCAGTGCCGGAGCCTGCGCCGGCGACGATGGCGTAGAACTTGGACATTTTTGATCCGAGGCGTTTTGGGTAAAAGGGAAAGAAAATAGTTGCTGCTCAGGAATAGCGTCTGCGGCTGTCTCTGGTGTTGAGCATGGTGCTCGGGCTTGAGAACTAGTTATATACCGGTTGATTCCCTGGGTGTATTGCTCAACCGAGTTGGGACTGACGCCATAGTTGATTAGAAAGCAGAGATGAGGAGATGGAGGGTCGACGACTGGCTGTGACCTGCGCGTTGATTCCAAATATATGGAGATTGGGCATTAGGCCATTGATAAATGAATGATGAGATGCGGTAGACATTGTTGAACATGGACGTTTTTTTCTTCTTGGAAATATTCTCGTTTGGGTGACTGAGGGTTAGGGTCGAAAGTGAGCATGCTCAGTCACACAGTCAGTCAGTGTGCAGCTTTCGAGGGGTTGTCGAGAAATGAAGAGCTTTCGTTTTGGCATGTGCTTGAGCCTCGAGGACAATGAGTGGCTTTTAAACCGCAGGGACATTGAAATGCTCAAAATGGTTCATTTCATTGACATTCTCCTCCTTCCTCTTACAGCCCGCCGGTCTTCGACTCTTGCGGCTGCTGGTGAGCGAAAAGCCTGTGTGATTTGGTTAGTGTGACTCTGACGACCTTGCGCCTCTGCGAAAGGAGCTGCCATCCTCGATTGAGGAAGGGCTAAATTAGCAGCAAAAGAAATGAAAATGAAATACAGTTTGGTCGGAAGTGCCAGCTGGCATCTCGGCCTCTTGTGCCGCCAGGCATCTTAAAACTGGGCGCGCTAAGGCAGGATGAAAGCAGCTGGCGCCTGCCAAAAATACCCTATTGGCCCCTGCGCGCGGAAGGTGCCACCAAAGTCTGCTCTATCCGACTCCAACTTCGCTATCACACGCTGCCATCCAACTCTACATGGTTGCGTCTGCATCAACTCCTGGCCTCTAGAGTCTACAGCCTTTGCGGTAAAATGAGCCGATAAAATTTCTACTCAGCTGGAGTGAGACTCGCCTCATCTACGATAAGACTCTTTCTACTCGCAGCCTTGCACCTGGTGTAATGGACGACACAAACTCGGCACTTCGCGTGTCGCTTCAACCGAAGAAACCACCTATTTGGACGAAATATGGCGAGAGATTCAGTGTCAGCAACTCATCCAGCAGTCTTCCTTCGCGCCAAGCAACCATAGAGCACTATTGGAATCGTGAAGCCACGCGTGTCGCTGCACAGAATGAACAGGACGCAGCCAGTGCTGGCCATTCACCATCGCTTGGTCCGAGGATCGCCGTCCTGCTTCCCGTGTCACCCTCACCAAGCAAAGCATACCCTGGCCCCAAACAGGAGCCTGAAAACGAAGTCCCTTTACCCAACCAGCTGGAACTCCCCAAACGAGTCAAGAAAAATGTAAGTCTCCTGTTCCAATCTCCTGGGCAAGACACTGCCCAGTCTAGCGCGACGCCTCCGCCGTCGTCAACTTCAACACCAAGTTCGTACAGTCGCGGGCGACCAAAGGGATGGAAACGTGGCATGTCATACGCCGCCATGCGCGGAAATACTCCCCCAACATGGAAAACAGTTCGCTCTCCTCGGCAATCTCGCACCAAAGCACCACAGCCAGGCTTTGCGCGCAGACCTGGACGGCCGCCGAGACCCCGTTCACCACCCCCAAAGGATCTTTATCATAAAGCTAACCCGCACTTTGTCAACTTTCTATGCGAGTGGGATGGATGCAAAGCCGAGTTGCACAATTTTGATACCTTGCGGAGGCATCTTCACATTGTTCATCAGCAAAACGGCAAGTGGCCATGTAAATGGGCGCATTGCGGATTGGACGCCTGCGCAGATGCTCGACAGTGGCGGTCTCATTTGGAGGATGCTCACCTGACTCCGTTTCGATGGCATGTAGGCGATGGGCCGAGTAACAGCGGTGGAATCCGTGCCGTGCTGCCCGACGATGCACAAGACGAACTTCCAGATTTCCTAATGGGCTCGGATGGGCAACAAGTGACGCCATCTGTCAAGAACCAACAGATAGAGGACTTTGCAACGTGGCGGGGAAATCGCCGAAAACTTAAGGAACTGTTGATCCAACGAGACCAGAATCTACCGGATGAGTCTTCTGAATCATCTGGGGAAACGGACTGACACTGGGAGGCAAATTAAGGAAACCACACATTCAAAGCACACTTCGTTAGCGCACCACATCTCGTGATGGGCCGACAAAATCGGCGTCCAGGTGCAATATGATGTGCAAGACGCCGGCACTTGTGATTCCTGACAAGAAGAGGAGAGAAGGACTCTTGTGGCTCGCTCGAGGCTGACGATGCCCAGGATGTTGACTTGACTTGATACTGTTACAACCCAGAGGTTGCTACAGACCCCAAAGCCACCATTGTGACTTTGCCAAAGTGAGCAGAAGCTTATGACCGCAACCTGCCACATATGATATATTGTACATGGCGCGTTTTCTAATGCGTATCATAGGCCAGGATAGGGGATGATCTGGCGCAGCCGTTGTGTCAGGGTAACAACAAAGCCTGAATGGTGCTATAGAGAAGCTCTATTCCATAGAGAACCGCGGCTGTCTTGTTTCCTATCCCAGTCAACGAGCCAGGGAAGCCGAGGAGTTCAGAATATATATGGTTCCAATGCATTGCGTCAAATGCTGTCTCAGCAGCGTGTTCATATGAGTTCAATGCTGATGACAAATGGGTCACCATAGGTAATCCGAGGCTCGATGACATCCGCTGAGGCAGTCACTGCCTGGGTAGTCAAACTTGAAGTGTCATCAACATACTGGGCTGGCCAGGCTGCCATGGCATCTGACAAGGCTTGCGAGCCTGTGGCACTGCAACGAACTTGTGTAGCGGAGTCCCAGGCAGGCAGGTCCAGGACTAGGCAGTCTAGCGCAGCTCAAAGATGGAGGGCTTGGTTCAGCGGACATGTTTCCGTTGAGACTCATTGCTAAGAACCACTCGGGTTTTATTGAATATCACCAAGCACTCACAGCCAGAGACACTACACTCTGAACATCCCTGAGGCTTCAAGACATGGGAAAGGCAGCCCCAACGACCGATTACGGCCAAGATGGGGCTCGAGTGAGGTGGACAGGCAAATTCAGTTCAGTCGCATCCCGACAGCACAGAGCCGGAATGGACATTTTAGCAGGTCAAGCCGGGGAAGCTTGCCTCCGTTTGGAAGCTCGAAAGTGGTAACTGCAATTGACAAATGGCAGATTGATTGATTGATTGCAAATGCAGACGTGGGGGAAAAAGCGGTCCGATCGGTGGAACGAGGGACAAGACAAGCCCGACGCAATCATCCGCAACGCATGGACTGTTAGGTAGGCAAAGCTCTCAGCTCTGCGCGGAGTAAGACGAAATGGAAAGATTCGCATGACGACAAACCAACCAGACGCCTTGTCCGGTCCAACACCAACACCAATACCAAATACGTTAGCTATTGCTCCTCGATTATGCATATTCGTCGCACTGTTCTACCAAAAGTCGTCTGCTGCTGATGCTTATTGAAAGGCTCCTGTAGGGTTGAAGGTGTGGTTTGGGTGTTATTCCTTGTGGCAATCTTGCCTTGCATAAAAGACGCACCCCAACCAACCAGCAAAGGCCGCGACTCAGCCATTTGGATCCGTCCGCCGAACGCTTGGAACATGGAACGGTTCGATGACGGGATGACACCGGGTCCACAGCCCTAGGTACTCCGTACTTGCCTAGATACCTACTCCGTCCGTTCTGGAGCGCATATGTGGCCAGTCTAGCATCAAGCATTAGGTAAACATGGAAGTGAGAAGGGGCTGGGGGAGAGGGAAGGGGCCAGCGCGTTGCCTGGAGGTTCTTTATTACCAGACAATACATGGGCACTTTACGTTCCGTATTGTACAGTACATTCCTTCGGTGGTAATCGGCCGAGACCAATAGAAGTTTGTTAACTCGATCCTCGTTGCCAGCCAGAAATGTTGAGTCCATGGTCTGGCTTTTGGCTTGACTCTAAGCACTTGGGAGACCCACTGGGCCAGGGCGTCTCAAACACCTCACATTAATTCACTACTAGTACTTCGTAATAGGTAGTAGTCTCCAAGTGGCCTGCGCCGTTCAGGCTGACGATTCACTGGCCAGTGACCAGTGGCCAGTGGCCAGTGCTGAATATTGAAGACTCCATCGACATTGAAGTCTGGACTGCATCTGGTCAACTGGCGTCTTCCAGTGTGGTGTCTCCAGCGGTGTCTCCAGTGGTGTGTGTCCTCAATGCTCAAGCCAAGTCAGGTCCGGTCCCACTTGACGCTCCCCGACTAGACCAGACTGTGAGCACGCTGATCCAGTCAATCCAGCGCGGATTGACCTTAATTTAGCATGTATGTACGGAGTACTAGTGGGTGTGTGTACTACAGCCAATGGCACCGGACAGGGGCGTGATACGGCCGTCTGATGGTTGTGGTGCGGCTGTAGAGCAAGACGCCAGCAGCGGCAGCACATGCGGCAAGCAAAACATCGATTCAATGTTGAGCTCGGATTGAAGGCAGGGTCTGGTCAGTAGTCAGTGGTCAGTGGTCACTGACTCACTGGTGCTTGCTGCGGCAGAGGACCAGTTGACGGGTGCCAGTACTATTGAGTCTGGTATTGACGGCTGCCCCTGCCCACCCGTACGTACATGCATGTGTACCTAGTGTTACTCCGTATTGCTTACCAGATTAACACCACACTTGAATCGTCTTCGCAGCACCGCCGACATGGACCGCTGCCATTGACTGTCTCTCTCCGTCACCACGCACCCACCACCGCCGCCACGACATTCACCTCCCTCTCTGCCTCTCAACTCCCCTCATCTCATCTCGAATTGTCCGTTTCCTTCGCCCATCCCCCCCTGTGCAACACAAAGAAGGCCCTCCACCCCAGCGTCTTTTCTTTGTTCCTCAGCCTGAATTGCGGACAGACCATGGCATCGACTGATTGATTCGGCTCCTTACTAATCGTCCATCGTCCGTCGTCAACCGTCACCCGTCACCCGCCTCCCGTCTCCCGTCTCCCGTCACCAGGCCACGCCATGCCCTCATCCAAGGGCTCAAATGGCTCCGGTGCGCAGGTGAGCCACCGTCTCCGAAACTTCTTTCGCATGAACAGCGCCGCCAGCAGTGGGAGTGAAAAGGACAAGGCCGCCGCCAACAATGCATCCCGCACCTCGGCCTCCAACAATGCTGCTGCCTCCGACATGCCTGGCCCCAAGCCCTCCCGCCATACCAAATTCTTCAGCAACACCGTCGGCCGACTCCGCGCCCACACTTCGGCCAGCGAAGGCAATCAGCTCGAAGAGGCCATGAGCCCTACTGCTCACGCCAACCCTTACTTTGCCCACCAGGGCCAACCGGGCCTACGGCATCACAATGAGGGCTCTGTGCCGCCTAGCCCGCCGGACACTCCCGAATTGAAGGTTAGCGGCCCCGATGGCATTCCCGCCGACCAGGCCACGAGCGAGACCAAGGAGGAATTGGCTCGCCGTCTGCGGAGGGTTGCTAGTGCCCCCAATGCCCAGGGCTTGTTTGCCAGCGCCGAGTCAAGCTCAGTTCCCGCTCTGCCCATTGGTATACCCGCCGCCGAGCGACCTGCAACCGCCGAGCTCGGCAAGGATCCCCTTGTTGCCGACTCGGAGAGCGGCTCGATTGGCCTTGCTCAGTCTCGGTCCGAATCGTCCAAGAGCGACAGCCATGCCATTACCGGCGAGGACGTCCTCTCGGCATTGCCAGCACCTAGTACTTCCTTGGCTTTCCGGAGGACGTATAGCTCAAACTCTATCAAAGTCCGCAACGTCGAGGTTAGTCCTGCCAGTTTTGACAAGATTAAGCTCATTGGAAAGGGCGATGTTGGCAAGGTGTATCTTGTGAGAGAAAAGAAGAGCAGCAGGCTTTATGCTATGAAGGGTACGTGTTGTCAAAAAGCTCACCCCAATTTCAAGCCAAACCACGCTGACAGGTTGAGTCTTAATAGTTTTGAGTAAAAAGGAAATGATTAAGCGAAACAAGATCAAGCGGGCTCTTGCCGAGCAGGAGATTCTGGCAACCAGCAATCATCCCTTCATCGTCACGCTCTATCACTCATTCCAGTCTGACGAGCATTTATACCTGTGCATGGAATACTGCAGCGGTGGAGAGTTCTTCCGAGCTCTGCAGACTCGCCCTGGGAAGTGCATTCCCGAAGACGACGCTCGTTTCTATGCTGCTGAAGTTACAGCTGCACTCGAATACCTTCATCTAATGGGCTTCATTTACCGCGATTTAAAACCTGAGAGTATGATGAATCCCGTACCTTTTTTTTTTTTTTGCACCTCGGCGTGCCATTTGCGACCCCCCCCCCCCCCCCCCCTTCTAAGTCTACCGACTAACTCTATTGTGTACGCAGATATTCTGCTTCACCAGTCCGGCCACATTATGCTCTCAGATTTCGACCTGTCCAAGCAGTCCGATCCTGGTGGCAAGCCCACCATGATTATCGGAAAGAACGGTGCCAGGACAGACGCCCTGCCTACGATTGACACCAGATCATGCATCGCGAATTTCCGTACAAACTCATTTGTTGGCACGGAAGAATACATTGCTCCCGAGGTCATTAAGGGTTCCGGGCACACGAGCGCTGTTGACTGGTGGACGCTGGGCATTCTGATCTACGAAATGCTTTACGGCACGACGCCATTCAAGGGAAAGAATAGAAACGCTACTTTTGCCAACATTTTGCGCGAGGATATTCCATTCCCTGACCATGCAGGGGCGCCTCAAATCTCAAAGTATGTTCAACCCAGTCGTCGTTGCCGCGTCAACTTATTGACTTTGTGTATCACACAGCCTCTGCAAATCGTTGATTCGAAAGCTCCTCATCAAGGACGAAAACCGGAGATTAGGAGCTCGGGCTGGCGCATCCGATATCAAGGCACACCCGTTCTTCCGCTCAACTCAATGGGCTCTCATTCGTCACATGAAGCCACCAATCGTCCCCAATCCCACCAAGGGAATCGACACAGTCAACTTCCGAAATGTCAAAGAGAGCGAAAGTGTGGATATCAGTGGATCAAGACTCAAGGGGGTGCCGCTAGACAGCGGACTGGCAACTCCAGGAGCCGAGATAGAGGATCCCTTCAGCGAGTTCAACAGCGTCACACTACATCACGATGGTGATGACCATCACCAACACATTGTTCATCATCCTTCTGTCAACCAACAAGTGAGCGCTTCTTCATAGTGATGGGGGCAGCACACTCTCTCAGCTTGACTGCATCATGGGTATGGGCGAGGTGCTCATTCGTTCCCTTAGCATTTGGTATTTAGGATGGAAGAGAGTGTTTGACATGGCAGTACTGTTTTTTCCCCCTTGGGGCGGGAGGGGTGTTTGTTGACATATTTCGCTGCGGTGCGCTCGCGTTGTTTCTGCATTCTCCTGAGCCAAACATTTTTATTTTATTTTTGGCCATTCTTTCATGGTTTTCAGCATGTACTACAATGAGAAGAAGAGACGGACTCGTGGCTTTGGCGACTGGACCACTCATTTGACGTTAGCCTAGCGGCAGCACCGACTGGGCTAGAAGTGCCTGGCTATCTCGTTATCGCCTACGCTCTTGTCTGTCGGGCTGATCTTTTGGTGGTTTTTCTTTCTTTCTTGTTTCTTTTTTCTTTTTCTTTTTTTTTTGTTGCACAGAGAAGCGGCGTTTTACCTGTGATTATTGTGGGTTCTATTTGGCGTTATGGGAGGGAAGCGGTAAAGAGCAAAGTTTGATGTATACTGTCACTCAGCCATGAAAGTTAACGTCTAAGCTTCACAGATAGACCAAGGAAGTCTTTTAGTCTCTTATCTCGACCAAGAAAACGAAATTTTTACAATTTTTACGCGTTGCACTCGTTCAAGATGATGAGTGTCTTTTTTCCACGTCTGGCGTCTTGGGGTGTAGAGGGCATTGGTCATATGCACGTGTAAATGATACACATGACCCATTTTGACGACATGTGAACTTTGAATGCAATGCCGCTGTCACCCACCTTGCCATGGAGCTTTCATACACCCGAGAAAATGCGTACAATCTTGTGTATGTTATTTCCCCCCCAGTGGTACAATGTGCGATCGCATGATGTGAGCTGGGGCATGTCCGACCCTATGGTGCGTCGTGTCGTGCCTATCATGTGTTGCGGTGTAGATGGGTAGAGAAACGAAAAAAAGACAAAAAAATCCCGGCTCAAAAGGCATACAACATGGCCGGTTTCCCCCATTGCAAAGGTGGTAAAATGGCGACTCTTGAATTCATCGCCATCACCCAGTCGTAGAGTCAATAGCGGCGGAACGCCCGTTACCACTTCCCAAGCCATGTCCCGACAAGCTTACATGTCCCGCCGCGAAGACGGCGTCTCAGCGCCGTGCGCGCCCTCCTCATCACCAGGCTACGTGCTCGAGTGGTCTGCGAGAGACTCCCGCGCCCAACGGCACCGCCGTATCCTCCCGAGCGTCGAAGAGCTCCGCGCCGAACTGCTAGCGGGCGAAGGCGGCCGGACCCAGGGCCGCATCCTCGTCCTCCGGGCAGGCCGCGTCGACGGCGCCGTGCGCGAAGCCCTCGTCAGCGTAGCCCGCGTCGACGGCGGGTTCATAGACGCTCACGCCGCGGGGACGCCGTACCGGCCGCGGGGCGGGAGACGC
This sequence comes from Metarhizium robertsii ARSEF 23, assembly GCF_000187425.2. Lineage (NCBI taxonomy): Eukaryota > Fungi > Ascomycota > Sordariomycetes > Hypocreales > Clavicipitaceae > Metarhizium > Metarhizium robertsii. Next base: position 3,653,591 of record NW_011942160.1, on the reverse strand, counting down.
ACATGGTGGTGGACCTGCGCGTATCCCGAGGTTGCCGCCGGCGAGGGCCAGGTGCCGCTGTACAGGCCCGGCGACGGGCAG
>NW_011942160.1:3653242-3653410 GCF_000187425.2 Metarhizium robertsii ARSEF 23 | reverse complement strand
CATGGCCGCGCTCGAGTCCAACCTCGACGAGGCGAGGCGCCTCTCCGGACCGGGGGGGAGGCAGCTCGGCGCCGCGGGCGCGGCGGCTCGGCGTGGGCGGATCTGATGCGGCGCCTGGAGATGAGGGTGCGCCTCGGGCAGCAGGCGATCGGTGCCGAGGCGTCTCCG
>NW_011942160.1:3653061-3653182 GCF_000187425.2 Metarhizium robertsii ARSEF 23 | reverse complement strand
GGGCGGGGTGGTGCTGCCCGTGTCGGCGGTGGCGAGCATCCTCGCCATAGGGGGCGACTACGGGCCCGGGGGCGAGAGCTTCTGGGTGTTTTGGCTGTCGAGCTTTCTTGCGCGCGTGCTG
>NW_011942160.1:2924780-2924844 GCF_000187425.2 Metarhizium robertsii ARSEF 23 | reverse complement strand
CGCAGGACGTCGCGGTCGTACTGGGCGCGGCGGGAGGCGTCGGAGAGGACGGTGTGGGGTTTGG
>NW_011942160.1:2921228-2924739 GCF_000187425.2 Metarhizium robertsii ARSEF 23 | reverse complement strand
ACGGGAGGCGTCGGAGAGGACGTTGTAGGCTTCGGAGAGGAGGGAGAAGTTTTGGGCGGCGCCGGGCGAGGGGTTCACGTCCGGGTGGTGCGACTTGGAGAGCAAGTAGAAGGACCTGCGGGTTGTTGTTTTGTTTCTGGTTGGCCTTTTGCGTCTTGTCTTTTGGACGTGGGAAGCTAGGGGGAGGGGGAGGGGGAGGGGAGCTCAACTTTTTGATTTCGCCGGGCGAGGCATCGTGGTGGATGCCCAGGCGCTCGTAGTGATTCTGCTTGGCAAAGTCGGATGCTCTGGTGAGGGAGGCGTGGAACCGGCGCAGGTGAGCGGTGGGGGATGCGCCGTGCAGAGTTAGTGGTTGGGCCGCGAGGGCGCGACCTGCAGCGAGACGAAGTGGCATGCCTCGTGCTTCATCACGATTTCTGTCCTGGTCCTTTTTTTTATTTGTATTTTTTTCGGTGGTTGTGTGCTGCGTGAATGTCGGTGGGCGGTTCGGTGGTGATGAAGGAAGGACGTTGGAGTCGTGTGTGGTCAAGGCAGGGTGGCGGCGGGTGGTGAGGTCATGGCGGGTGCTTTTGCCGGCCCGGAGACTGAGACTACGGCATGCAAGGTTATATGTATGTCCGGAGAACACCACCAGACGATACGATACGACTTGCGGCGTCAAAGTTGAAGTACAAACAAGTGCGCAATGGATAATTTATTTTGTACTCTACAACCGTGTCAATCCTGAAAATCTAGACTAGTGTTGTTCTATTCAGCTGCCATGTGGAAAAAAAAAAAAAAGGTGTGCATGCAATGCTGTCTAATAACCAAACGCCATAACCTACGACCCAATCGGCCGCCGCATGGGGTGCGCCTCCGTGTTAAACACCCATTCGTCGAGATTGATCACATCTTCGTCTTCAAAAGTAAGAAAAAAGTATTTAGTTGTTTCCGCAAGCCAGAATGTCTGCCAAAGTCAGCTCCATACATCAAACTACTCATCAACTTGGGGAGCGCAAATACTCACCTCCATGGAATCAAGCTTGGCACTCCCGTGCATACTCGCATCCTGAATGGAAGCAAACGCCAACTCCGTCTCTGTCTCCTTGACTATGCCCTCCCACATTCGCCATGCCGCGTCGCGCCAGACAGGATCCCCCGTCACGCGCCACATGTAGAAGACGCTTTCAATGCCTTCCGGTCTCAGCATGTACCTCCCGTCGTTGATCCGAAGAAACCCGCCTGGCAAATTCTTGCTGCTGCCTGCGGAGAACCTATCTTGTTCGTAGGGACACGGCTGGTCCATATTTTCGCACTTGACCAGCTCAGTTCCTTCGGGCATGATGTTGGTCGGGAATGAGTCGTAGCCCCAGACGCAGCCCGCGGTGAGGCGAGCGGCCAGGTCGACATAGTCGTTGCGTCCGACGAGCTTGCCGGCGAGGGCGTACATGCCGCCCACAAAACAGGTTAGATGCTGCATTTGCGCAGTGCTTTCTCGCTTGCCCGTAAAGGTATCCAGGTTGCCTGACATGAGGATGTCCTCGTCCTTGGGCGTCATTGGCTTGAAGAGCAGCTTGTCTCGGCCGGCATCCAAGGACAGGATTGTCATCTCGACATATTCCGGGTCCAGTCCGCCGAGCAGGGCGTGCATCTTGGGGAGGTACTCGTACTGCGAATCGGCGCCAGCTCCGAAAGTGAAGAAGCCATCCTTAATGGTGCCCTCGCGGAAATTCATATCCCATGGCCACAGACCGGGGGCCTTGGTGTGGTTCTGATTTTCATAAAAGAACTGCTTGACACGTTCCGTGGCATCGTAGTACTTGGCGTCCCCGGTGATTTGGCTGAGACGAGTGAACTCGACGCAGAGCGATCCGCTGGCGGCGCCGGAAATGCTGGTGTCGCCAAGGGTCTCTCCGTTCTCGGCCTTGGTGTAGCTGAGCCAGTGAGTCGGTAGGCGGTTCGGCGTGTCAAATGCCATGTACAGCGCATCGCCAAGCTCCACGGCCTTCTTTAGTAGTACCTCCTCTCCCGAGAGGTCGTAGGCCGACAATAGTCCACCCAGATATCGAATCGTTACCTCAAACACGTTGATTTTACTGCCGTCGGTCTTGGACCAGTTAATCTTGGCAACCTCCCTCACGGCATGGCGGAAATCATCCTTTAAGCCTAAAATCCATAACGAGTCGAGGGCGTCGACCAGCTGGGCTGACCACCCCGAAAAAGTAGTCTTGCCCTTTCCCGAGAGCGGCATCAGCTCATCCTTGCCCCACGCGTATTGCTTGTACGCATTCCAGCTCTTGACGAAGGCCTTTCGCACAGCCTCCCTCCGAGACTTGGAAGTATCATGGTTGTCCTCGGAGGCTGCTCGGGCTTGTACCCGAGGCAAGGTCTTTGGTCTTCCCGAAGGTAGCGGGACTGTCTTGTTCGGTGGGAAGTAGATCTTGGCCTGGCTCCAGTCAATCGTGCTGGGGACGTAGTCAATGGAACTGCCGCTAGGGGACTTGAACGGCAGGCGGGAGGGGTTGAAGCCCTGCCAGAGGATGATGGCCAGCAGGAAGAAGACGGCGAGGGTGATGTAGCGCCGGGCGGGCAGTCGTCCTTGGAGGCTCAGCATGGCGGGAGCATGGTTTGCCAGACTCTGTCTGGTGGTCCAGCCGACAAGGACGGACGTTTGGAGGCGAGGATTCGGGTTCGTTGACGGACGAGTCGTGGTTTGTGAGAAGTCAAGTGGTAGGAAGGCAAGGTCTTGGAGGTTGCTTGTGGACAATACGGAAGAGTGTCGGGCAGACAGCACTTGACCGTCCTCCGACGCCAAAGCACGAGCATAGCCCGACGGGCTCGCTCCATGCTCTATACTGGATACGGAGCGCGAAGTACGGAGCTCGGAGTAGATCAGGGTTAGACAGGGTTGGACGGGGCTGGTGAGGGCCGGTCAGGGCTCGTCAAGCATGTTGTAACTTACATGGGCAGGTGCCTGGTGGATGCTTCCGTTTGGAAGCCATCATTGGCTGGTCATTGGCTAGCATCAAGCCATGGTCTGTTCCCCAGGCCAGCCGTGTCTAAAGTTGGCAGTTCATCCCTGAGTCGTCAAGGACTCAATGTGCCGCTAAAGTCTGTTACGTGGATAATATCCAATAGGAACTTAATAACCAAGCAGGTACTGTTGCATAACATGATAACTAATTAGGCTGTTACAGGTGGTTTCAGGTAGATAGATCACATAATATCTAATAGGAACCTAATAACTAAGCAGGTACTATTGCATAACATAATAACTAATTAGGCTGTTACAGGTGGTTTCAGGTAGATAGATTACATAATATCCAATAGGAACCTAATAACCAAGCAGGTACTGTTGCATAACATGATAACTAATTAGGCTGTTATAGGTGGTTTTAGGTAGATAGATTATATAATATTTAATAGGAACTTAATAACCAAGCAGGTACTATTTGTAACAGCTAAGGTTCCTAAGGGATAAACTAGTTATAATTTATATTAGCAGAATAACTAGGGCAGTTAATCTAAGCAG
>NW_011942160.1:2879596-2912887 GCF_000187425.2 Metarhizium robertsii ARSEF 23 | reverse complement strand
ACTTTTAAGAATTAAAATTAATAAGCTTAAAAAATAATATTAAAAAAGTTATAATTATAAAAAAACTAAATAAGGTAATAAGAAATATAAAATAAAAAAAAGAAATAAAAAGCAAAATTAAGAAGAATATTATAAAGCTAGTTAATAAAAAGTAGCTTTATACCATAGTTTTCCCCCTTATTACAGAGGGATAATAAAAATATATATTATTTAATATTAAAGTGCTAAGCTTTCTGTACGAAAAGTACATATATACCCACTTGATTATCATGATAATAAAAGTCGCCAAGACTGCACAGGTAAATATCAGCACCTTAGCGCACTCGAAGAGACGGAGAACACTGGACAGTCACTGCGCCGCTCCAATCGTCTGTTGCGCTTGACTCCCATGTTTGTCAAAATCAATTGATATTTCCAAAGCGGCGACCCAAAATTAATCACACACATTCACCCACACAGCCTTATAGGATGCCCTACCCGGCTGCACTTCACGTCACACGACTTCGTCCTGCAACACCTGCAACAGATTTCAGCCCCTGACCCAACATGGATTTGTTCCCCACTGATCGGGGCTGCCTGGATATTGATCTCAGGGGGGCTCTGTTGTACGTGGCACATTGTACATATGTACATATGTCGATATGCTGTACGGAGTACATACATAAGTACATTGAAGTACTAGTGCTCACGCGAGCAGACAGATCGACTGGAGACCCGCTTTGATTGGGTAGCTGGGCACGCGACACCTTCACATTGATGTCAACCAGGTGTAACGAATGGCTGCTGTAATAACTATCAACTACTATTTCTTTTTTCCTTTTTTTTTGAAACATCTTAATGAGTGTTTGCGAGTTGGTCATAAATCAAATTCTACCAGTCTGAGACCACAACCACAAAAGTCCAATTTTGGCCAAGCCTTTTTCTGTCTTGGTAGGCTGCGAATCTTGCCTGCGCATTGTTGGCTCTATAGTTTGCACTCTTCACTCGAGGCTGCCCGTCCAGATCCTTCTTTAGTGGCGAGTTCCCCCGCCTAAGAAAAAAAATGACTGCCTCTAAACATGCCGCCTGTACAGTTGCTCGTTCACTCCTACCACACCTCTGTCTAGGCATGCAGCCCCTTCTGCGACCCAAAAAAAGATCTGCCATCAGTATCAAAGCGGCTTGTCCTGGGTGTCGATGCCGCGGGTCGAGTGTCTAAAAACTATGTGGGCAGTCTCAGATTCAGCCCACTGCCTTCTCTTCGGTTTCGACAACGTCAAAAATCCTCGACGTCTGTCCATAGGAATGTGTCGTAGCTTTGATCGTCATCCCAATCGTAGCCACTTGTCCACAAGACCTCGCTCGCTTAGAGGCCTGGTCGGTCCTCAAAGTCCTGCTAAGCCTTGCAGCGGCAAGTACTCAAAATTCGAGTGCTCTAGGTTGTCACGCAGTTCCTCGCCGCTAATTCCAATCGACTTCTCTCTAGCTCCAGTTGTTACTCAGTCGTAGCCGCCGCCAATCTGACTATGAAAGGCAGTGCTGACGCTCTTCTCGTCGTCATCGTATCGTCTGCCAAAGCCACTGCCCGGTGCTATCCGGCCATTGCTCTCGACATATTGCTTGAGTCTGTCGCTTTGCGTATATGAGACCGGCCGCATTCCCGTGACTGCATCATGCAACCCAGATCCCAAGCTGACGCCGCCTTGACTGACCCCCTTACCCCCAATAACACTGGTGGTCGTGTCTGTAAGTTCCGAGTTGGCAACGCTCTCGCCCGCGATGCTCTCCGTTGCACGGCTGCGTCCTTTGTTGCCTCGGCCAGGCACTCCTGGCAGCCCAGGCCACTGTTCTGGCGTGAAGCTGGAAAACATGGGAGGGAACGCAGAGTTGAGAGCAGCACCCCCAAAAGCGGAGCCTTGGATCGAGGACACATCATCAGGGATGTACGACATCATAGATCCAGAGTCAAAGTCCCGGCCTGGAGTTGCGCTGCCGTTGAAGCGTCCATTAGTGTATCCAGCAGTGCCGTACTGAGACTGATAGTTGTTCTTCTGACGGAAGCTGACCTTGGGTCGGCTAAACTGCAATAGACAGGCTTGGAGATTTGTGAGAGGGCCCTCGACGAAGCACTTGCGATCCTTGAAGTGTACAAGCAGATTGTGCCAAAGCTCGTGTTTCGAAAGCACCTTGGGGTTGCCTAGAATTACCAGACCATACTTGGCTCGGGTAAGTGCAACATTCAGACGGCGAGGGTCTGACAAGAAACCAATGCCCTGGTTCTCGTTGGAACGAACACACGAGAGGACAATAAAATCCTTCTCGCGACCTTGGAATGCGTCGACAGATGCGACTTCAACCTCCTTGTAGTATTCCTTCTTGAATGAACCCGAATTCTGCATGGTAGTAACAATATAACTTCTCTGGCCTTCATACGGAGTAATGACACCAATCTCCGATGGCTTGACACCAGCTTTGAAGAATCGAGTCACGGTCTTTTCCACATTGGAAGCTTCGGTGCGGTTGAGATAGGAGGTTCCCGAGGTGGAAATTTCCTCGTTGCCGAGATTCGACCAGAACATCATGGGGGTTTCTGCAATAGGCCAAGGGAATTCTACATCCCTTCGCAGACGTTGCTCATGAGTGATGCCGTTTTGCAAGCTACCGTCGTAGAACATATTTGAAGGGAACTCTGAAAGACATGGGTGCATTCGGTACTGCGTAGTCAGTCGAATAGGTGCAAGCTGGAGTTTGATCAATCGCTCAAATAGAGACTGGTTAAGACCAGCTTTTGCAGCCTTCTTGTTCATAATGACAGGTCCAAGCTGTTTATGGTCCCCAACAAGAACGACTTGCTTGCAGCCAAGAACCAATGGAATCATACACTCAGGCTCCGCAGACTGTGTAGACTCATCGATAAGCACATTTCGAAACTTCATCTTGGACAAGCGAGGGTCGCCTGCACCAACACAAGTGCAGCAAACAACGTCGGCATTGTTGAGAATTTCTCGCTCGGCTGCTTTCGTGAGCTGCTTAAACTTTTTCTCATCTTGGCTTGAAAGTTCTCCAACGTCATTCTTGAGCTGTGAGAGCTTGACAAGCTCGCTGTTATGCTCTGACAATCTAACCTGCTCGTGCAAGGCCAGGAAGCTGACAGAGGACTCGACATCCTCTCTCGACTTAGCCGTAAGTCGGACGACCTTCAGGTTAGTATTGTGAATTCGTTCGCAAAGCTGGTCAACAGCGACGTTGGATGGTGCACAGACGAGTACTTGATTGCCGCTCATCTTGGCAAGATGATAAATGATAGTTGCGGATGTCACCGTCTTTCCGGTCCCGGGGGGTCCTTGAATAAGACTCAACGGCTTCTGCAAGACAGACTTGATGGCGTCGATTTGACTTTGGTTGAGTTCAGGAAGTCCAGGAACAGACCACTTTCTAGGTAGCCTCGACTGCACCGGCTGAAGCTGAACCTCGTGGCCCAAAAGGGTGTGGAAGATGTAGCCAGAAACACTCATGTCATCGACAGCAAACGTCTTCATGGCCAACTGCATGCGATCATATGACGTTGCCTTCCAGACATAATCCGCAGAAAAATTATGAGATAAATCGGTAGGCACGAGCTTGTCGTTTCCAGTCTTGCGCAATTCTAAGCCAACTTCATCGGACTGGCTGTTTGGGATCTTGATGACATAACCAACACCTTCCCACGGCTCCCGAAGCTCACCATTGTATCGAAGCCTCATTTCATCACCAACCGCGAGCTTGACATCTCCGGATTCAATCTTGTGTAGGTTAAAGCTCACGAGATGCTTGTTGTTGAGACCGTAGTCCCATCGAACGATTAGACCGTCTTCGGATTGCGCTTCCTTCAGTTTCTTATCATAGTCAGACTCCATCTTGACCAGAGGCCCAAAGATATTCTGATAGTGGTATGGGTCGTCGTATCGTAACAGGACTGGGTCCGGATCGTCATCAATGTTGGATGCTATCGACAAGCTTGCAACAGTTGCGGAGGGTTGGACTTTCCACATCTCCTCCAGTTTGGCAATCGTGTTGGGCGAGAGATGGCGAGCACGAAGCTGCTCAACATCGGATGGGGCATTAACAAGCCAAGTGAGAAATGCTCGCTCCTCGATAAGAGGCTCCCATCGGGAAATATCCCAGTTCATATCCTTGGTCGAAGTGCTAGATGCGCACGGCTGGCGGCACAAAAGAACAACTACGGTGTCCGATTTGGCTGGAATAAAACCTAGCAGGAAGGCATTTTTTGTGCCACAGTTGTAGCATTCCAAAACCGTATCCCCCAGTGTCGAGTCGGGATGCAGCTGAACCTCCTTATGTCTCGCTCGGACCAGATGATTCACGATATGGGTCGACGTGCCATTACCTTTCGCGCTGCAAAACCACTTGTTGCAAGTAAGGCATTTGACGACGCAGGCCGGAGAGTGAATGCCACAATACCTAGATTTATCGTGTCAGATCAAGAAGACATCGTATTTGGCTTTGTGATGCATCGTTGCTTACGCGCAAGCGTGAGGAGGAAGCTCCTTCTCTTCGTCCACGGCCTTGAGTTTAAGGCCACTCATACCCTCTACGGGAACGCTGTTGAGACTGTCATTGTCATCTTCCTCGAAAGCCTCAGTCTGGTTATCGTCGTCATCGGCGCGACGACGCCCGCCACGACCGCCTTCGTACTTGCCATAGAGCAAGCTCTCGTCAGCATCGAGTGCAGACAAGTCATCCGCGCCAGCCTTAATGGCAGCGGCTGAGTCAGATATAAGATGGTTCCCTACATGAGTAAAGGCGCCTTCCATGTTGTTTCTGATTGGGATGTGTTCTGAGGGGTCGCCGGTCAGCGTTGTGTTTTTTTAATTTTTTTCAACCTTGGTACTGTCAGCAAGAAACGAAGGACAAGGATGGGTAAAAAATACAGCTGGGTTGGTTGTACCACGGATGCAGTGCAATAATTCACTGCTTGTGTACTAAAAAGTTTCAACACTAACCCACAGAAGCGAACTTTGTTCGAAATGATCTGCCCGGCGCAGCAAAAGAGAAGCGCTTTGGGCGGGATGGATTTGCAGGTTTCGTAGTTGCAGATCGTGGTTTAGGTTCACATTATCGCGGCAAAATTTTGTGCTCGAAGACGGCCGTGTGGATTTGATAGCTGCGAGATCGACCGTGCTATCTAACAATCTGCGAAGAAGAACAGTTCTGTGAGGGAAAGGCTGAGGGATGTAGGTAAAGTTTTGCTTTCCGGGTCAGTTCCTGATTCATCGCCTCTAAGGAAAGCCACTCCGACCCTGATGCGGCGGCGACCTATAGTGGGACAATTTTGCGCCCACGTGATAAGCGGGCTTCCTTATCGATAAGGCGCAAAAAAGTTGGACAGCCGATGGGGGTGCTCTATTCTCTAGGTCTGTCTAGTATGAAGAACCAACCCTTACTTCAAGTTCTCTAACACAGAAAAGAAATTAAAGGCCAGAAAAATGATTGTAAGTACTGCGATGATACTAAACCAATGCTTGACTCCGTACTGACTGCGTTTCTCCTCAACAGCGTAAACAAGCACGACAGCGAAGAGACTATCTCTACAGGAGGGCCCTTCTTCTGCGAGATGCTGAAGTCAGTGAAAAGCGCGCCAAGTTACGGGCATCATTGGCATCGGGCAAGCCTCTCGACCCCTCTATTGCCAATGACAAGAGCCTCAGAAAAGACTATCAATACGACGAATCAACTCCCGACTTGGGCGTGAATGAACAACTAGACTTGGACGACGAATACGCTCAACTCTCTGGAATTGTTGACCCTCGGGTCCTTGTTTCAACATCACGAGACCCTTCTGCCAGACTGTCAGCATTCGCAAAGGAAATCAGATTACTGCTACCTACATCTATTCGAATGAACCGTGGTAATCTTATTCTTCCCGATCTGGTCAAATCAGCCCAATCCGCGGGGTTGTCAGATATCGTTCTCCTTCACGAACACCGTGGCACACCAACGGCTCTCACGCTATCGCACTTTCCTCACGGACCTACAGTCTCGTTCTCATTACACAATGTCGTACTGCGACATGATATTCCAGGGAGCGTGCGAGGCACGGTAAGCGAATCGTATCCTCATCTCATCTTCGACGGCTTTACGTCTCCATTGGGTAAGCGCATTGTCAAGGTCCTGAAGCACCTCTTCCCCCCACGGGAGGCCATCACGAGCAAAAACAAGATGGGCAACCGTGTCGTAACGTTCAAGAACATCGAGGACAGTATTGAGGTCCGCCATCATGTTTTTGTTAGAACTGGCTACGATAGCGTCGAGCTTGCTGAAGTCGGTCCTCGAATGACAATGCGCCCCTTTGAGATCCGCGGGGGTACACTCGAGAACAAGGATGGCGATGTTGAATGGCACTTGTCGCAGTATACAAGAACAGCAAAGAAGAAGAACTATCTTTAAGAGCCTACGGCGGGACGGCAAACTTTTTCTCAATACCCTATTACGAAAGCCTGTCAGGTTGCCTGTGGCACTTGCATGCTTAGTGGCGACTCGGTCGTGTCTGGTGGCGAGAACGGCATCAGGCCGATCAGTTGTGGCCGAGGCGGCAATGGCAGATACCACACCATGTGTCTCGAATATCAATGCAGTACGTCGAGCGTGGCTGAGCATGCTCCTGTGGATTCAAGCAAGTCCTATTCGATACCGAACTAACAGTGCGCCTCTGGTCTGAGCATTTGGACCTCTGCATGGAGGCCACTCGCCTCGAACGGGAAGAGTACAGACGGCATCTGCGTCAACCTGCGTAGGACCGAGGGTTGCTTCAGCAAGATAATTGTTCACAGCATAATAGTCTATCTGGAGTAAAGAGGCTAGAGCGGCAATGTCGGCGCAGAGATCATGCGGAGGATACCCACGCGACTTATTAGCAATGTCTTGGAAAATAGAATGCAGTGTATACACATAACTAGTTGTTATGGTTCATGTCCTGTTTGACAGCGGTGATAGACCAGCGCAAGCGTGTAAAGCAACTCTGAGATTCATTCATGGCAATTGAGCGTCAAAATCGTCATCTTGAACAACAATGATATGTCCTAGTTTTAAAAATCATCGCCATTAGCGCAAAACAAGCTTCAACCAAGCTATCAAAGTATCAATTGAGTCAATACACAAACGTCTCTCCCACACATTCTTCACTCAGCGTCCAACACCTCTCCGCATCCCCCTCGTCCAACGCCCAGGCATTAACACAGGCAGGGTCGCTTGTGATTTTACAGTCAGCCAGATACACCCCATGGCCGAGCGTGGGATCCAGCGCAGCAACTAACGTAGTAGCACAACCCTGGGACACAGTCTTTCTTCGAGAAGCCCTCGCTTCTACAAGGCTCTTGCCCGCAATCTTCTGTGCCATGTCTTCGGCAATGTCCAAAGAGATGTACTTTGACAACCCAGTCTCGACACTGCCGGGGTCCAGAGCAAATGACCGCACTCCCTTTGAAGCCAGTTTCTTGTTCAGCGACACCGAGAAGAGAATTTGTGCCGTTTTGGACTGTGAGTACGCCCTTTGTGGCGTGTAAGTTGTCTTGAAATGAATGTCCTCCCAATTCATGCCGCTGTACTTGTTGCCCACGCTTGACACATTCACCACTCTTGCATTTCCGGCGGCGAGCAACTTTGGCATCAGCTTGTTGACGAGCAGGAAGTGGGAGAGGTGGTTCGTGGCGAATTGCGACTCGAAACCATCTTCAGTCTGGGCATACGGAGGAACCATGATTCCCGCATTATTGATAATGGTGTTGATGAATGGAATGCCATCGTCGTCGAGGATGTATTGTGCGGCCTTGCGGACACTTTGCATTGATGAGAGCTCGGCCTCTACGAATCTGACATTGATAGAGGAGTTGGCTCGTTTGATATGGTCGACCGTGGGCTGGCCCTTCTCGACAGATCGTCCTACGAGAATTATTGTTGAGGGCGAGGCAGCGGCCAAGGATATGGCTGTTTGCGCGCCAATGCCCCCCGGGGTTGGGCCAGTGATGAGGACTGAACATGCATGTAAGTGCCATGTCTGAATGCTGTATACCAAGGTGGGTGCGCGTGAAGCGTACATGTTTTGCCCTTGGCTTCTTGAGTAAAGGTATTGACCACTTCGTGGCATTCTGTTTCGAAACCAAAGTTGCTCATGGTGTTGTTGGTGGTCTAGTAGATGGGTTCAAGCTCTTGACTGCAATCCGGATGTACTTTTCACGGAGACGTAACTCGTAGGTTTCACGCATTTTATATCCCAGTCCGGATCGGCCATCATATTTCACTACGTACATACATGGATGGCGGATTTTATTCTCGGGGTTTGCGGCAGGCTTCCTCGCTGCCCTAGTTCGGCGGTCCACTGGACGTCGTTTCGTGTCAGACGGCCGCAAGGCGTAGAGCCGTAATCCCCGGCGCCATCTTTACGCCACTGAATGCAATTAGTCGGTTTCTTTTGAACGAATTTCATACAATGGGATGTATGCAGCAAGGATTCGCCAGGACAGGTACCGGCTTCTACGCACCGTATCATACTACCCTGCTGGTCCGAATGATACTTTCGTTGCCATCGTGAAGCGACCACAAACAGGCAACCCGTAATTTTCCAAGGAGCCCCTTGATAAACATGCGTGGCAAAGCAAAATACCGCGGACTGTAACTCTTATCGGCGATAAGAATGACGTGGGAATGTGCAAAATAGCCTTCAACAACTCGTCAGCATTCCTGCTCCAATCTCGCAATCCATAGTGTGCAGGATGAGAAGTTGATGGATGAGCCAAGATTCCAATGGGGGAAGAGAGAAGTCGAACTTGATACAAGGTGATGATAAAGGCGATAGGCGAGGATGAAAGAAGGTGGCTGAGGATGAAAAAAGTTAGAAAGTCTACTGGACTGGTCGCCCGAAAGCTAGGTTCACAGGCAAGAAAACTGGGCAAGGAGAAGAAATTAAAAGGCAAACTCCACAAGACCTGGGGAAAACTCCAAAAGGAGGCAAATGTGGTTTCAAATTTGCAATTACTAGTAGTTACCTTCGTAGACGTAGTAATGATGCTGGTGACTCGGTCTACTTTCCGCCGCAACACTTCTAAGTTAATACTAGCACTTGAGGTATCCTACCCTGAGGGCGAGATATAGATAATGGGAGACGCTTGAGCGCCATCTATTTTCAGGGCCTACCTACCTAAGGTAGTAGTAGTTAAAGGCTATGCCCGGCCTAATTAGGAAGTAGCTGATGTTTCATCGTGGCTTATGCCAGGCTGCGAGAATAAAGTCAGCTCATAATCTGCCGTCTAGCATCTACCTACCTAGGTAGGTACGTAGTGGGAAGCGAAAACTACTAGGTACCAGGAGGCAGACGGCCAGATGCAGACCGAGTACCTAGCTCTCGCGCTCTATTACCATATACGACAGTATAGTAGTGTATACTTATCATGCGAACATTGTGCTATAGACTGATAGACTTATGTAGTGATTCTCTGTAGATCTATCGCTCTTTTGGCACAGCCTCGATCTGTGACGACAGGCAGCTTCTCTGGGTCCTATTTTTGGCCTTTGTCCAAGACGAATGCCGCGCCACGGTGACCGTCGTCAGGGTCCTGTTTTACCGGGTACTGGTGACGAAAGACCGGTGGAATCGCTCGGGCCAAAATGGCGAATACGAGGCTTGCTGGTGTTTGGTCCGTTCAATGCCGGATTGTTTTTGTCCAAGAAATATTGGCTCAGCCACCCATTGGCCAATGTCAAACATGAGTTCCCGTGCAAGCCGCCGCATCCCTGCAGAATTGTCAGCCCCACATGACATGCGCACGTTGTTCTTGCCTCCAAAGAAACATGTTTAGTTGCAATCTATCTTGTGGAATGCTTGCTGTCTTTGGGCCATTCAAGTGTAAAATTCTGGTAAAGGGCGAAATAGTGATGCATAAATGGTAGCATCACAGTCCTTGGCAGACCTTGAGGGCATCTGGACTTTTACGGAATAGAGAGATGTCCAACCTGCCAGTCTCTCTGGTTGCTCCTGCCTGCCTGGTGGCGCCAACAGCACCAACGCGGCCTCGTGGGCTCCCAGTAATACTCCTTGCTCCTTCCCCAGCAGGCTGTCAAGTGGCGCTCCTGCTTCGTCAGACATGCGACCGGCTTGTGCACTACGTGGTAGTAGTAATTCCGTAGTCGTCATACTAATAAAACCAAGCACCAGCTCCTTCCTCCCGGCGTTAATTATCCGTCGTCCGCCACAGGAAAAGCCAAGTCCTCTTCCGCCAGCTCCATTTGTCCCACTTTTAACTTGAGAGCTCTCGCCTGTCCGCCAACCCTCCCCAGTGTCGTCTCAAACTGTTTTCGCCGTGTTTTGTCGTCATCTTCGGATGAACGCGCTCATTGGTATCTCTATTCGCACTCCGACGTCGCACCTCTGCATTGAAACCAAAAGCAAAATTGTCCCATAATGTCGTACCAACAAAACCCGTACTCCCCGGCGCCTCCCCAAGATGCAGGGCGCGCAGAGAGTGAGGTAAGCTTGTCCGCGAAGTTTCTCGGCGCATCCGGCATCGTCATAACATCATGAACGAGTCACTTTCCTGCAGGGCGTGTTTGCCCTGCAAGGTGTCAATTGTTGCCCGGAGTATACATCATGTGCTAACTATCGTGTTTTTCAAAGGATAATCGCTGGGGAGTTGGCCGTTACGAAATGCAACCCTTGAACAACCAACGACCGGTCAGCTACCAGCAGCCGGTCAGCTACCAGCAGCAACCACCACCACCACCGCAGCAGCAGCAGCAGCAGTACGATGGGCTTTCAGAAGCGCAATTTCTGGACCAGGTCCAGGGCTTGCGCAACGACATGAAAGCCTTTAATCAATCCCTCGATGAGCTCAGCAAGCGTCACAAGCGAAGTCTGGCCGACAGAGACGCCAAGGACCAGTTCGGTGACTATCGCTTTGAAGTGCAAAATCAGCGAGAAATGCTCCAGGATGGGGTCAGGCGCCTTGAGAACGACCTCGCCAGTACCAGTCCCTCCGACAAGGCTCGCCAGACCAAGAAACGCCATCTACAGTCGTTAAAGACTCCGCTACAAAAGGTCGTGGAAAAATATGTCAAGGTGGAACAGGACATTCGGAATGGCGAGGAAGCGGAGAGAATACGCCAATTGGGACTTGTCCACCAGGATTGGGACTACCCGAGGCTTCAAGAAGAAGCACGCCGTGACTGGGGCAATGAAGGCGTTTTCCAGGATGCTGTATGTGCTCCAACTTATCTCCCTACATACATTTTCTTTTTGCGCCTTCCTCGCAAGTTATTTCACAGGCTGACAATTCTGTTAGCTCATGAACAACCGCAGTGAACAAGCCACTCAAGTACTCGGTAATGTTCGCGCTCGCCATCAGGACTTGCAGCGTTTGGAGAAGGACCTTTCCGAAATTGCCCTCCTGTACCAGGAACTTGCCACCATGGTCGAGCAACAAGACGAAACTATCGTAGCCACAGAGCAAAACGCCGAATATACTGTCGACAACATGGAGGCCGGTAATCAGCAAGTCAAGGTAGCAACAGACCATGCTCGTCGTGCCCGTAAGCTCAAGTGGTGGTGCCTCCTCCTCTGCGTCATCATCATCATTGTGGTCGCTCTTGGTGTTGCGCTGGGTATCTGCCTCAACGGCAACAGGTGTAGCGGCGGCAAGTAGCGATTGCGGCACTTGTATCATATTTCCACCGCCAGATGAAGAAGTAGCTGCGGAGCGAAGCTTGGTTGCTCAAAACGAGCACGTCATACATGTCACAAACGATATTGCTTGATATCGTGACATCTCGGGAGTCAGAAAAAACTGTCTGCCCAAAGAGGTGGGTTGTTCAGTAATATTATATTCTGGTTGTTGAGGAGATGTTGGCGCAGAATCAACGTCCAACATACTTTTTGTTGTTGGATATGCGAAGTATTTCACAGTCGGGAGAAAATGGTCCGGGATGGATCTGCGACGCATGAAGTGGCATGCAAGCTCAAATCAACACGCCATGGCTGTATAAATTGGTCAAGGAAAGTCATTCTATGTTCACGGGATACGGATTTCAGTATAATTTTGTATGAGAAGTAATGTGTAGGAAGGAAGGGGGCAATTTCACGCGTCACGAATTCGTCCGTGTAGAACTCGATATCTCTATATGTACCTGGTTCGATACGGCGAGCTTGACCATATTTTTCTTTAAACCCCGTGCCTTGATGGTACACTTGTTTCCAAAGTACGTTTAATTATCCAAGCACCTCACACACTTGAGCCAGTAGACAGCAAAAATTTGGAGAGAAGTTTCATAAGTTAGGTACTTATACATGTACAAGACGACCACGACGTGACGCCGACTGTTGCATCACATGTTTTGTGGCATCCAGTCGGCGAGCCACTAAAAAGCCCACCAAAGAAACACTAATATTTTAATTCATACCTGCTTCCTATCACAGGGACCACGAATCCATGCATCTAACTCGTCGATTCAAGGTAATGCATTGTCCACCATCCTACACTTACACTCGCGGCTCATCCACCTTTTTATCCTGCCCGGTTTTTACAGAACGAAAATGATGAGAGCAATGTTGTTGTTATTTTTCCTGCCCGTCAAAAGAACGACTTGGATTTGATTAGGTTTTTTATCGGCCCATGCCGAGACCAGGAGGGGCACCGCCACCAGCCAGCTTAGCTGCTAGCTTGGGGTACTTCTCGGTGACTTGGACTTGTGTCCTGGTAGCTTCGGCGTAGGAGAGCGCGTTGACAATTTCGCCTTCGGTGCGTGCGAGCTCGGCGGCGCGCTCAAAGTATTTGAGGGCTTCAGTGACTTTGTTCTGCTGAAGGAGGAGCTGGGCCATGGTGGCGACCGCAATGTCGCACTCGGGGTCAACTGGATGGGCGTTAGTATGGTGGCTGAAAGTGTGTTCACAAAGGGGAGGCTTACTGATCAGAGCTTTCTGGCATAGCTGCTCGGCCTCCTTGAAATCTTGCTTCCACTGGAACAGGGCCAAGGCCTTGTTGATCAGGGGCAGGACGTTCATTGACATGGGCTTGGTCTGCTTCTCCATCTCCATGGCGGTGTCGAACTTCTCAACGGCCTCGGAAAAGTTGCTTTGATCGAGCAACAGCTCACCATAGTAGTTGTAGACATCAGGCACCTTGGGGAAGTTCTTGATGCATCGGCGGAAAGTGGCCATGGATGAGGCGATAGAGCCCATCTTGTATTGGGTTACACCGAGCTGGATGTGAGAGAAAATAAAGTCCTTGTCCAGGTCAATAGATTTCTGATAGTCCTTTTGAGCCTCGGCAAGGTCCCCCTTGATGAAGCTAGCCTGAGCACGGTGGTAGTAGACGTCGGGGTCGTCCTTGTCCTGCTCAAGGGCCTTGGCAAACTCAGCATCGGCCTTGTCGGGCTCACCAAGCTCCAGGCTGATGCTGGCACGCTTGATATAGCTCTGAATCATCCCGGGATCAAGCTCGATGCTCTTGTCGAAGTCTTCCGTGGCCTCGGCGTGGTTTCCAAGCAGAGTTCGCATAGTGCCTCGAAGGTTGTAAGCCAAGGCCTCATACTCGCCCAGATCACCCAATTCAAGTGCCTTCTCGAAAGCTTGTCTTGCCTCTTCATATCCTTCGCCAGTCTTCTTCTCAAGACCCTGGAGGCCAATTTGCAGCTGGCCCTTGCCCGTCTCAGCGTCCAGCTCGACAGAGTCCTCAAGACCCGCGGGACGCCCTTTCTGTCGGAAGCTCTGGAGATAATTGCCGACGAAAATGGGACTAGGCAGCTTAGGGGGTCGAGAAGCCATCATCTCCTTGGCACGGTGCTCGGCAAAAACCTTTAGAAGTCGCTCGACAGCTTGGGCGGTGGACTCGCTCTTGAAGTTGTCAATGATGCAGGATGCAGTAAAGTCGAGGAGAGCCTCCGAGTACTTCTTCTGGTGTTCGTAAGCTGTAGCTCGGCGGTTGATCGCCTTGATATACTCGGGGTCCATAGCAATGGCGGCAGTAGTGTCCTCGACCACCTTATCCCATTCGCTCATAGCACTATAGCAGGCGGCACGGTTGGAGTAGAAGACGGGATCCGGTTTGCAAAGAATGGCCTGGGAATAGAGACCAATGGCTTTGTTGTATGCCTTGTCACCGTAGGCTCGGTTGCCGGCCTGCTTGAGTTTGGCGGCATACTGCTCACGTTGCTCAGGCGACAACTTGGTGACAGTAGCTTCGTCGATCTCGGGAATTTCGTCTTCACTCTCAACGGCAACGCTCTTGGCTTGCGACGGAGCTGGGGTGGGTTCGTTGGTCTCGGCAGCCTTGCGCTCGGCTTCTTTTCTCTTCCGTCTCTCCTTCTTGCTGAGCTTGGGCGATGATTCTGGCCTAGATTTCTGCTGCAAATCAAGGTCAGCTTTTGATGGTTGCTTGCTTTTTGCTATACGCAATTGAGGTGTCTGGTAGTCGCTTTCAGATGCGAAGCATCAGGGGCACAAGCCGTCACCCGAGGAGTGTGTGAATTGAATATGCCGAACATACCGAGTCAGAATTCAAGTAATAGACAACACCAGCACCAGTGACTACGACAGCAACACCGGCAATGGTGTAGACAACGGCCTTGTTTTCCGACACCCAAGAGGAAATGCGATCCCAAGTCGATGAGGGCGCATCCACGGGGATGGCTGTTGGCCTCACAGGAGGCATTGACGGTAGGGGGTTGGACATGATGGGAATGATGGGAAGGTATGAGAAGCTATAAAAACAACAAATATATTAAAAAGGACAAGGTTGAAGAAACGGCCGCTGAAATGGTGCGAGAACCAGAGCGTAAGCCGGGACGATGGAGGTGCGTGGGAGGGAGCTGCTGCAAAGCTGAGCACGCGCAGAAAAAGCTGGACCAGTCCAATGCGATTGAACCAAACCCGTCTTGAGCGTTTGAACCTTTGGAGCGAGCCGGCTGCAAAATTTCAAGCTCGGCCCGCGTCAAGGTCGTCATACCAGACGGCTTAGTAACCCGCCTAGACCCGGTTTTCTGCGGGCCTCTTGCACAGTCGCCGTCCAATCTTTGTGCGCACGATGATAGGCCGTTTCCAGCGTATGCTGGCCCAAGTTCCCTTAACCAGCTCTGTTGCGTTTATTGGATAGCTATTAACATCGTCAATGCGGAAATACCAATTGCGCTTTCCAATCTTGCAAACTTGTTTAGGGTTCATCCGCCATTGGGGCGGCAAACCATGGCAATAGCTGCGTCAATCAAGTAGCTCAGATGCCGGAAAAAACGGCTCAGACTCGTCGGTAATAATTGAGGCTTCTGCGAGCATCAAAAGTTCATTATGCGTCTCCATTGTGCATAATCAATCCTATTACCATAACGAATCCAGCAAGTGTCTGGTTGGATGACTGGCGATCCCCACTGGCCCTCGTCACAACAGCCAATGGAGGTTCGGATATCCCCTCGTTGAGCATCGTTCTCGTCCGCTAGTCGCAATGTAATTCCCCATTCGCATCGGTATCAAGGGAATAGGCTTGCAGTTACAGAGTACTACACAGAGTTGCAGTGCGGAGCCGCGCGTGGCTATTCTCCCAAAAAGCTGGAGGTTGCTTTGCGTGCCTGGTTGTGCATACCTACCTATGTACCCTACAACGACTACAACAAACAACCGCATCCTTTCTCCCGAGACCAAGTGCAGGCGCATTGCAACTTCTACCATGGCAAACGACTTTTCTCTCTTCACGTCGCTTCGATTCGATGTCAGGCTTAAGCATGTCCCATCTATGGGCCTAGCGTATGCTGGATGGAACTACCGAAATGAGTCACCACTGTACATGCTCGACTATCACCGAGATCGCATCCTGCGGGCTGCCGTGCATTGGGATTGGGATAAGGTCATTGAAAAGCTATCTGGAGACGCAGGTCTTAGAAACTTTGCTGAAGCAGCTGAGGCTGAAATTGGCCCTTCGGAGACTGGGCCATTTCGACTGCGAATAGTGGTCACAAAACAAGGCGACATCACGTTCCATCAGTACGACACTCCTGCCCTCGACATTGGAAACCTTTTCCCAGAGTCACTCCCTGCACCAGGAATATCACCGAGCCCAAGCCAACCGCAGGTCCCCCCGCTGCTTACCGTTGTCGTGGACAGTGTTGATTCCTCAAGGTCAGAATTCACCCATTTCAAGACCACCAATCGGGCACTGTACGACGATGCTCGGAGCAGAGCTGGCATAGGCTCCCTCAGTGCAGCAAACAGCGTCGAGGTCTTGGTCATCAACGAGGAAGACAACACCATCATGGAGGGAAGCACTACGACACCATACTTCTGGCGTGGTGGGAGATGGATTACGCCGCCCGTGTCTGCCAAATACAGCAGACAAGATGGTAGTGGAGGAAATGATGGCACCTCCCGACGATGGGTCCTGGAGCGGTGAGTAACAAACGGCATGGTTCCAGTTGATTGAAATTGCTGATCATTTTTTGCTAGAGGCTTGGCAGTCGAGCAAGAAATCAGGGCTGATCAACTTGTTGACGGAGAAGCTTGCTACATAAGCAACGGTGTTAGTGGATTCAGGGTTGGAACCATCAGTTTGAAGAGAGGGGGCCAGTGATTGACAATGTTGAAGGTAAAATATTGACACCGAGCTCACGGCATATATTCTACTGGTGCGTGGAAAAGAAAATTAAGTCCGATGGGTGGAATCCTGACTCTTGGCCACCTACCTACCTAGGTAGGTCGTCAGCCGTATACCTAGTAGTTATGCGTACATGTGAACCGAGGACTCCAGTAACATGTTTTGGATTGGCGAGGTTGAGCGCGAAGGTGAGGTGGGAAGGAAGGACCCTTGGGAAGCTAGGAGGGCAAGTGGGGTTCTAGCACAGCTTCAGGCCAGACGACGCATCAACCGCGCGAGTCAAAACTCATCATGACATGATTGACTAGGTCGACTTGTTTTGGACAGCAGATCCCCCAAGGCTAAATGTTAAAAATTTTTTATTTCCTGTTGTCCGTGGGTCGTCATGGTCAACGACGCTGAGTTCATTAGGTATCCCGCTGATTTAGTTTGTCGCGCTGCGTTCCGAAGCATTTATCGATTCTCCATCTGGGTTGCACAGCTAAAGACGCAAGGTCACCGCCGTTATCCATGCGCCGCCTTTCGCAATCTTTGCACGGCATGATGTCGTCGTCTCGTGATGTCGAAGGCGAGACTGCCCTCGCGGATATGGTTGTCTCTGGCCGTCAGTTTTATGAGGCGCAGCAGTACAAACGGGCTCTGGAACAGTTCACGAGAGTGAGAGCCTGTGAGCCCCTATTGTGCGAGAGTGAGACCTCTTCTGACGTTTTGATAGGCAATGAAATACTGTCCTTGCGCTAGGGGGGTCAAACGTGAGAGATGTACATGCAAGAATTTTGAAAGGGTCGCTGCTGAGGAGGGTTGCATCTTCAAAGAAGCCATGTATAACTGCAAATGCGACGTCGGGAGGACCTTCAACAAGTGTGACAATAGGAACCACATCCAGGCCCTGGATTACCGAGCTGCCACGTTTGAAGCATTGGGTAAACTGGATCGTGCTAAGAAAGATGCCGAATGGATTTTGGAGCTGGCTCCAAGACTGCCAGATGTAAGTGAACTTTCCTGGGTGAAGTCGCCTCGCACTGACAATAGACCATGAAGGGATATCTTCGTCTGGGAAAAGTAGCGCGGTTACAAAAGAACCATGAATTCGCGTGGAAGATCTACAATGCTGGCATCAGCATTAATAAAGATGTGGAAGTGGCGTCGTCGCCAAAGTTGCAGGTGCATTCTGACAAGCCCGAGCTCGCAGACGACACGTTGGACTGACGTGAATTTAGCAACTTTACAAAGCACGAACGCCGCTTCACAGACATTTCTCTAGGAAGGATCCCCTCCGGCTGCCTACAGAAATTGCGATGCTTATATTCTCATACATGGAATTTACCGAATTGCCGTATGCGCCTTGCTTAAATCTTCCCGACGATCCTCGTACTGACGTTCTTTGCGCAGTCCATGCTTAGGCGTCTGCAAGCTCTGGAGGCGCACCTTGACAAGCCCTCTGTATGATCGATTATGGAGGACAATGATATTTCCTGGTAGAGGCATGAAGCGTGCCCCTCGATACGATGCTCTGAAGAAGATGCTGTCTTGGGCAGGCAAGGGGGGAGCGAGGAAAATCGTCATCCCGCTACCGAAAGCATTTCTACTAAACCAACAAAAGCTAACACTACTTTTAAAAGCGTCCCCATGCTTAGAATATTTGGAAATTGGTCCACAATTCGATATCCTGATGTTTCCGCCCAAGGAGAATATGTGGACGAAGCTACGGCATGTGTCTATCAATGGCACTGGTGATCCTGCTAAACCGGCTTGGAGTACACCTGTAATTCCGATAGGCGGATTTCCATTGGCGTTTCTCAACAACGCTGCGGCTTCGCTGGAGCATCTTGTTCTCACCGGAATACCAGAGCCGTGGTATATGACACAGTCTGTGCCATTTCTCCCCAACCTAAAGACCTTGCGGATGTGCAACATTTCTACATTACGCCAGTCATTTCCTATAGTACGTAACCTTAGAAACTGTGATCAAGCAGCTGAAAAAAAAGAGACTAACAATCGTCATAGTTTTTCCTCTCTGACGCCTTCCCTCGACTTGAACAACTCTGGATCGGCCCCAACATCCCAAATCTTGACTCAAATTCCCTATCCGGCTGGCGAGAAAAGTGGCACACGATGTGGAACCATCTCAAAGTCCTCATATTCGAAGAATCATCCGTTGTCGGGCCTATTTCCCAAGTCGAAAATTCGCTCCTCACGCTGCGTCTTTTAACATGCCTAAACTACGGCAACTCCCTACAACACATCCGCTTCGACATTCCCTCAGACAACGAGGATAGACATGGAAGGCATCGTGTATTCAGCAACAGTCGTACGTTGCACGGTGATATTGATATACCCCAGTATCCTGAATTTCGGAACCTCCACTCACTCGCTTCCAAGTCTTTGTGCATCTCCCCAGACATATTAAGACTCGTATTTTCTGATGCTTTGAATATGGGGAAAATACAATCATTTGACATTGTATTTCCAATAGAGTCACTGAACGATCGCGTCGGAGACAGGAGCATTACTCACCTCAAGGGATACGAATGGCTTCGTGGCGCAGCATCCATCACGTCCATGGGCTGCTACAGGTTCCGATTTAGA
The DNA here is from genome assembly GCF_000187425.2 of Metarhizium robertsii ARSEF 23. Classification (NCBI taxonomy): domain Eukaryota; kingdom Fungi; phylum Ascomycota; class Sordariomycetes; order Hypocreales; family Clavicipitaceae; genus Metarhizium; species Metarhizium robertsii. Next base: position 2,893,700 of record NW_011942160.1, on the reverse strand, counting down.
TCGTACCCTCGAAACGACGATGACCTCCCACTCCCTCAATTTCTGGCGAGCTTTCCGAATCTCGAAACGCTGAGTATTTTCTCGGAGAATTATGAGGAGGCGGAATTTGCTGGCGTAGTGGCAGCCATTTTGAAGGTGACTACATTAAAGACAATCTATACAACATCGGTCAAAGGCGCGGTTATGGATCAGTTGAGGACGGTTGCAGAGAGCCAGGGCGTCAAGTTGATATGGGGACATCAGCCACAGGCATGGCCGGTACCATTGGATGAATCGTAATGAACACAAGAGCCATATGTTTTGGACACAGGATAAGGACCAACATTAGAGACTGCTTGTTGATTTGGATATGGAAAGACCAAATCTTGTCTATAGAATCTATTCTAGATAGTCGTGGCATTATGATAGATATCACTCCCCTGACCGCTTACGCTTCATATAATCCAACTCCTCAGCATGCTGATCCCAAACACAAAAGCCCCCCAACGCAACCTATCCCCTACCAACCTTGAAGGACAAAATCTATATAGACGTTAGCAAGCAGTCAGCCAGCAGTCATTCATTACACGGCCGTTCCACATTCAAAAAGAAAAGAAAAGGAAAGGAAAAAAAGGGAAGAGGAAAATGAAAAATAAACTTACGTCATTCTTCCCAACGGCAACATAATCGTCCTCGGCCACCCTCAACCCCCCAAAACCTTCAACATAGGCAATCGGCGCATCTCCCATGACCTTCTTCGCAACATCTCCCACCGTCGACCCCTTCTTGACAAGGACACAATCCCGAAACACAACCTTGGACTCTGACGCCCCGGAGCTAAAGGTTGCTGTATTCCTCACCGGAAAGACGGGGACCAGCCCCAGCAGCTCTGCCGCCCTCGTCAAAACCTGCACGACACCCGTCGACCCGAACCGGTAGAGCACCATGTCCTTCAGGTTCTCTATCCGGTTGCGGTTCTTCTCGTCCAGTTCCTTTAAGCCCCCGCCGTCGGGGTCCCCCTGCTCAATGAGATCCTCGCGCGTGTCTATAAACTCGCTCCCCTCGACGTACTTTATGTACCCCTGTTTGGCCATTTTCCGCAAAAAGATTTCGGAAATTGCGGAGCAGAGGACGATCGTCTTGGGGTCCTGCATCTTTGCGATTTTGGAAATGTTCTTGTCGGCGTCCGGGTGGTCGATTTTGTTGAGGGCAATGACGGTGGGGAACTTCTCGTCGACAAAGGCGTTGACAATGTGGGCGACGGTCTCGTCGGGCCACTCCTCGAGGGGCTCCTTGACGGCGGCCCGGTCCAGGGTGCGGGCGATGACGGTCGACGTGGCGCCGTATCCGGAGAATTGGCCCTGGAGGGTTTCCACGGCGGTGGCCTTGACGGCGACGTGGCGGCGGCGGATGCTGGGCCATCGCTGCATGAGGTTGCCGAGGATCCAGGCGACGATTTCGCTCCGCAGCCAGGCGATGTCGACGGAGGGGTCGTAGCCGCGCGTCTCTTTGCCCTCGGCGTCCACTGTGCCCGAGGCGTCGACGACGTGTATCAGGGCGTCGGCGTGGCGGAGGTCGTCGAGGAACTTGTTGCCCAGGCCGCGGCCCTGGTGGGCGCCGGGGACGAGGCCGGCCACGTCGAGGAGCTCGATGGGCACGGAGCGCCGGCCGTCGACGCAGGCGCCGTAGTTGGGTTTGCAGCGGTCCGAGACATGGTGGCGGGCGCAGGCGCAGTCGATCTGGAGGTAGCCGATTGCCCTTTGGGGGTCGATGGTGGTGAAGCTGTGGCGCGTGTTAGATGCCGAGTTTTGGGAGCGGACGCGGGGTGGACGGTACGTACGGGAAGTTGCCTGGTTTGGGGGGAGGGTGTTGTTAGCGGTTTGCGCGCATTTCACTGAGGCAGCGGGCTGGAGCCTTGCGTACCGACTTTGGAGGAGGCATCTGTTAGGCTGTTTAGAGTTGTGCTCTTGCCGGCTGAGGGTTTGCCTACGAGGCCGATGAGCGGATCGCGAGGCATGGCGGGGTGGTTTCGCCGCCTGAGACGGACTCGAGGATGTGTAGGAGGCCTCTCGTTGCGCAAAGAAGGCTATAGTATGGGAGAGTTGGAGAGATATAGGGGAGATTGACTAGACAGGGTGGCCGCGGTATCTATCCTTTGAAGGTGTGGGCTTGTGCACAAGGAGGAGTTTGTGCGATGGTCGTCCGGTTCTTTTGAAGTCGCAAAATTTGGGGATGCGCCCCCGCCATCAATGGATCCGTCAGGTCAGACCGGACGGGTTCTGCAGGCACTAAAAGAAAGGGTAATAGTGGGTCCAACGGCCCACCCTGGTCAAATTGGGCCAGACCGTCACTTACACCAAGAGTCTCCATGAGTTCCCGTGCCATTGATCAGGCACAATATATTTCAAAGAATTTAGTGAGTTGGGTGAGACCTAGGACTGGTAGAGGGTCTCCGGCTGTCAGAATAAAATTTTTGGTGGCTACAGGAGACACGAGTGGGTGTTTGACTTGGCAAAACACCTCGAGAACAAGACGCCTTCCAATGGTCCAGAATCTCGATGTTCGGTTATGCCTATAGATGAATTATTTTCGGCGCACCAATTTGCTATGCCCCCTCTCTTGTTGTGTCAAGTGTTAGCTTACCAAGAAATACTTAGACTGGAATTTGGTATAACAGCTTGCACAAGACCGGCACATCAGAGCAGGGTCTGCTAGCAATTATTCAAGCATAGCAGCCCGCCGTTTCAAATACGTATCGACCATCTTGAATGCTGAGTCGTCAACCTTTGTCAAACCTGTCAGACAGTATATTGAATACACACCTTCGAGAGTATCATCCCAATGGCAAGTCTCCCCAAAATGGCCTCTATTGTTATTCCCCTAGGTTACCTCGAACCGCGGCGCACGGCACTTCGATTGAAGATGTACCTCGGCTGACTACAGAGGCTGTTACGGAGGAACGAAAAGAAGCGACCGCAAGAACAAACCCCAGGCATTGGAAGAGCCAATCGAGTTAAACCTGGCAAGTTGCCCTTCCCAAGATGACCCTTCTCGCGCAGGTAGGCAATGGATCTCACTTGCGCCTCAAATTGCGCCAAGCAGAAGCCGACGTTGCGATGAAGCCGACGGACGGCGCTAAATCACGCGATCTTTGCATTGGAGTTGTGCATGTCTCAGCGCGGGACGTAGCCCTGGTGCTTAAATATTGTACCAGGTGGTCTTTGAGTAAGAGGGAAAACCGGAGCATAGCAGTTGACAACAGGGAGAATCTGTAGACATTGCCAAGGGACAAGAGGATCGGAAAGCGATTGTTCCAATCTACATGACTGCAATGATGTTCCAAGAATACCAGGAATGAAATTGATTAGATACAGCCAAGACAAGCAGTTGGCAGAAAATGGATTTCCCCGTCTGTCAAAACCCTCAGACCATGCTCAAAAGGCCGTTAGACATGCATGCCGTCCGCCCCAGTCTGTCACGAATCCCTTGAAAAAATTATACTGTGGAGAGAGAGATCTGCTATTTGAGATGAAAGGCCGAGTTCTAAGTGTCTCAAATGGGCCGGACTTGTATGCTTTCTCTAGGATTTTATGTGCGGTAGATGAAATGACCCCGCTTACGTCTAGAGTCGAAAGGTTTTAGCAGGATACCAGTCATCATCTTATGTGGAGGTTATCATTACTTTCAGTCACTCTAGGAGCTATCTATTCTGCGCATACAAATGCCGATGGGAATGGGGTCTGGCTCTTTTCCTTCTCTCTCTCTCTCTCTCTCTTCTTTTTTTTAAAAAAGTTTTTTTAAAGAAGAAATTAAAGTTGTCTGAATTTCGCCATAGAGCATCCATCCATCTGTCCATGATTCCTGCCCCGCCATCAACGGGACAAACAGTGGGGCATCAAACCACATCAAACGAAAGACAACTCCGTCTACAGACATGGTGCAAGAACCTCATCTCACACACATGCGTAGCTTGCATGTCGAATCATCCCGAACCCACCCGCCATAAAGCACCGTTACATACCGCTGTCTGTACCGATACGGCCGGTACACCCAGCCGGAAGCAAACCGAGTTTGCCTCCAGAGCTAGTCCAGAGGTCAACAAACACATGCCATCCAAGCCATCAATGTCGTCCCAGCTCCCCATCGATACGTTCCCCGCATGGGCTCATCTCAATGACGTTCAGTTCACGCACGTCAATCTTCAAGATGTAGGCGAGGGCAAGGGGTTCGGACTCGTTGCGCATGCGGATCTGGAGAGTGCCGAGGCGGATGGCACGAGCAAAGGCCCTGTTACGATTCCTCACGATCTGGTGCTATCTGCTGAGGCCGTGGAGGACTTTGCCAAGGTTGACCACAACTTCAAGCAGTTACTTGAAGCAGTGGGACGACAAGTACGTCGCTATTCCAAACCCGGATGACGCGGCTTATTGACCGGGGACAGTCCACGAGAGGTGATATAATGCTCTATTTAGTCTCCCAATTCGCCCAATCCAGCCGCCCAAAGGGTCTATCGCCCACCCCATGGACTGAGTACATTCGCCTCTTACCCCGGCCCATTCCCGTTCCAACTATGTGGACGGAGCCGGAACGCTTACTCCTAAATGGGACGTCATTGGAGGTTCGTCTGTTACCCGTGTTCCTGATATAGTAAATGGGGCCCATTTCTTTGATTACCCGGAGATTTCCCTTTTTTTTTAATCATCATGCCCTGTTTTTTGATCTTACTACGGGTCTAGACTGACGGCGTGATAGGCTGCCCTGGAAGCCAAACTCCTCTCTTTGGGCAAAGAGTTTGACACGCTGCGTGAGGTGTCTGAGGATTTTCCATTTTGGAATGAGTTCCTGTGGAGCGGCGAAGAGGTTTCTCTGGAGGACTGGGTATTAGTTGATGCCTGGTACCGTTCGAGGTGCTTGGAGCTACCACGGTCAGGAACCGCCATGGTCCCGGGACTTGACATGGTAAACCATTCGAGCAAAGCAACAGCCTATTACGAAGAAGACGACCATGACAATGTTGTGCTCCTCATCCGCCCGGGATGTCCAGTTCGCAGCGGCGAGGAAGTCACCATCTCTTACGGCGACGCTAAGCCTGCTTCTGAGATGCTCTTCAGCTATGGATTCATCGACCCCAACAACATCGTGGACAAGTTGACGCTGCGCCTGGATCCCTTCCCAGATGATCCCTTGGCAAGGGCAAAATTACGAATTTCTAACAGCGGACCGACTTTGACAATCTCACGAAAAGGCACGGAAGGCTCGCAGGGAGCGTCTTCAGTTGTATGGCGCTCACCGTTTGTGTACCTGATGTGCCTCAACGAGGAAGACGGCCTGTCGTTCCAACTGCTCCAAGATACGTCGGGGGACAGACAGCTAAGACTCTTTTGGCAAGGTGAAGACGTGACAGATCAAGCGGACGATTTCGAAACCCTGATCCAGGGCCACGATCTCTGTCCCGTGTTTAAACTCAGGGCTATTACTGTGTTGCATGACAAGGTCGGAGAGCAATTGACCCGAATTAGTCGCGGCCCATCAGACGATGAGCTAGAACCCTTGCAGGCGGCTGGCTTGCTGAGAGCTGAATGCATAGCAGCCGCAAGAATATTGAAGGACGTGGAAAGCAAATTGTTGGGCCATGCGTTGGAGGCGTTGGACAATGAGGTGAGTTTCGTATTACACTTTGCTCATCTTTCGCGCATGCCGTTCGATTGTCTGTCAATGGCGTTTTGTGGCACACCCCCTTTTGAAGGCTCACAGCCGTCAACTCTTGCAAGAATCGGGAGACATGGAAGGTTGAGAGAAACAAAAAAACAAGATTTGGCAGCCGCACAAGGTGGCTGATTGATCGAAGACTGACTAATCCAATCACATCGCTTGTTGAAATATTGCGATACTAATCAGGCTTTGTTACGCTCTTCTAGAGGACGAATCTTCTTGCGAACGACCACGTGGTGGCATATCTCGGATCGAAGGAAGATTACCCAATCGGGCAAGAAGCGCAAGCCACGGCAGCCAATGACGACGCAGACGACTTTAGTTGACCGAGGATAAACTGCCTACTCGGTAATGTACTTGAAAACCACATTGGAGGTAGTATGATAGTCTGCAATGGTACTGCGACCGCTAAGTCGCCGTAGGAGGAACTTGTGTTCGTCGTCTCACTTGGTTTGGCGTTGGGCATGAAGATGAGCCTGTATTGGCACGCCCCGTGCGTTGGGCTTCTGCACGAGGGCCATTCTGCTGCATTTACCAGAGAACTAGGACAGAACTTCGGCGCTGCTAAAGCGGTTGTAGTGATGGCAGGTCAGTTCCAAAGTGCCCAAATGATTCCCTCTTGGAACAAGGCTGCTCAAAGAAGTGGCTAAGGTCACCGGGGGGGGGGGCGACGGCTGGCGGGTGGACGGGTGGAAGTGCCGGCTATCTCTGTACGAGTTGTGCTGAGAGGTCAGTCCACCTCTCAATAAGTTCTAACCGAGCCACTGGTTAAGCATACATGTCAAATTGTGAAGTCATTCCATATTTGTCAGGCAACCAAGACGACCTAGCATGTCTGGGGTAATCTCACCGTACCCAACTCTCTGGGTGGACTGGAGAAGCACAACCCCACAACGCATGACGAGACCAGCTCACCCGGGGGAGCCCTTGGGGACCTTGGGACCCTTGGGACCACATGGAGGCGGTTGTGGATGCCGGGATTGTGTGGCTTGTTCGCTACGATTCATGTTGTTGGAGATTCTCGAAAATAGATGACTCTAGACATTGCTCCCAGGTAGGTATTCTGTTTTGATGGCGGCTTGATTGCTAAAGCTCGGCTCATCTCTGTGACCATGATTTCGGCTTTGACCAAGGGTGACTGCGTCTTGGTAGAAATAGCTGGCTGGGTAAATTGGGCCAGCAGGACGACGACTCTCTGAGCAGAATTAATAGCGCGGTTCCTGCTTGGCGTCAATGCGAGAGTCCAGGGTCTACAAATCCCTCATCAACATGCCCAGGGGCTGCAAAATGAGTTGACGGAGGATAGAAATAGAGTACGCGATCTTCCAGGGAGGCTAGCAAATACTGGCGAATGGAGGCAGAAGAAGCAAGACAGCCAAGCTACAACAAAACCTGCATCAGCGTCGTGGCGAGGTCGGTGTTTGCGGCACAACCGGACAGGCGGTATTATACCCTCTCAAGTTTCAACTCTGAGCCTTGAGGGTGTGGTTGGGGTAGTGTGAAGCCATGTCTCAGGGCAAACTTGAACTTGAAAAGGATTAGCACCTGCAAACGCGTACTGTATGTACAAGTGACCCAATGTAACCGTGGTGGTCAGGGGACTCGAACGGTTTTTTCTTTACCTGTTCCCCGCATTCTAGTTGACCGAATCCGGGGTAATCAAATCAATCTTAAATGACGGAGCATGTTCGAGATGCCGATGTTGGGCGTGCAATGAACATGATTTGCCGGAACCAGGACAGCAAGTTTTTAGGCCCTCGTCGATAGCTGGGGGAAGGAGATATATATGTAAACGATGCGGCTTCAAGGGAAAAGACGCCATGTGCGTAGTTTGAGCATATTATCTCGTAGCGCTGAGAGTATTGAGCAAAGCGACATGGAGCGACCAGCTCGTAGCAGCGTTCCATGGCTTCGCAAGACTATCCACTATGATGCCACGATGGCGGATTTGTCTCAATTGGTATCATTGGAGAATGAGCCAACACCGTATGAATCACGTCGTTGTAAAGGCAGACACAGGGCTGATTCAAGTCGAGGGTAATGGGGTGATGGGGTAATGGCCCAGACAGATGTGTCGCATCATGATGGATGAAGTCTTTCCATATCTGGCAAAATGCGTTGGTCGCGTCGTGTTGAAAGGCAGAGTCCGACATCAGCCGATATTATCTGCCGGGTAGAGGGGAGGCGCCAGTTGGTGGTGATGTGGCGTCTGCGTCGTGGTGATGGATTGACGATCAAATGGGGACTGGGAGAGCAAACCTGCAGCGGCCACCGACTGGGCAGTGCTCGGCTAAGACCGTAAGGGCGACTGGCGCCAACCAGCATGGCGCCTGCGCTGCCCCAGACAAGGCATCTGGGCGTGGGCCGTGGACGCGCCGTGGACTCGGAGACCCGTAATCCCCCGCCTCCCGTTGGCTCAATCGCACCCAGGTCAGTGCTGCGTCCTGAAGACCGGGGAACATTGAAGCCAAGAGCAGCGCCTGGTCACGCATCCCGATTGCACCAGACTTTCCCCGGAATCCTTTCATGGACATGGACACTCGATGTTAGCAGCCTGTGCGTATGTACTTCAGTACATACATGTACCCCGAGATCTCCGCACGGAACATTGAAACATTGCGTTAAAGCGACGAACCGCGTAAAGTACCTTAAGTAGGTTTAAGTAAAGTAGTTAGTAGACCTGGACGTTCAAACAGTCGACGCTAGCAACGGCCTGAACAGTCAAAAAAGTCCGACCATGACCATCTTGCCCCGGACATGTCCATCTCCATCCCCATTTCATCACTTCATTGTCCGCTCCACACATCCTTTGTCTTCTGGCGCTGTCCCTTCCCGGCCCACTCCTACTTATCCCACGTTTTCCCTTCTTCTCTTCCGACTTGAATAAACCTCCCCACTCTGGCGACGAGCACGCCAACTTGACTCTTTGTTGCGTCCTCCCGCCTACGCCGAGAACGACAAACTTCCAGAGGGTCAGAAAGAAGGGACTGCGGATAACATCTTTTGCGAGTTCCGGGACGAAACAGAAGCAATAAGAACAGAAGAAGAAGAGAGCCTGCATCGTCGTTCTAGAAACCCGGGTTGAGAATTTGTCCGGCGTCTTCGAGAAGCGCAGCCCAGACAAAAGGTACGAGGGGGGAGCCCTGGCGTGAACTCGCCAATCGACGTTTACCTCGGCGCATACTCCCAACCTGCAAAGTTACCGAGCAGAACGAGCTCAAGGGCTCGAGGGTTTTCAACACTACACATTATACACATCATTTTGCCCGCCTTCCACTTCGATAAGACACGAGTACGTACGCAACGTTGCAATCTACCAAGTCCATACCGGGACGTTGCCAAAATGCCTGGCATCCTACCGATGAAGGTCATCAAGGTGGGCAACAGCGCTCAAAGCCGCATTGCCCAGGCCTGTGACCGTTGCCGCAGCAAGAAAATTCGTTGTGATGGCGTTCGTCCGACTTGCTCACAATGTGCCAATGTCGGCTTCGAGTGCCGGACCAGCGACAAGCTGAGTCGCCGTGCCTTTCCCCGCGGATACACAGAGTCGTTAGAGGAGCGAGTTCGGCATTTGGAAACCGAGGTCAGAGAGCTCAAAGACCTGTTGGATGAAAAGGACGAGAAGATAGATATGCTTTCCGCCATGCACGCCAACCACCATCGCCAACCATCACCCACATCTGCCTCCAACACACTGCCCTCGCCAGACACCTCCAAGGACAGTCCCGCATCTACTGCCAAGGAGGATACTTTCCGCGTACAAGGCTCGCCTTTGCTTTTTGGCGTCGAGAATTCAGACTCCTACTTCATGGGCCCGTCCAGTGGCCGCTCATTTATCAGTACGTCGACTTTCCAATCGTGGGCCTCACTGTAGCCGCGCCAACTAACCGTCTTCCAACAGCCTCCTTCAAGCACAAACTTAGACAGAGGGGGAAATCGTGCAATGACTTTAATCCAGAAGCCTTTCTGCACGTTCAAGGATGCGCACCGTTGACTCAAGAAGAACCTAGCCACGTTTCCTGCCTACCTCCTCGCATCTTTTCTGACCGGTCTGTCAACGTCTACTTCCAGGAGTGGGCGCCGCTATTTCCGGTTTTGCATAAGCCTACCTTTCTTCGCATCTACGAAGAGTTCGTGGCCGATCCTGAAAAGGTCAAGTGCCATCACAAAATTGCACAGCTGCATCTTGTTTTTAGCATTGCCGGAGTCTCATCTGAACAACCCGACTACCCGCAACTGGCCGCTTGCGAAAAGCAGTGGACCAAAGCTATTGAATCGATGGTTCTGGAGAACACCATGAGTACGCTCCAGTGCCTCATCCTTGCGCTCCTGTATTGCGCGATTAGGGCAGACAATAAGCGAGTCCAGCACTTCAAAGGTCTGGCCATTGGACTGTCCCACCGACTCGGGCTGCATCAGAGCCAAAAGCGATTTTCTTTTGGGGCCTTGACCTTGGAGACGAGGAAGAAGGTATTTTGGACTCTTTATACTCTCGACTGGTAAGTTGGACAGTGTATCATGTTTTGGCCCGGATCGCATCTGACAATATCGTAGCTTTACTGCCGCTACCCTTGGGCTGCCAAAAATGCTCAAGGAGGACGATATCCACACGGAATATCCGTCTGATACAGATGATGAATACATTACCGAGAAGGGATTTCAACCTACATTACCGGGAGAACATACTAGATTGTCCAGCGCCCTGGCTCTTTTCCGGGCCACTCGGATCATGGCAGCAATCTTGGAAAAGAACTATCCTGCAGTGGCCAACCATGAGCTCTCTCTTCAACAAATGACTAGTTTTGAGGCGGATCTTGATGCTTGGTACCAAGAATTACCCGCGCATTTACGACTCAACTTCTCTCAAGATAAGCCATCAACAGACGTGACTGGGAGCAGATCTCCCATCCTGGTAGGTTTACTTTTCCACCTCTCCCCGTCTGAACGGCCACTTGCTAAATCATGACACACGCAGGCCTTGGCGTACCATCATATCCGAACCCTGATCTACCGTCCCGTTGTTGGCTCTAGCCTTGGTGCAAAGGCCGCACCCGCCCTCATTTCCATTGCGGATTCCAGCAAGCGAATCATTCAGATTGTTCAGCTGCTCGAGGAGAGGAACATGAGCTTCTCGTTCTGTCTCAATAAATTTGACCTCCTGGCTCTCTGCGGCCTGACGCTTCTTTACCAGGTCGTCGATCTGAAGGCGGACAGTAAATTGAGCCGCGACATTGAAAAGCTTGTCAACTTCACTATCAAGTCGATGAACCAAGCCAAGGCTCCAGGATGCATCGACCTGGCCCGCATTGCAGCCAATCTTATCCGCGTTGACGAACATCCAAGCCCTCTTCCACCTCAAGCACCAATGGCGGCACCATCACAGCGTTCGTCCTCAAAAGGCTCGAAAAAGAAGTCAGAACTTCAACAGGAGCACGAAGGGATGCGTCGCATGACCATGCCCGATACCCAGACCCTGGAAAGCAACTTTTGTCCTCGATTGCGGCAGTCCTTTGATAGCGTCACCTCTTCTGAGGCATCGACCAACTACCAAGGCCGCCGTTTGTCAGTAGTAACGCAGCCAACCCGCATCAGCAGCAAGACTCCGATATCCCGCGTCATTCCCAATCTCGATTATTTGTCTCTGAACAACACTCCATCTCATACTGGTGCGTCTTCACCCGCTGGAAGGTCCCGCATGCAGACGCCAGGATTGTCAGTATCGCCGTCCGGTCAAATGATGGCCGTCGTCGACCCTACAGCAAAGATGGCGGACGTGTGCAATTCTGAATGGGAGACGCTACTCGGATCAATGGATAACAATGTTTACGATGCCATCTATGGTGGCGCAAGCCTCCCAAGTGAGACAATACCCGCGAACTCGAACAGTGTTGGTTGGTCGCCAGAGTCTTGGGACGTGAGCAGCATTAACGTGGGTGACTTTGGACGGAATCCAGAGCCGCCACAAAGCGTGCTTAGCATGAGTGACGAAAGTTTGAGCTCTGGCGAAGAAGTTGCGCCGTCAGAGTTGGGCCTTAGCGTGGGAAGCGCAGAATTCAATAGATTGCACATGCCAGAAGCCTATGGCTTCGACCTCGAGGGATTTCCTTTGTGAGAAGGGCTGAGGTTTGCTGTTGCGCTCTCATCCAGGACTATTGTTTGGCTCTTCAATATGAATGATGGTTCGAATCGGTATTGTTTGACATTTGTTGGGTGCTAGCTGGCGTTTAGGATGGACCAATGACATGGAGGGTGTAGCGTTGTTTTATTTTTATTTCTTCTCTGACTTCTTCTCTTTATGACGGAATGCTGGTATTTCTGTGATGGGATTCGGTCGGATTAAGGATACTGGGTACTGATATATCAACAAACGGCAAGTGTTGGATACTCTCAGTGGCGTATACGTATGTGTAGGATTTGGAACATGTGCTGCCATTGCCCCAGCTTTACCGGGCTTGACATGGTTTTGTTCTAATCAATATTTATCAATTGCAAACGGCGAATGCCCGTTTACCATTGTGGTGAATTGGATGGCGCTGTCAAGTACGGAGCAGCATTTCTCTGCAAACCGCATGTTCCAGGGCAAGTCACAAAGTTCAAACTGTCGCCGGAACGCCACCACGGTTTGGCTCACCCATCAGATGCAAACCCGCCCATCCCGTTTTGATTACCCGTCGAATGTTGGCAGTTTCCCAGTCTACCGGTACATCCGGGCGCCAAAACGGCGCAACCCCATTCTCTACTCGGGCCGTCAAACATTCCATGTCCATCGCAATGCGCATCGCCAAATAGAGCAATAACCACCATGTACCACCGTCACATCTGATAACAATCCCAACCCCTCCCCTTTTCCCCAACATTTCATGAATCCCGCGAGCCGCACCCCCTCCCTCATCTTCCAGCTACAAAAACACTATACGCCCTCTGTCCTCGTCTTATCCACCACGCCCTTGTCGCGCTTCCACACTGTCCCGGCCTCCAAACTCCGTCTTCGCCGCCGCCCTGTCCGAGACTGGCCGCTCAAGGACGACGCGGGCCACATTATTATCGTCAAGATGGCGGACGAGAAGGATACGCTGCAGCAAGGGGGCGACATTTCATGGGATATTCCAGAGGGTGAGCACAGAAATATAGTACATATATATATGTGCCGACATTCTCGATCTGCTAACCCCGGAATTCAAAAGCCCCGTGGACAACCGCCCGTCCGTCCAAGCGAGATCCCGCACGCTTCCTGCCGCAGGCCATCGCACATAGAGGCTACAAGGCGTTGTGGCCGGAGAACACCATGGGCGCCTTCAAGGGCGCCGTCGAGGTTGGCGCGCACGCGATCGAGACGGACGTGCATTTGTCCAGGGACGGCGTAGCCGTGCTGTCGCATGCGAGTCTGCCCAGCCCGGACACGACAATCCACGGTGCTAATGTCGCTCCAGGACGCAACCCTCACGCGGTGCTTCGGCATAGACAAGAAGCTAGCCGACTGCGACTGGGAGTACCTGTCCACCGTAGAAACGCTCCGCGAGCCGAAGCAGGGCCTGCCCCGGCTCCAAGACCTGCTAGAATGGCTCGTCGAAGCCGACAAGCTGCAAGCCGACGAGCACAGCCATCGGCCCTGGGTACTGCTCGACATCAAGGTCCGCCATCATCCTCTGCTCTGCACAACCCCCCCAAAAATGTACAGGACACCAGATGATCTGACCGGAAGAAAAACAGCTCGACGACGACGCACAAGACCTCGTAAACGCCATCAGCAGCGCCATAGCCCAAGTCCCCGCCTCAACACCATGGCAGGGCCGCATCGTCCTCGGATGCTGGAACGTAAGACTTCCGACCACCCTCCCCCAGACCAAGAACAGCTAACAAGGTAAACTCAGGCCTCTGTGCTCAAAGCCTCACGCAGAACCCTGCCGGACTACCCCGTCGCCCACATTGGCTTCTCGCTCTCCTACGCGCGGCACTTCCTGCCCATCCCCAACGTGGGCTTCAACATGGCCTTCCACACGCTCGTGCGCCCCTACCAGGGCCGGCGGTTCATGCGAGACGTGCGCGCCGCCCGCCGCCCGCTGTACGCCTGGACCGTCAACCACCCGCGCTGGATGCGGTGGTGCATCGAGCGCAACGTGCGTGGTGGCGGCGGCAGCGTCGTGGACGGCGTCGTGACGGACGACCCTAGGCTGTACCTCGACGTGTGCCGGCGGTACGAGGACGACGTGGACGCAGGTGTGCTGGGGCGCGACGACCGCAGCTCCGTCGGGCAGAAGGTCGCGCTGGCCGTGGACATTGTCAAGAGGCACGTCCTCGCCAAGCTGTTCTTTTGGTATAGGAGGCATGTGCAGGGCAAGTTGGATGACTTGGATGGCAAGACGAAGCGGTAGATAAAGAGGGACTAGATAGACGGGCGGGCATCATGATTGAG